>NC_044397.1:49120674-49441632 GCF_006542625.1 Nomascus leucogenys
ATCCCTATCAATATACCAATGACATTCTTCATAGGAAAAGAAAAAACAATTCTAAGATGCATATGGAACCAAAAAAATACTTAAAGCAATTCTGGGCAAAAATAATACTGGAGGAATCGCATTACCTGACTTCAAATTATACTACAAAGCTATAGTAAGTGAAACAGCGTGGTACCAGCATAAAAACAGACACACAGACCAATGGAACAGAATAGCAAACCCAGAAATAAATCCATACAGCCACAGAGAACTCATTTTCAACAAAGGTGCCAAGCACATACATTGGGGAAAGGATAAGCGCTTCAATAAATGGTGCTGGGAAAACTGGATATCCATTTGCAGAAGAAAGAAACTAGACTTTTATCTCTCAATGCATATAAAAATCAAATAAAAATGGATTAAAGACTTAAATCTAAGACCTCAAACTATGAAACGACTACAAAAAACACTGGGGAAACTCTTTAGGACATTTAGTGAGTAATACCCCACAAGCACAGGCAACCAAAGCAAAAATAGACAAATGGGATCACCTCAAGTTAAAAAGCTTCTGCAAAACAAAGGAAACAACAAAGTGAAGAAACAGTATACACAATGAGAAAATATTTGCAAACTATTTATCTGACAAAAGATTAATAGCCAGAATATATTTAAGAAGCTCAAACAACTCAATAGGAAAAAATCTAATAATTTAATTTAAAATGGGCAAAAGATCTGAATAGACATTTCTCCAAAGAAGACATACAAATGTCTTCTTTTGTCTTATTGATAATAACTGTTTTAACATGTGTGAAGTAACTGCTCATTGTGGGTTTTTTTAAATGCCAAACAAGCAAATGAAAAGGTGCTCAATATCACTGATTACCAGAGAAAGGCAAATAAAAACTACAATGAGATATCATCTCACCCCAGTTAAAAAAGCTTTTATCCAAAAGACAGGCAATAACAAATGCTGGTGAGGATGTGGAGAAAAAGGAATCCTTGTATGCTGCTGATAGGAATGTCAATCAGTAGAGTATCTATGGAAAACAGTATGGAGTTTCCTCAAAAAACTAAAAATAGAACTACCATATGATCCAGCAATCCCACTAGTAGGTGTATCCCCAGAAGAAAGGAAAGTAGTATATCAAAGAGATAGCTCCACTCCCATGTTTGTTACAGCACTATTCACAATAATCAAGATTTGGAAGCAACCTAAGTATCCATCATCAGAGGAATGAATAAAGTAAATGTGGTACATATACATGATGGAGTACTATTCAGCCATAAAAAATAATGAGATCCTGTCATTTGCAACAACATGGATGGAACTGAGGACATTCTGTTAAGTGAAATAAGCAAGACACAGGAAGACAAACTTCATATGTTCTCACTCATTTGTGGAGCTAAAAATTAAAACAATTGAACCCATGGGGATAAAGAGTGGAATGTTGATTACCAGAAGCTAGGAAAGGATTGGGGAGGGAGAGAAGTGGGGATGGTTGATGGTTACAAATATATAGTTACAAAGAATGAATAAGATCTAGTATTTGATAGCACAAAAGGGTGACTACAGTCAACAATAATTTATTGTACATTTTAGAATAACTAAAAGAGTATAATTGGATTGTTTGTGACACAAAGAAAGGATAAATGCTTGAGTTAATGGGTACTCTATCCTGATGTGATTACTACACACTGAATGCCAGTATCAAATATCTCATGTGCCCTGTAAATATATACACCTACTATGTATCCATAAAAATTAAAAATTAAAAAACACAGGCCCAGTGTGGTGGCTCATGCCTGTAATCCTAGCATTTTGGGAGGCTGAGACAGGCAGATCACCTGAGGTCAGGAGTTTGAGACTAGCCTGATCAACAAGCCAAAACCCTGTCTCTACTAAAAATACAAAAAAAATTACCCAGGCATGGTGGCGCGTTCCTGTAATCCCAGCTACTGAGGAAGGAGAATTGCTTGAACCCAGGAGGCAAAGGTTGCAGTGAGCGGAGATCACACCATTGCACTCCAGCCTGGGCAACAAGAGCTAAACTCCATCTCAAAAAAAAATTAAAAACACAATAAGCTGTAACTTCACCCATGCTAAAATGGCTATTATCAATAAGACAAACAAGTGCTGGTAAGGATGTGGAAAAAAGGGAACCCTTGTACACTGTTGGTGGCAATGTAAATTAGGATAGCCATTATGAAAAACAGTATGGAGTTTCTTCAAAAAATTAAAAATAAAACAACTACCATATGATCCAGCCATCTCACTACTGGATATATATCTCCCAAAAATGAAGTCAGTATGTCAGAGAGGTACCTACACTACCATTATTCACAACAGCCAAGATATGGAAGCAATCTAAGTGTCCATGAATGGATGCATGAAGAAAAAAAGGGTGGCATATATATGCAATGGAATTCAGCCTTAAAAATCAGGAAATTCTATCATTTGCAGCAACATGGATGGAACCGGATGACTTTATACTACGTGAATAAGCCAAACACAGAAAGACAAATGGTAAATGATCTCACTAATAGATCAAATTTTTAAAAGTTAAACTTGTAGAAACAGAGAGTAGAATGGTGGTTATGTGAGTTAGGTAGAGGGTGTGTAGGAGAGATGTTGGTCAAAGGATACAAAATTTTAGTTAGATAAGAACAAGTTAAAGAGATCTATTGTACAACATAGTGACCATGTTAGTAACAATATTTTATATTCTTTTTTTTTTGAAACGGAGACTCGCTCTATTGCCCAGCTGGAGTGCAGTGGCGCGATCTCAGCTCACTGCAAGCTCCACCTCCCGGGTTCACGCCATTCCCCTGCCTCAGCCTCCCGAGTAGCTGGGACTATAGGTGCCCGCCACCATGCCCAGCTAATTTTTTTGTATTTTTAGTAGAGATTGGGTTTCACTGTGTTAGCCAGGATGGTCTCGATCTCTCCTGACCTCGTGATCTGCCCGCCTCGGGCTCCCAAAGTGCTGGGATTACAGGCATGAGCCACTGTGCCCGGTCAATATTTTATATTCTTGAAAATTGTTAAGACAGATGTTAAGTTTTCATCACAAAAATAATTGAGATAACACATATGCTAATTATATCAATTTAGCCATTCCACAATGTATATGTATTTCAAAACATCATGTTGTACATAAGTACATACAATTTTGTCAATTAAGATTAATTAATGAAAAATAATTTGTATGGCTCTCTCCTGTGTTTATCATGTCCAGAAGATTGACCACAATATATGGTTCATTGTGATTAATACTGTGACCAAATTTTATACATCAACATATAGTATAGATATATATTTTATAACATATACTAATATGTAATACAACATAAATATTAAAACATTAAGTTTTAAGTATGTTTAACAAATTTTAAAATTTCTAATATGTAAATTTTTTACAAACATCATTTGAGGCTGGGCATGGTGGCTCATGCCTGTAATCCCAGCACTTTGGGAGGCCGAGGCAGGTGGATCACCTGAGGTCAGGAGTTCAAGATCAGCCTAACTAACATGGTGAAACCCCATCTCTACTAAAAATAGAAAAATTAGCTGGGTGTGGTGGCGAGTGCATGTAATCCCAGCTAGTCGGAAGGCTGAGGCAGGAGAATAGCTGGAACCTGGGAGGCAGAGGTTGCAGTGAGCCAAGATCGTGCCACTGCACTCCAGCCTGGGCAGCACGAGTGAAACTCTGTCTCAAAAAACAAACAAACAAACAAAAATCATTTGGAAACCAGTACAAGTAGAAATCTTCCATTCCCCAATAATTATACGAACCACAAGTATATGAACCAGACAATAAATTACTGCTTACTACACTATTCTAACTCATTATGATGCTAAATAATAATATAAATGTCAAAGGTATAATCTTTAGCCAAAGGTAAATTGTACTTTCTTGTTTTAAAAAGTTTGTAACTCTTTTTTCTAGTGACCAGTTTAAAATGGTTTCTACATTAGGTAATAATGAGTTTATGTAGCATGTCTACACACTAGTATTTTTGCTTCCATTTTGTTGAAAGTGCTTTCCAGCATTCTCAATGTCATGATTTATACAGAGACAGATAATATGTACATGGCACATTGGGAGCATTGGGGTAGACAAAGAGGTTCTTCCCAGCCTCTGTAGATTTTGGCTTAAAGCAGCGTTCAGCAAACTTCTATGAGAATGAATCATAGACAAAGTAAGCATTAGTTTAAATAAAACAGAGTTTGTGTTCCTCATTAGTAACTGTTAACTTACAGATTAGCAAGAGTTACCAATATTAGCTCAAGTTAAAATGTTATTTTGAGACTATGAGTGATACACATATATTTAACTTAATCATTCCAAAGCCTGCCCTCTGTCATTTTTACCTTGCAAAATTCCCCAAGGGTAGTGACGGCCTCTGACCATCCTTTTTCCAACTTTCACTTCATCCATACTCCCTACCACAGCAAAGGGTAACAGCCCCTAGAAAACAAGAATGACATGAATTGAATTCTCTAGCACCAATAGAACTTACTCTATTACTCTCATTCCTTTTATAAAAATGACAGGCCAGCGCGGTGGCTCACGCCTGTAATCCCAGCACTTTGGGAGGCCGAGGCGGGCGGATCATGAGGTCAGGAGATCGAGACCATCCTGGCTAACATGGTAGAACCCCGTCTCTACTAAATATACAAAAAATTAGCCGGGCGTGGTGGCCTGTAGTCCCAGCTACTCAGGAGGCTGAGGCAGGAGAATGGCGTGAACCCGGGACGTGGAGCTTGCAGTGAGCCGAGATCATACCACTGCACCCCAGCCTAGGCAACAGAGCGAGACTCCGCCTCAAAAAAAAAAATGACAGAGATGACAATATCGTAATAAATTTAATTAGACAGGGATCTACCCTGCATCTCATTTTAAGACTTGACAGTATGCACTAATTGGTTTCTGTCAGCATCAGTCTCAGGCTGTGCACACAATTGGAAACTGTCTACTGAGCAGAGCCTAAAGCAAGGTATCCTGCTGTGGGAAACACATAGAAAAAAGATTTTTTAGTAGACATCATTTTTCTCACACTATGTTTACCCTGAATGTTGAAGAAATAACATGCAAATAACTTTTAACTCTGGTATAAAAGTTAAAAGACAAAAATATTAAAAACGACTACAACTATTATAATTAATGGATACACAATATAAAATATATTAATAAGCAATACTGTATATGTCTCAATAAATTATGTTTGCTTTTTTGAGACAGAGCCTGGCTCTGTCACCCAGGCTGTAGTGCAGTGGCATGATTTTGGCTCACTGCAACCTCTGCCTTCCAGGTTCAAGCAATTCTCCTGCCTCAGCCTCCCGAGTAGCTGGGATTACAGGCGCCTGCCACCATGCCTGGCTAATTTTTGTATTGTTTAGTAGAGACAGAGTTTCACCATGTTGGCCAGGCTGGTCTTGAACTCCTGACCTCAAGTGTTCCGTCCACCTCAGCCTCCCAAAGTGCTGAGATTACAGGCGTGGGCCACCACACCCAGCCCAAATAATTTTTTACATTTTACATTACTTAGCATTTCAATTCAGAAATCTATTAGTGTTTGAGGTATCTTAAAATAAAGGAGGTGTAAATTATAAGAAAAGAGAAATGGAAGACGTGGAATTAACAGTTACCAGTTACAGTTACCTGTTACATTCTAGACTCTGTGTTTCAGATCCTTCACAAAGATTTTGGCACTTACACCTCAAAAAAAGAGCCTTAATAGAGGTGTCATTGATCCCATAGCATAGATAAGTTAACAGTCTCAGGGAAGATGAGTGAATTGTGCAGGATCTTTTGGCTTTTAAGTAGAGAAGCTAGGATAGAAATCTAAATCTATATACTTTCAAAATTTATCATCTTTCGGCTGGGCATGGTGGCTCATGCCTATAATCCCAGCACTTTGGGAGGCCGAGGTGGGCGGATCACCTCAGGTCAGGAGTTCGAGACCAGCCTTGCCAACATGGTAAAACCCCGTCTCTACTAAAAATACAGAAATTAGCTGGGCGTCGTGGCAGGCACATGTAATCCCAGCTACTTGGGAGGCTGAGGCAGGAGAATTGCTTGAATCCAGGAGATGGAGGTTGCAGTGAGCTGCGATCATGCCATTACACCTCAGCCTGAGAAACAAGAGTGAGACTCCATCTCAAAAAAAAAAAAGAAAAGAAAATTATCATCTTTCAAATTTAAGCTAATATTTTAGGTATTTACTAGCCTAAAATACTTACAGAGATAAATAGTTTCGTCATCTTTATTACTGCCCTGATTCCAAAACCGGAGACAACACAGCATTCGTATCCAATCCCCATCTACCTGTTTTTGAGGCTAAGTCCTTGGCAAGTCTATTTGAGAGTTGGAGGCTCCCTTTTACCACTCAAGACCTACTTGTGAAATAGGGGCCCTGCCTTGGATGCAGCAAACAGAGAAGATCGGGGCCCTGGACCATCCTTGCCTAGTTCATGAGGCAGTGGCTCATTGTGTGGGGAAGTAATCCAAAGAACCTCAGACTGCTGCTCCTCCTCCCTGAGCTCTCAGTTACCAGTGGGTGCCTGAAGCTTCAGGGCGGGGGGGTAACTGGCCATTGTTTCTACCCACAACTAAGGAACCCTGCCTCAGAGATTTTGCCTTGGAGGAGAAACAGGCCATGAAACAGAGAAAACCCATCCAAAAAAATTATATGTAATCCCAAGGGACCTGAATAGCCAAAAAAATATTGAAAAGAAAGACCAAAGTTAGAGGTCTCACACTTCTAGAATTCAAAACATATTACAAAGCTACAGTAATCAAAATAGTTTGGAAGTAGCATAAAGATAGACATGTAGACCAATGGAATCAAATACAGAGTCCAGAGTTAATCCTCTCTTACCTATTCTGTTGATGGACATTTGGGTTGCTTCCATCTCTCAGCTACTGTGGGTAATACTGCAATTTATATGGCTTTACAAATATCTAAGTATGACCCTGCTTTCAATTCCTTCAGAGAAAGAGGATTGTTAGATCATATGGTAATTTTATTTTCAATTTTGGAGAAACCACCTGTTATTAGTCTGTTTTCACGCTACTGATAAAAGATATACCCAAAACTGGGAAGAAAAAGAGGTTTAATTGGACTTACAGTTCCACACGGCAGGGGAGGCCTTAGAAGCATGGTGGGAGGTGAAAGGCACTTCTTACATGCCAGCGGCAAGAGAAAATTAGGAAGAAGCAAAAGCAGAAACCCCTGATAACCCTGTCAGATCTCGTGAGACTTATTCACTATCACAAGAATAGCACAGGAAAGACCAGCCCCCATAATTCAATTACCTTCCCCTGGGTCCCTCCCGAAACATGTGGGAATTCTGGGAGATACAATTCAAGTTGGGATTTGGGTGGAGACACAGCCAAACCATATAACCACCATATTGTTTTTCACAGTGGTTCTAGATGAGAAAAAAGATAAAACTCTATTGAAAACCTCAGGGACTTTCTAAATAAATGGAGAGACATTCCATGTACATGGATAGAAAGACTCAATATTGTCAAGATGTCAATGTTCCATAACTTAATCTATGGATTCACCACAATCCCAATCAAAATTTCACCCAATTATTTTGTGAATAATAACAAATTGACTCCAAAATTTATATGAAAAGGCAAAAGAACTAGAATAGCCAACACAATATTGAAGAAGAACAAAGTTGGAAGACATACTATTCAACCTCAGGATTTACTACAAAGCCATAGTAATCAAAACAGCATGGCATGGGCAAAATAATAGACAAACAGATCAATAGAACAGAGTAGAGAGCCCAGAAATACGCCTACACAAATATAGTTAATCGATATTTGACAAAGAAGCAATGGGAATTCAATGGAGACAAGATATTCTTTTCAATAAACAGTGCTGGAACTGAATACTCACATGCAAAAATAAGAATCTATAAACAGACCTTACATATTTCACAAAATTAACTCAAATTGGATCATAGGCCTAAATATAAAGCATAAAATGTTAAAATTCCTAGAAGATAATGTAGAGTCCTAATTAGAGAAAGGGAGTCAGGCTGGTGGGAGCAGGGGAAAGCAAAAAAAAAAAAAAAAAAAAGAAGCAGATAAGCTACAAGTCTGCCTTTCTTCATAATCCAGAACACAAGGCCCTCCTGCACAAATAACTCACAATCTTCCTGTGCCTTGCTACCAGCAGACCCTCAGCTGATACAAAAAATTGCAAGTTAGCTCACCGCCACTGATAGTGGCAGGAGGTGGACAAATGCCTAGGCAGATAGGGGCAAGTCCCCAGGGAAACCCCACTTCCAAGCCAAGGATAGTTTAAAGCCTGAAAGCCAAGCTACAAGTCAAATCCATGGACTGGATTGAGAACCTGTCTTCCTGCTTGGTGCACTTTCCTCTGACTGATCCCCACCCTTCACCTGTTTTACATATACCTACACTTCCTAATTGTTTTTTTCACATTGTTGTGCCCACCTTTGGGTGGTGCCTTTGTTTTAACCTTTTTGCATACTCGCAAACCAATCAGCATGTACTTCCCTATTCTGAGCCCACAAAAGGCCTGGGCTTAGCCACGCAATGAGAGAAACCGCCTCCAGGTCCCCTCTCCACTGAGAGCTGTTCCATCACTCAATAAAATTCTTCTCTGTCTTCCTCATCCTTCAATTGTCAGGGTATCCTCACTCTTCTTGGATGTGGGAAAAGAGCTCATGAACTGCCGATCTCAGGTAGAAGCTATAACACAGGCAGGCTGAGCCACTGTGGGAGCCAGAATGGGCCAAGTGGATGGGGAGCCTCCTGTGTGGCAGGTAGCGTGTGCCCAAGCAAGGCCCAGGTGGGGGTGTCACTGGCCAGAGGTCCCTGGCTGGCAAAATGACTGAGAAGAATCCTGCATCATAACCTTGGCATTATCAGCACTACACAAAGCCCTCTTCAGCATACAGCCTAAGAACTAGCCTATAAAATCTGCAGCAATCCTTTGTTTGCAGTCAGCTTCTTTCTTGCAAACTGCCCGTTGCCTCCCTAGCAATGTATTTTCCTACTTTCTTTAATAAATCTACCTTCCTTACCTACAACAAGGTAAATTTTTTTTTTTTTTTTTTTTGAGAGAGAGAGTCTCACTCTGTCACCCCGGCTGGAGTGCAGTGGTGCAATCCTGGCTCACTGCAACCTCTGCCTCAACAAGGTAAATTCTTTTATGCCTGCACCACCAGGCCAGATAGTCATCACTCCCTCGCAACAGATAACATAAAAGGAAATGCAGGTGACTTTGGATTTAGCAATGACTTCATCGATGTAACATTGATCCATGAATGGAAAGAATCGATGAGTTGAACTTCATTAAAACTAAAACTTCTGCTAGCAAAAGACACTGTTAAAGATAACAAGATAAGCCACAGACTGAGAGAAAATCTTTGCAAAACACACACTTGATAAAGGACTGATGTCCAAAATATACAAAGAACTCTTAAAATTCAAAAAGAAAATGAACAGCTCAATTAAAAATGGGCACAATGGCCAGGCGCGGTGGCTCAGGCCTGTAATCCCAGCATTTTGGGAGGCCGAGGCGGGCGGATCACGAGGTCAGGAGATCGAGACCATCCTGGCTAACATGGTGAAACCCCGTCTCTACTAAAAATACAAAAAAATTAGCTGGGCGAGGTGGCAGGTGCCTGTAGTCCCAGCTACACAGGAGGCTGAGGCAGGAGAATGGCGTGAACCCCGGGGGGTGGAGTCTGCAGTGAGCCAAGATTGCACCACTGCACTCCAACCTGGGTGAAAGAGCGAGACTCCTACTCAAAAAAAAAAAAAAAAGGGCACAAGATCCAAATAGCCACCTCAACAAAAAAGATATTCAGATAATAAATTAGCATGTAAAAAAGATGATCAACATCATACATCCTCAAGGAATTGCAAATTAAAAGAAAAATACATGGTACTACACATTTATTAAATTTCCACCCACTGAATCTAAAATAAAAGTAATTTTTTTTAGGCCAAGCACAGTGGCTCGCATCTGTAATCCCAGCACTTTGGAAGGCTGAGGTGGGCAGATCACCTGAGGTCAGGAGTTCAAGACCAGCCTGGCCAACATGGTGAAATCCCATCTCTACTAAAAATACAAAAAAAAAAAAAAAAAATAGCCAGGCGTGGTGGTGCGTGCCTGTAATCCCAGATACTTGGGAGGCTGAGGCAGGAGAATTGCTTGAACCTGGGAGGTGGAGGTTGCAGTGAGCCAAGATCACACCACTGCACTCCAGCCTGGGTGACAAGAATGAGACTCCATCTCAAAAAAAACAAAAAAAAAATTTTTTTTTTTTAATTTCCAAAATCCCAAACACTGACAGCACCAAATCCTGGCAAAGATACAGAGCAGCAGGAACTATCACTCATTGCTGGTGGGAATGCAAAATGACAGTAGCCACATTGTAAGACTGGTAGTTTCTTTCGAAACCAAACGTACTTTTACCATATGATCCAGAAGTGCACTCATCAGTATTTATCCAAATAAGTTGAAAACTTGCGTCCATACAAAAGCCTGCACACAAATGTTTATAGCAACTTTACTCATAATTGCTAAAACTTGAAAGCATCCAAGATGTCCTTTAATCAGTGAGTGGATAAACAAACTGTGGCATACCTAAACATGAAATATTATTCAATAATAACGAGAAATCAGCTATCAAGCCACAAAAAAAGACACAGAGAAACCTTAAATACATATTTCTAAGTGGATGAAGCCAATCCGAAAGTACTACACGAACTATGATTCCAACTATGTGATATGCCCAAAATGGAAAATTATGGAGAGTAAAAAGATTAATAGTTGCCAAGGGTAAAGGGAAAAGAGGGAGACAGAAATGAATAGGTCAAGTACAGGTGATATTTAGGGCAGTGAAACTACGGTGAATGTTACTGTAGTATGGGATAGAGGTCATTAGACATTTGTTGAAACCCATACAATGTTCAACACAAACAATGAAGACTGTTGTCAGATACGAACTTTAGTTTATAACTTAACCAACATTGCCTCATCAAGTGTAACAAATGCACCACACTTAATGCAGGATATTAATAATAGAAGAAAATCAAGGGAGGGCATTAAGATCTCTCTGTTCTTTCCGCTCAATTTTTCTACAACCATAAACCTGCTTAAAAAACATAAAAGTATTTTACATTTAAAAAGAAGGATGGGGCCGGGTGTGGTGACTCACACCTGTAATCCCAGCACTTCGGGAGGCCAAGGTGGTTGGATTATTTGAGGTCAGGAGTTTGAGACCAGCTTGGCCAACGTGGTGAGACCCCCACCTCTACTAAAAATACAAAAATTGGCCGGGTGCGGTGGCTCATGCTTGTAATCCCAGCACTTTGGGAGGCCGAGGCGGGCGGATCATGAGGTCAGGAGATCGAGACCACGGTGAAACCCCGTCTCTACTAAAAATACAAAAAAAATTAGCCAGGCGTGGTGGCGGGTGCCTGTAGTCCCAGCTACTCGGAGAGGCTGAGGCAGGAGAATGGCGTGAACCCGGGAGGCAGAGCTTGCAGTGAGCCGAGATCGTGCCACTGCACTCCAGCCTGGGTGACAGAGTGAGACTCCGTCTCAAAAAAAAAAAAAAAAAATACAAAATTGGCCGGGCATGATGGCTCACTCCTGTAATCCCAGTACTTTGGGAGGCCGAGGGGGGTGGCTCATGAGGTCAGGAGATCGAGACCATCCTGGCTAACACACTGAAACCCCATCTCTACTAAAAATACAAAAAATCAGCTGGGCGTGGTGGCAGGTGCCTGTAGTCCCAGCTACTCAGGAGACTGAGGCAGGAGAATGGCATGAACCCGGGAGGCGGAGCTTGCAGTGAGCGGAGATCGAGCCACTGCACTCCAGCCTGGGCAACAGAGCAAGACTCCGTCTCAAAAAAGAAAAAAAAATTAGCCAGGTGTGGTGGTGGGTGCCTGTAATCCCAGCTACTCAGGAAGCTGAGGCAGGAGAATCGCTGGAACCCGGGAGGCAGAGGTTGCAGTGAGCCGAGATCATGCCACTGCACTCCAGCCTGGGCAACAGAGTGAGACTCCATCTCAAAAAAAAAAAAAAAAAAGGATGAAGGATGGAGGTTGGGGTGAAGCAAAATTATAAGGAGATTCCAATAAAGGCTAAATTGTAGTCCAACTAGTTTGCAAGAGAGAAATAAATAATAAGAAAGCTGGGAGGAGGCATCCTGGGGTTGCAACAAATGTCAAACACTGACCTCAGAAATCATTCCCTAAAAGGAGACACAATTGATAGAATTCATTTGTAGAACAATATATTTAACAGGGCAGTGCTGCAAACAATTGAGCAATCAGCTAGCAATTAGTGGAGCTTATCAGCTGGGTATGATCATATGAAAAGAGAGAGTGCAACCAAAACCACTGTCATTCAGTGCGGCTATGGGCCTGCCTAAAACTTCACCTTAATGAAGAGCAACAGCAGAGGCTTAACATTGTAGGAGAAATAGATTTTACTCAAACAATTCTGCCAGTTACTGAACAAATAAATAACAACAACGAGCTCTAGGGGAGGAGATAGAACTCCTATCCCAAGTTGTTACAATGCATTATCTAAAATACCCCATTTGTAACAAAATATTACAGCGAATGTATAAAATAAAATATACCCCTAAAAAAGAAATAAAGTGGTCAACAGAAACTGGCTGTGAGACTGTTCAGATGTTGGACTTATAAAAAAAATGTATTTCCAATAGCCATTATAATTATGTCCATAGATCTAAGAGAAACCAAGATTAAAGAATTAAAGGAGAGTGACACCTGCAAAATAATAGGAGATCCCAGTTCTTATTCCCCCAGAAAATGCTAATTTGGCTAGCATCTATGGACAAAAGTGCCATTGTGAGAGCTTTGGGGTCCAGATAGGAGATTATAATATTCTAGTACATCTGAAGACCAAGGAAAGCCACTTTAAGAAGGCAGGCTCACACCTTAGTAGCAAATAGACTAAACGCAGACTCAGCTGCAGACCTATAAGCATCCACATTTCTCTGTGGACTTGGCTCCAACCCCACAAGACCGAAGCACTGAAGCTCCTTGCCCAAAGTCCTTCCATGAGCTTCACCCACATACAGACTGACTGCAGAACCCACAGAAGACCAGGACCCGATCCATCCCACATGACCATGGTCCCTAAAGTAGTTATGCCAGTTGGGAGCCTAACATGAGAAAGTCTTTACCTAATAAAACGAGTCTGTAAAGACAAGAAGACAAGACTGCTCCTTTAAACAAGCAAAGGCCAATGCAAGACTATGAAGATTATGAAGAATCAGTCAAACATAACCCCACAAAAAAAAAGAAAAAATATCCCTAATATAGAGCCATTAAGTGGCCCTAAAATAATGAAGATCCATGTGCTACTTGAAAAAAATTCAAAATAATTGTGTTTGTTTGTCTGTTTTGACAGTCTCGCTCTGTCGCCCATGCTGGAGTACAGTGGTGTGATCTCAGCTCACTGCAACCTCCACTTCCCAGGTTCAAGTGATTCTCCTGCCTCAGCCTTCCAAGTAGCTGGGATTACAGGCATGCACCACCACACCCAGCTAGTTTTTGTATTTTTAGTAGAGACAGGGCTTCACCATGTTGGCCAGGCTAGCCTCAAACTCCTGACCTCAGGTGATCCACCCACTTTGGCCTCCCAAAGTGTTGGGATTATAGGCGTGAGCCACTGCACCCAGCAAAAATTCAAAATAATTGTCTAAAAAAAAAAGCTAAATAAGCTTCAAGCAAACACAGATAAACGACAAAATGAAATCAGGAAAACAATACATGAACAAAATTAGAAGTTCAATAAAGAAATAAAAAACACGAAAATTCTGGCTCTAAAAAGTAAAATAATTGCACTGAGAATTTTAGTGGACAGTTTCAACGCAAGACTCAGTCAAGCAGAAGAAAGAATGAGTGAACTATAAAACAAATTATTTGAAATTATCATTAGATGAACAAAAACAAAAAGGATGGAAAAAGTGAAGAGAGCCTGTGGAACTTACGGAAAATCGTCAAGCAAACCAATGTATGCATTATAGAAATCTCAGAAGAAGAAAAGAAAGAGACAGAAATAGTATTTACAGAAACAATGGCTGAAAACTTTTCACATCTAGGTAGAGAAATTAACATCCACATTCATGAAGCCCAAATATTCAAAACCCAAATAGGTATAAACACCAAGACAAATTATAATTAAATTGTCAAATGTCAAAGACAGAATTTGGGGATTCAGAGGTTTTTTTTTAATGATTCTCTCTCCTTTGAATATTCACATCCCTCTGTGAATGAGTAATAAATATGTATTTGAGAAATAAAATTGTATATATTTCAGGTGTACAGCTTGATGGTTTGATATGTATATACGTTGTGAAAAATTGCCACAATTAAGTTATTTATCATATTTATTAAAAGTCACAATTGGCGGGGCGCAGTGGCTCACACCTGTAATCCCAGCACTTTGGGAGGCTGAGGCAGGCGGATCACAAAGTCAGGAGATCGAGACCATCTTGGCTAACACGGTGAAACCCCGTCTCTACTAAAAATACAAAAAATTAGCTGGGCGTGGTGGCGGGCGCCTGTAGTCCCAGCTACTCAGGAGACTGAGGCAGGAGAATGGCATGAACCCAGGAGGCGGAGGTTATAGTGAGCCAAGATCACGCCACTGCACTCCAGCCTGGCGACAGAGTGAGACTCCATCTCAAAAAAAAAAGTCACAATTAAGTTATTTATCATATTTATTACCTCAAATAATTACTATTTTCTTTGCTTTTTGGTGGGTGAGAACATGTAGATCTACTCTTTTACCAAATTTCAAGTATACAATGTTGTATATTGTTAACTATATTCACATTGCCGTACATTAGATTTTCAGAACTTACTCATTTTGTAAACTGAATCTTTGTATACCCTGACCTATATCACAAAGAGAATTTTTTTTTTTTTTTTTGAGACGGAGTCCCGCTCTGTCGCCCAGGCTGGAGTGCAGTGGCGTGATCTCGGCTCACTGCAAGCTCCGCCTCCCGGGTTCAAGCCATTCTCCCGCCTCAGCCTCTCCAAGTAGCTGGGACTACAGGCGCCCGCCACCACGCCCGGCTAACTTTTTTGTATTTTTAGTAGAGACGGGGTTTCACCGTGGTCTCGATCTCCTGACCTCGTGATCCGCCCGCCTCGGCCTCCCAAAGTGCTGGGATTACAAGCGTGAGCCACCGTGCCTGGCCCACAAAGAGAATTTTGAAAGCAGCAAGAGAAAAACATCTTACCCCATATTATATGGGGCCTGTGTAAGACTTTCAATGGATTTCTCAACAGGAATCTTGCAGATCAAGAAACAGTGGGATGATTCAATGTACTGGAAGAAAGAGAAAGACCAAAAGGAATTATTTACCCCAAAAAAGCTGTCCTTTAAGAATAAAGGATGGGCTGGGCCCAGTGGCTCATGCCTGTAATCCCAGCACTTTGGGAGGCTGAGGCAGGCAGATCACCTGAGGTCAGGAGTTCAAGATCAGCCGGGCCAACATGGCAAAACCCCATCTCTACTAAAAATACAAAAATTAGCCAATGTGATGGAGGGTGCCTGTAATCCCAGCTACTCAGGAGGCTGAGGCAGGAGAATTGCTCGAACTCAGGAGATAGAAGTTGCAGCGAGCCGAGGCCATGCTGTTGCACTCCAGCCTGGGCAACAAGAGCAAAACACTGTCCCAGAAAAAAAAAAAAAAAAAAAAAGAATAAAGAACAATGCTGCCATCTGATCTTTTCAGCTGTGGCCTGGCACCCTTCTGAGAGCCCGGTCCCCTTCTGAGAGCCCAGCCCCCAGATACTTGCAATCTGCCCTGGCACTTTAGCATTCGGCAGTTGCCTGAGCATTCTTCCTGCCTTTGCCTAAGTTTTCTGCCAGCTGTGGGGGGGGGCCAGCCTGCCGCTCTCTATCACAGCCAGTACCTGAACCCTGGGTACCTGAGGATACATATGCCAGCCTGTTTCTGATCCAGTCCCTCCAGTACTTATGCATGCCATCCAGAGCACCATATAGGGATCTGAGAATCAAGAAAATGGCTAGCCCAGTCCACCATTGGCACCTGATCACTCCCTCTGGAGACTAAGGCTGTGCTGACCCAGCTAGCCCACACTGCAACAGCTGAAATCCACCCTCATGTGCTGAAAGGTGAAGCTGCTTCCCCTGTGCACACAAAGGAGCAGCGTTCCTGCATGAGAGAAGAGGCAAGCCACAGGGCTGTCTGTATTGGGCTGAGGGAAGAGGTCCTACCCCGAGGTTGCTCCTATGAAGAGCCACAAGACAGGCATTTTCAATGGCTCTTGGCTACATTATGACCTAGAGGTAGATGACAGGGTCTGTATGAACTGAGAGTCATGAACTCTGGGACAGGGGTATGATAGGGAAACAGATCATGTTCCTGCCTACACAGGAGGTAGAGCTGGTATAGCTCCTCCCTCCTTACAGAGACCTGTGAGCATTTCACCAGGAGCTGCCCCAGCCACCCTCTAAAGGCTACTGTTCACGTTCATCATTGAGATGTTGGTAGGTAAGCTTTGTGGTCCAGCTCTGCCCAGCTGTGTCTTCCCCTCTGGGCTGAACAGGCAACTCAGAGTCTAGGCACTACATAGACCAGCCTATCACCTGAAACAACAGAGAGGAAATCACAGTAAACAAAGATCAAACACACACCATCTGCTTCTGCCATAGCTGGCTCTTACTCATAAGTGCCAGTTACTGGCATGGAGGTTACACTGCACAAATCAATAAAAAGTCTACTGACAGAGGGGCACAGGGCTAAAGAAACAAAGCCAAAGCCCCCTACCCAATATATGCTGTAGTTACACCCACAAGGGGGAAAAACCCCATCTAAATTAAAGTAAATTCAAAAATAAGAAGTGACAACTTTCCCAGATGAGAAGAAACCATCATAAGAAGTTTGGCATCATGAAGAAAAAAAAAAAAAGCAGAATGTTTTGACACTACCAAAGGACACACTAGCTCTCTCGCAATGGATCCTAACCAAAATGAAAATTCTGAAATGAAAGATAATGAATTCAAAATATGGATTATAAGGAAGTTCAATGAGATCCAAGAGAAAGTTGAAAATCAACACAAAGATACCAGAACAATGCAGAATGTGAATGAAGTACAGATATCTTAAAATAAAAACAATGGAATTTCTGGAAATGAAAAACACACTGAAGGGTTGGGTTACAGATGAAAGCTTTTTTTTTTCTTTTTGAGACAGAGTCTCGCTCTGTCACCCAGGCTGGAGTGCAGTGGCGCGATCTCTGCTCACTGCAAGCTCCACCTCCCGGGTTCATGCCATTCTCCTGCCTCAGCCTCCCAAGTAGCTGGGACTGCAGGCACCCACTACCATGCCCGGCTAATTTTTTGTATTTTTAGTAGAGACGGAGTTTCACCGTGTTAGCCAGGATGGTCTCGATCTCCTGATCTCGTGATCCGCCCATCTTGGCCTCCCAAAGTGCTGAGATTACAGGTGTGAGCCACCGCACCCAGCCAGATGAAAGCTTTAACAACAGGCTAGACAAAGCAGAAGACAGACAGAAAATAGGATCCCAGTGCCTTTTGGCTTGTAAACTTTCTTCTGAGAAGTCGGCTGTTAGTCTAATGTGATTTCCTTTATAGGTGATTTGAAAATTCTCTCTTGCTTCTTTCAGAGTATTTTCCTTCAAGTTGCCTTTGGATAGTCTGGTGAAGTTCATCTTGCAAAATATTTTCAGGTATTTTCCGAGCTTCTTGTATCTGGATGTGTACCTCTCTAGCAAGGCCAAGACAATTTTCCTGATTATTCCCTCAAATATGTTTCCAATCTTTTTACCTTTTCTTCTTCTCTCTCAGAAATGCCTACAACTCACAAGTTTGGTTGCTTTACATAATTTCCTATTTATTGAACTCTTGATTATTTATTTAAATTTACTTTTTTTTTTTTTTGTCTGTCTTAGTTCAAAAAACCCGCTTTGTTTTTTGAAAAGATAAGAAAATTGATATGGTGCTAGGCCGGGCACGGTGGCTCACGCTGGTAATCCTAGCACTTTGGGAGGCCAAGACAGGTGGATCGCCTGAGCTCAGGAGTTCCAGATCAGCCTGGGCAAGATGGTGAAACCCCATATTTACTAAAATACAAAAAATCAGCTGTGCATGGTGGCAGGTGCTTGTAATCTCGGCTACTCAGGAGGCTGAGGCATGAGAATTGCTTGAACCTGGGAGGCAGAGGTTGCAGTGAGCCAAGATGGTGCCACTGCGCCCAGCCTGGACAACAAAGCAAAACTCTATCTCAAAAAAAAAAGAAAGAAAGAAAGAAAAGAAAGAAAATTGATATGGTGCTAGCTAGATTAACCAAGAAAAAAGAGAGAAGATTCAAGTAAGCACAAGCACAATCAGAAGTGATAAAAGTGACATTACAACTGATACCACAGAAAACAAAAGATCATCAGAGACTAATATGAGTATCTCTATGCATACAAACTAGAAAACCTAGATAAAATGGTTAAATTCATCCCTCCCTGCTCGGATGTGGCTCGAGCTGGAGACGCAGAGGGCCAGAGATGCCGCAGACCTTCGACCCAGAGCAGCTTGGAGGCAGTGAATAACAGTTCTTCAAGTCTGCAATAAAAAATGGCCTCTTCCAGAGAATTGTTTGAACCTGGGAAGCAGAGGCTGCAGTGAGCCGAGATAGCGCCACTGCGCTCCAGCCTGGGCGACAGAACGAGACTCCATCTCAAAAAAAAAAAAAAAAAAAAGCCTCTTCATAGCTTAAACTACAAAAGTAAACTAAAAGACTTACATGTTTTTGGCCAGGCGCGGTGGCTCATGCCTGTAATCCCAGCACTTTGGGAGGCCGAGGCGGGCGGATCATGAGGTCAGGAGATCGAGACCATCCTGGCTAACACGGTGAAACCTCGTCTCTACTAAAAATACAGAAAATTAGCCGGGCGTGGTGGCGGACGCCTATAGTCCCAGCTACTCAGGAGGCTGAGGCAGGAGAATGGCGTGAACCCGGGAGGCGGAGCTTGCAGTGAGCGGAGATCGCACCACTGCACTCCAGCCTGACAGTGCGAGAAGACTTACATGTTTTTTTCTTTACCCCAACTCATTCCTTACATGTAAGCTCAATCTTTTCAGTATTTGCTTTACTGGTTCAGCAAAAGCCAGGAAATACAACTTTGCGGTAATCAGAATGTTATCCAACTGTATATTGTTTTTTTTTTTTTGAGACGGAGTCTCGCTCTGTCGCCCAGGCTGGAGTGCAGTGGTGCGATCTCGGCTCACTGCAAGCTCCGCCTCCTGGGTTCACGCCATTCTCCTGCCTCAGCCTCGCGAGTAGCTGGGACTGGAGGCACCCGCCACCACACCTGGCTAATTTTTTGTATTTTTAGTACAGAAGGGGTTTCATGGTGTTGGCCAGGATAGTCTCGATCTCCTGACCTCATGATCCGCCCGCCTCGGCCTCCCAAAGTGGTGAGATTACAGGGGTGAGCCACCATGCCCGGCCCCAACTGTATATTGTTTACCTTATTGTAAATATTGGTGAACAGTGGTCAATAGTAGTTTTATATTCCTTTAAAAAAAAAGAAAATGGGTAAATACCTGGAAACATACAACCTCCTAAGACTAAACCAGGAAAAAACAGATATCCTAAATAGGCCAATAACAAGTAATGAAATTGACTCACTAATAAAATAATCTCAAACAAATAAAAACAAAAACAGATAGGTTTACAGCCAAATTTTGCCAGAAGTACAATGAAGAGCTGGTACCAATCTTACTGAAACTATTCCAAAAATTTACGGAATTTTTGGATTGGAAGAATCAACATCATTACAAAGACCACACTAACTAAAGCAGTGTACAAATTAAACACAATTCCTATCAAATTACCAGTATCATTTTTTCACAGAATTAGAAAAAATGATCCTAAATATCATACGGAACCAAAAAAGCATCCAAATAGCCAAAGTACTCTTAAGCAAAAAGAACTAGGCCAGAGGCATCATGTGTCTGACTTCAAATTATACTATAATGCTATACTAAATAAAACAGTATGGCATTGGTACAAAAACAGACAGATTAATGGAATGGAATAGAGAGTCCATTGCTAGGAAGGATACAGCTTAAAAAGGGAGAAAAAAATTGTGAAGGAAAAGAGAATAAAGAAACAGTAATAAAATCACATGCCTACAACCAAGTGATCTTTGACAAAGTTGGCAAAAATAAACAATGGGGAAAGGGCATTCTATTCAATAAATGGTGCTGGGAAAATTGGCTACCCATAGGCAAAAGAATGAAACTGAATTCCCATTTCTCATCATATACAAACTTTAACTCAAGATGTATTAATGACTTAAATGAAAGACCAGAAGCTATAAAAATCCTAGAAGAAAATTTAGGAAAAACTCTTCTAGATATTGGCCTAGGGAAATAATTCATAACTTAGACCTGAAAAGCAAATGCAACAAAACCAAATATACACAAATGGGACTTAAACTAAAGAGCACAGCAAAAGAAATAATCAACAGAGTAAACAGACAACCTACACAATAGGAACAAAATATTTGCAAACTTTGCATCTGACAAAGAACTAATATCCAGAATCTAAAAAGAACACAAACAACTTAACAACAACAAAGAATAAACAACCTCATTAAAAAAGACCACAAAGGATATGAACAGACAGTTCTCAAAAGAAGACATACAAGTGGCCACCAAACATATGAAAAATTGCTCAACATCACCAATCATCAGAGAAATGCAAATTAAAACCACAATAAAGGCAGGGCACAGTGGCTCACACCTGTAATCCCAGCACTTTGGGAGGCCGAGGCGGGCGGATCACGAGGTCAGGAGATCGAGACCATCCTGGCTAATACAGTGAAACCCCGTCTCTACTAAAAATGCAAAAAAATTAGCCGGGCGTGGTGGTGGGCGCCTGTAGTCCCAGCTACTCGAGAGGCTGAGGCAGGAGAATGGCTTGAACCCGGGAGGCGGAGCTTGCAGTGAGCCAAGATTGCACCACTGCACTCCAGCCTGGGCGACAGAGCGAGACTCCGTCTCAAAAAAAAAAAAAAAGCACTAAAAATAGAGCTACCGTTTGACTCAGTGATTATACTACTAGGCATCTGAAAGAAAAGAAATAATTATATAAAAAAGTCATTTTCACTCATGTGTATTACATTCCTACTCATAATAGTAAAGTCATGGAATTAACCTAAATGTCCAGTAACAGTGGACTGGATTTATTTTAATATGGTATATATACACCATGGAATACTATGCAGCCATAAAAATGAAATCATGCTCTGTGCAGTAACATGGATGGAGCTGGGGGCCATTTTCCTAAGTGAAATAACTCAGAAACAGAAAATCAAATACCACATGTTCTCATAAGCAGGAGCTAAACAATGAGTACACAAGAACATAAAGATGGAAACAATAGATAGTGAGACTCCAAAAGGGAGAGATTGGGAGGAGGCTGATGGTCAAAAACTTATCTATTGTTAGTGAGATGTGATCATGCCACTGCACACCAGCCGGGGCAACAGAGAGAGACCATGTCTCAAAAAAAATGATCTGTTGGGTACAGTGTTTACTATTTCAGGATAGTTACGCTAGAAGCCAAACCTCACCATTATGCAATATATCTATTTGACAAATATACACTTATACCCTCTGAATCTAAAATAATAAATGAAGGAAGTTTATAGTAGTAAACACATCTTTTTTTAAAAAAAGATCTCGCCTGTGTGGTGGTTCACACCTGTAATCCCAGAACTTTGGGAGGCCAAGGCAGGCAGATTGCCCAAGGTCAGGAGTTCGAGAAAGCCTGGCTAACATGGTGAAACCCCATCCTACTAAAAATACAAAAAATTAGCCAGATGTGGTGGCGCATGCCTGTAGTCCCAGCTACTCAGGAGGCTGAGGGAGGAGAATCACTTGAACCTGGGAGGCAGAGGTTGCAGTGAGCTGAGATTGCGCCACTGCACTCCAGCCTGGGCAACAGAGGAAACCCCGTCTCAGAAAAAAAAGATCTCAAATAAACAACTTAACTTTACACACACACACACACACACACACACACACACACACACACACACAAATAGCAGAAGGAAAGAAATAACAAAGATTAGAGGATAAATAAATGAAATAGAGAATAAAAAAAATTTTAATCGGCCAGGTACAGTAGCTCACGCCTGTAATCCCAGGAGGTCTCTTGAGGCCAGGAGTTCGAGACCAGCCTGGCCAACATGGTGAAACCCTGTCTGTACTAAAAACACAAAAATTAGCCAAGTGTGGTGGCATGCTCCTGTAATCCCAGCTACTCAGGAGGCTGAGGCAGGAGAATCGCTTGAACCCAGGAGATGGAGGTTACAGTGAGCCGAGATTGTGCCACTGCACTCCAGCCTGGGCAACAGAGTGAGACTCTGTCTCAAAAAAGAAAACAAAACAAAAAATTTAATCAATGAAGCTAAGAGTTGATTTGGGAAAAAAAAACTCAAAATCAAAGCCCTTACCTAGACTAAGAACAAAAAGAGAGAATATGTTAATAAAATAAGAAATGAAAGAGGAGACATTATAACTTATTACAGAAGTTTATTTCTTACAGAAATAAACAGAATTATAAGGGACTATTATGAACAATTATACACCAACCAATTTGACAACTTAGAAGAAATGGTGAAATTACTAGAAACATAAACTACCAAGATGGAATGAAGAATAAACAGAGAGCTTAAAGAGACCAATAACAAATAGAGAAACTAAAGAAGTAATTTTTCAAAACTCCAAAATATAGCCTAGGACCAGATTACTTCATGGGTAAATTCTACCAAACTTTCAAAGAAAATTTAATATAAAACATCCTCAAATTCTTTGAAAAAATAGAAAAAAGAGGGAACACCTTCAGAGTCATTTTATGAGGCAGCATCCCCTTGATATCAAAGCAAGAAAATACACTCCCAAGAAGAAAATTATAGGCCAATATCCTTGAGGAACATGGTGTACGAATTAAATCTAAATAAATCTGTTTACAAAGAATCGATCCTCAGCAGAAGCTTTTCAAAATAAAAAAAGATTTAAAATTCTCACACTGGATTCTGGATAAACACTCATTTATAGACTCTTTGTCAGATACGTTACTGAAACTTACATTAATTGAGGAGTTCGCTTGAGCAGCAGTTTCTTCATCTGTTGGGAGCTGATATATCTGGATGCCATTGCTACTCAATTCACTCATTATCTTACTCTTAAAAGTCTGCAAATCATTTTTAGAAATTGTGTCTGCTTTGGCAATCAATGGTATAATATTCACCTATTAAGAAAGAAGACAAACAAAATCTCATCATTGTTCATCCTATAGTTTTTTTGTTTTTTGTTTTGAGACCGAGTCTTGCTCTGTCACCCAGGCTGGAGTGCAGTGGCACGATCTCGGCTCACTGCAAGCTCCGCCTCCCGGGTTCACGCCACTCTCCTGCCTCAGCCTCCCGAGTAGCTGGGAACACAGGCACCCGCCACCACACCCGGCTAATTTCTTTTTGTATTTTTACTAGAGACGGGGTTTCACCGTGTTAGCCAGGATGGTCTCAATCTCCTGGCCTCGTGATCCGCCCGCCTCGGCCTCCCAAAGTGCTGGTATTACAGGCGTGAGCCACTGCGCCCGGCCATTCTATAGTTTTTATAGTAAAGCCTTCACAATCTCTGACAACAAATTGCATAACTAGGTAATCACTTGTTGTCATGCTTTTCTTAAAAATTATTTTCCAAAATTATCAATACTTTTGAAGATTCATCTTTTATCCAAATTCAGGTTTAGAAGTCTCAACCTTGTTTCTCTTCTAAAAATCCCTTATACCTCTACACATATGGAGTTAGTAAAACGTAAATAGTAGGACAATGTAAATTATTTTTATTTATTTATTTATGTATTTATGTATTTATTTATTTATTTATTTTTTAGACGGAGTCTCGCTCTGTTGCCCAGACTCTAGAGTGCAGTGGCGTGATCTTGGCTCACTGCAAGCTCCGCCTCCCAGGTTCATGCCATTCTCCTGCCTCAGCCTCCCGAGTAGCTGGGACCACAGGCACCCGCCACCATGCCTGGCTAATTTTTGGTATTTTTAGTAGAGATGGGGTTTCACCGTATTAGCCAGGATGTTCTCAATCTCCTGACCTCGTGATCCGCTCACCTCAGCCTCCCAAAGTGCTGGGATTACAGGCATGAGCCACCGTGCCCGGCCTATTTAATTTATTTTCAATTTTATTTCTTATTAAGCTGAGTGATAAAAGACAAATTGAAAGAACTTTCATCAAAATTGTGGAAGGGATTTTGTCTTTCTACTTTTTACATCACTTTTTCCATCAATCAATCTTAATTAATGTCCCATTTTCACTCACTCTTGCCCCACCTAGATGTGTTTGCAGATGGATTTGCTATTGTTTTTCAAAGACCACCTAAAAAGAATATAGATATTTTTGGTTACCATATTCTTTTTTTTTTTTTTTTTTTTTGAGACGGTATCTTGCTCTGTCACCCAGGCTGGAGTGCAATGGCACAATCTAGGCTCACGGCAATGTCTGCCTCCCGGGTTCAAGCAAGTCTCCTGCCTCAGCCTCCTGAGTAGCTGGGATTACAGGCGCCCGCCACCATAACCGGCTGATTTTTGCATTTTTAGTAGAGACAGGGTTTCACCACGTTGGCCAGGCTAGTCTCGAACTCCTGACCTCAGGATACAACCACCTCAGCCTCCCAAAGTGTTGGGATTACAGGCGTGAGCCACCACACCTGGCCTGGTTACCATATTCTAAAGGCCGTGTGTGTGTGTGTGTGTGTGTGTGTGTGTGTGTGTGTATAAGAACACCTTGCAAACAAATATGTTCATTTTTCTTTTGTAAAAAGACATAATTTCCACATTGGAAGTTAAATATTTGCATATTTGAGGTTGAATTTTTACCCACAAAGTTTTTTCCTAGTGCTTCAATATGAGCACTCCTACCTTTTGCATTTGCACTTAAATAACTAAACTTTTTACGAAATAACAATATACAAAATTATAAAATGTTTTATTACTGTTAAAATATCTTACTAAATTATAGCTCCACAAAATCAATATCTGTAATATAGTAGAAATACATAAATATAAATTTTAGGCAGACTGCTTTTGTTTTAGATTGCTCAAAGCACATTTTTTTTTAAAAATCCATGGACAGGCTGGGCACGGTGGCTCATGCCTGTAATCCCAGCACTTTGGGAGGCAAGGCTGGCAGATCACTGGGGCCAGGAGTTCAAGACAGCCTGACCAACAAGAGAAACCCATCTCTACTAAAATGCAAAATAGCGGGCGTGGTGGCTCATGCCTGTAATCCCAGCTACTCAGGAGGCTGAAGCAGGAGAGTCGCTTGAACCCAGGAGGCACAGGTTGCAGTGAGCCGAGATCACGCCATTGCACTCCAGCCTGGGCAACAAGAGTGAAACTCCATCTCAACAACAACAACAACAAAAAGAGTGTATATTCCTGACTATTGAATGTACTACTAATTAAGAACTTGAAGCAGCTCTTAATTTAACTAGAAATCTAATTTATTTCAACTACTTAATGACATCTGAGATTAAGTACAAAGTCTCTTTTCAGTTTGAACAATATGTAGTAAAAGTTGAGATTCCTCGGATAAAAGGAACCCAACTTACAACTTTTTCTTTCTTCAACTAAATAAAGTTGAAGACTAAATAAAGATGTCTTCAACTAATTTAAGCTGAAGACAGCATGTTTTGTTAGGGCTGAGTGCAGAAAAGAATCTGATAATATGACAATTTCCTTTATACGTATATTGGCCTTCTATATTTAAAAAAGAAAATATACTTTTAACCTTTTTTTTGAGAGAGAGAGAGAGAGGGTCTTGATCTGTGGCCCTGTCTGCAGTGCAGTGACATGATCACAGCTCACTGCAGCCTCAACCTCCCGGGCTGAAGTGATCCTCCCACCTCAGCCTCCTGAGTAGCTGGAACTACAGGCACATGCTGCCATGCCTGGCTACTTTTTTGTATTTTTTGTAGAGACAGGGTCTCACTATGTTGTTCTAGCTGGTTTCAAACTTCCAGGCTCAGGCAATCCTCCCTCCTCAGCCTCCGAAAGTGCTGGGATTACAGGTGTGAGCCATCATGTCTGGCCCTTCTAAATTTTTTTTTTTTTTTTTTTTTTTTTGAGACAGAGTCTCGCTCTGTCGCCCAGGCTGGAATGCAGTGGCGCAATCTCGGCTCACTGCAAGCTCCGCCTCCCGGGTTCACGCCATTCTCCCGCCTCAGCCTCTCCGAGTAGCTGGGACTACAGGCGCCCGCCACCATGCCCAGCTAATTTTTTTTTTTTGTATTTTTAGTAGAGACGGGGTTTCACCATGGTCTCGATCTCCTGACCTTGTGATCCGCCCGCCTCGGCCTCCCAAAGTGCCTTCTAAATTTTTTATGAAAAATAATTTTAGACTTATGGAAGAGTTGCATGAATATTACAGAGAAAGAAATGGAGGCATCATAATTTTCCCAAAGCCACACAGTGAGCAAGTAACAGGGCCAGGTTTGTGAAAGCAGGCAGCTTGAGCCCACTGCCCATGCTTTTTTATTTATTTATTTTTTTGGAGACGGAGTTCAACTCTTGTTGCCCAGGCTGGAGTGCAATGGCATGATCTCGGCTCACTGCAACCTCTGCCTGTGGGTTCAAGCAATTATCCTGCCTCAGCCTCCGGAGTAGCTGGGATTACAGGCATGTGCCACCATGCCCAGCTAATTTTGTATTTTTTAGTAAAGACAGGGTTTCACCATGTTGGTCAGGCTGTTCTCAAACTCCTGACCTCAGGTGATCCACCTGTCTCGGCCTCCCAAAGTACTGGGATTACAGGCGTGAGCCATGGCTCCCAGCCCTCCCCATGCTTTTAATCATAGAAAGCGCTAGACATTTTTCCCAAGGTCACAGACACCTAGCAAGTGATAAAGCAAATATTCAAAAGCTGCTTCCACTGACAAGTCCTGTGACCTTTACATATTCAAAAATTAAAATTCCTTCTGTAGGGATAAATCTGCAACATTGCATGTTCTGGGCTTCATAAACATTCAACAGACTGATTTTCTGTACGATAAAACCGAACTACAAAAAAACTGCTGAATAATTAGAAAAATTAATCAAATGAACAGAGTCTCATATCGATTTTGAGATTTTGCTGAAGCCATGGGGCTTAAGTAGCCTATTGAAAGGAAGTCCTCATGTGTCCCAGGTTTTGGCTGGAAAGAATTATGCTTTTCTTAGCTGTTTCTATGTAACAAGCAGTAGCTGCCTGCAGGCTCTTGTATTCTGAATCCTGTCTGATACGATCTGTAACCAGGATCACAAAAGCTTTCTGTTTCACACCATTGGTGATACTAGTCAAACATCAGTGGGATTATTTCATAGTATCATATAGTAAATTTTATTTTAAAAACACAGGCATCCCCCATTTTCCAGTTTCTCTTTCTTCCTTCTTTTTCTTTCCATCTTCTTTTTTACTTCCTTCCTTCCTTCTTTCTTTTCTTCCTTCCCTCCCTCCTTTCCTCCCTCTCTCCCTCCCTCCCTTCCTTCCTTCCTTCCTTCCTCTCTCTCTCTTTTCTTTCAACTGGGACTTGCTCTGTTGCCCAGGCTGGAATTGCAGTGACATGATCTTGGCTCACAGCAGCCTCGAACTCCTGGGCTCAAGCAATCCCACAGGTGCACACCACAATGCCTGGCTAATTTTTGTATTTTTTGTAGAGATGGGGTCTCACTACGTTGCCCAGGCTGGTCTTGAGCTCCTGAGCTCAAGCAATGCTCCTGCGTTGTCCTCCCAAAATGCTGAGATGACAGGCATCAGCCACAGAGCCCAGCCCAGTTTCACTTTCCACAATTTCCCATAATCAACAGCAGTCCAAATATATTAAATGAAAAATTCTAGAAATACACAATGTACAAGTTTTAAATTGCATGCCATTCTAAATACTGTGATGAAATGTCATGTTGACCCACTCCATCTCACCCTGGATATGAATTATCTCACTATTCACCTCATTTTATCTCAACATGTAGGCATTGTATTATCTCGCATCATCATAAGAAGAGTGAGTACAGTATAAGAAGATATTCTGAGGCCAGGCGTGGTGGCTCACACTTGTAATCCCAGCACTTTGGGAGGCAGAGGCAGGCGGATCACCTGAGGTTAGGAGTTTGAGAACAGCCTGGCCAACATGGTGAAACCCCGTCTCTACTGAAAGTACAAAAAATTAGCCAGGCGTGGTAGCAGGCACCGGTGATCCCAGCTACTTGGGAGGCTGAGACAGGAGAATCACTTGAACCTGAGAGGCAGAGGTTGCAGTGAGCTGAGATTGTGCCACTGCACTCCAGCCTGGGCAACAAGAGCAAAACTCCGTCTCAGAAAAAAAAAAAAAAAAAAGATATTTTGAGAGACACAGATAACTTTCACATAACTTTTAGTACAGTGTATTGTTATAATTGTTCTATTTTATTATTAGTTACTATTGTTAGCTTCAGTCTGCATCTAAGAAACTAACAATAGTAACTAATAATAAAAGAGAACTGCATCTCATTTATAAATAAAACTTTATGATAGGTATGTATGCATAGAAAAAAGCATAGTATATATCGGGCTCTGTACCATGCATGCTTTCAGGCATCCACTGGGGATCTTGGAACTTACCCCCAAGGGTGCTACTCTATAGGCAAATGGCCATGATCTGGGAGGTAAGTCAAGGTTGAAATCTATCAAATGTGAATTGTCTCCCCCAGCAACCAAAAAATTTGTATGTTGAAGCCCTAAGCCCCCAGTACCTCAGAATGTGACCTTAACTGAGATAAAGCCTTCAAAGAGGTGATTAAAAAGTGAGACTGGGTCAGGTGCGATGGCTTACACCTGTAATCCCAGCACTTTGGGAAGACGAGGTGGGCAGATCACCTGAGATTAGGAGTTCGAGACCAGCCTGGCCAACATGGTGAAACCTCATCTCTACTAAAAATACAAAAATTAGCTGGGTGTAGTGGTGCATGCCTGTAATCCCAGCTACTTAGGAGGCTGAGGCAGGAGAATCACTTGAACCTGGGAGATGGAGGTTGCAGTGAGCCAAGATCACACCATGGCACTCCAGCCTGGGCATTAAAAAAAAAAAAGTGAGACTGTTACACTGGGGCCCAATCTAAACTGACTGGCACCCTTATAAGAAGATAAAATGTGAGGCCAGGCACAGTGACTCACGCCTGTAATCCCAACACTTTGGGAGGCCAAGGTGGGTGGATCACCTGAGGTCAGGAGTTCAAGACCAGCCTGGCCAACATGGTGAAACTCATCTCTACTAAAAATACAAAAAATTAGCCGGGTGTGGCGGTGGGCAACTGTAATCCCAGCTATTCAGGAGGCTAAGATAGGAGAACTGCTTGAACCCAGGAGGTTACAGTGAGCTGAGATTGTGCCACTATACTCCAGCCTGGGCAACAAAAGCGACACTCCATCTCGGAAAAAAAAAGATAAAATGTGGACACCCAGGAGACACCAGGAAAAACACCATGTGAGAACACAGAGGTAAGGTGGTCATCTGCCAGACAAGGACAGAGATTTCAGAAGAAAGCACATCTTCTGACACCTTGATCTTGGACTTCTATCCTCCAAGACTGTGGGAAAATATATTTTCGTTGTTTAAACCACCCAGTCTATGGCATTTTGCTATCCCAGCCCTAACACACTAATGCAAATGCCTTAAATATTAACAGAAAAAGATAATTAGGATATACACATATATTACAAAATGACAGGTACAGTCATGCATCACATAATGGCATTTCAGTAAATGATGGGCCACATATATGATGGTGTTCCCATAATATTATAATACTGTCCCTTTGCTTTTTGTTGTTGTTATTATTTATTATTTATTTATTTATTTACTGACTCTTGCTCTGTCGCCCAGGCTGGAGTGCAGTGGCACAATCTCGGCTCACTGCAACCTCTGCCTCCCTGGTTCAAGCGATTCTCCTGCCTCAGCCTCATGAGTAGCTGGGATTACAGGCACCTGCTATAACGCACAGCTAATTTTCTGTATTTTTAGTAGAGACAGGGTTTCATGATGTCGGTCAGGCTGGTCTCGAACTCCTGACCTCAGGTGATCTGCCCACCTCAGCCTCCCAAAGTGCTGGGATTACAGGCGTGAGCCTCCGCGCCTGGCTATTTAGAGATCTATTTATTTAATTTCTGGATTCAGGGGATATATGTGCAGGTTTGTTACTTAGATATATTGAATACTAGTGAGGTTTTGGCCTCTCATGTGCCCATCACCCAAATAGTGAGCATTGTACCCAACAGGTAATTTTTCAAATCTCAACCTCCTCCCACCCTTCCCCCTTATAAGGGGCCCAGCGTCTATTATTTGTCTAATACTGAAACTTTTTCATGTTTAGATACACAGACAAGGCCAGGCACGGTGGTTCGCGCTTTGGGAGACTGAGGCGGACAGATCACTTGAGGTCAGGAGTTCAAGACCAGCCTGGCCAACATGGCAAGACTCCATCTCTATTAAAAATACAAAAATTAGGCCGAGCACAGTGGCTCACGCGTGTAATCCCAGCATTTTGAGAGGCTGAGGTGGGTGGATTACCTGAGGTCGGGAGTTCGAGACCAGCTTGACCAACACGGAGAAACCCTGTCTCTACTAAAAATACAAAATTAGCCGGGCATGGTGGCGCATGCCTGTAATCTCATCTACTAGGAAGGCTGAGGCAGGAGAATCGCTTGAATCCAGGAGGTGGAGGTTGCAGTGAGCCCAGATCACGCCATTGCACTCTGGCTGGGCAACAAGAATGAAACTCCGCCAAAAAAAAAAAAAAAATTAGCCAGGCATAGTGGCACAGGCCTGTCAAGCTTGTAGTCCCAGCTACTTCGGAGACTGAGGCCGGAGAATCACTTGAACCCGGGAGGCGGAGGTTGCAGTGAGCCGAGATTGTGCCACTGCACTCCAGCCTGGGAGACAGTAAGACTCCATCTCAAAATAAAATAAAATAAAATAAAATAAAATAGATACACAGATACTTACCATTGTGTTATAATTCTATAGTATTCTGTACAGTACCATGCTGTCCAGGTTTGTAGCCTAGAAGCAATAGTCCATACCATAAAAGGCTATAGCCTAGATGTGTAGTAGGCTATATCACATAGGTATGTGTAGATACACTCTATGATGTTTGCATAATGATGAAATCACCTGAAGATATGTAACTACACTTGCATGCATGTGCCTTCAAGATGTGTTATTACCTCAAAATTAATATTACATCGTGAAAGGTTGGGACCAGGAACAATGGCTCACGCCTATAATCCCAACACTCTGGGAGGGCAAGGTGGGTGGATCGCTTGAGCTAGAAGTTCAAGTTCAGCCTGGGCAACATAGTGAAACCCTGTATCTACAAAAAATACAAAAATTAGCCAATCTTGGTAGCACACTCCTGTCCCAGTTACTCGGATGGCTAAGGTGGGAAGATTGCTTGAGCCCAGGAGGTTGAGGCTGCAGTGAGCTATGATGATGCCACTGCACTCTAGCCTGGGTGATAGAGCAAGACCCTGTCTCAAATACAAAAAAAAAAAAGAAAAAGAAGGCCAGGCACAGTGGCCCACCTCTGTATTCCCAGCACTCTGGGAGGCCGAGGTTGGCGGATCACGAGGTCAGGAGATCGAGACCATCCTGGCTAACATGATGAAACACTGTCTCTACTAAAAATACAAAAAAATTAGCCAGGCATGGTGGTGGGTGCCTGTAGTCCCAGCTTCTTGGGAGGCTGAAGCTGGAGAATGGCGTGAACCTGGGAGGCGGAGTTTGCGGTGAGATTGCGCCACCGCACTCCAGGCTGGGTGACAGAGCAAGACTCCGTCTCAAAAAAAAAAGAAAGCTTGGTGGATTTACCAAACATACCTTACTGTCAAGGTTCTTCATTGTTAATAGATCAAGAGACTTCAGGGAATGTCCTGTAGGTGAAATGAAGTAAAGACACGCGTGGATGCGAGAATCATGGTACTCAAACAAGGAACGTTTAATCTTCAGCTCTTCTTGAAGATAGGCCTCAAATTGGGCATCTATGTAGTCAACTATTGGTTGGTAGCTAAAAAAATAATTTATACATTTAGCATAACAGATTAATAAAATCTAAAGCCTGCTTTTTGACCATTTAATGAACAGTTAACATGCATGTAAGCAGTTTGCTATAGTGATGAAGAAAAAGTTCATAATATGTCCATACAAAGATATTAATTCTAAACCAATAATAAGGCTCATACTTTATGGTTATGTAAAACGTAAACATAGAGGAAAGCTGGGTGCATCCGACAGGGGACTAGTATCCAGAATATACAAAGAATGCAAGCAACTAAACAACAACAAGAAGAACAAATAATCCCATTAAGAAGTGGGCAAAGGACATGAATAGACATTTTTCAGAACACCAAAATACAAAGTAAAACCACAATGAGATATCATCTTACCTCAGTCAGAATGGTTATTGTTAAAACGATAAAAAAATGGCCAGGCACGGTGGCTCACGCCTGTAATCCCAGCACTTTGGGAGGCCAAGGTGGGTGGATCACGAGGTCAGGAGTTCAAGACCATCCTGGCTAACATGGTGAAACCCTGTCTCTGCTAAAAATACAAAAATTATCTGGGTGTGGTGGCAGGTGCCTGTAGTCCCAGGTACTCGGGAGGCTGAGGTAGGAGAATAGCATGAACCCAGGAGACAAAGATTACAGTGAGCCAAGATCGCACCACTGCACTCTAGCCTGGGCAACAGAGCAAGACTCCGTCTCAAAAAAAAAAAGACAAAAAATAACAGGCCAAGTAGAGTGGCTCATGTCTGTAATCCCAGCACTTTCGAAGGCCAAGGTAGGAGGATCACTTGAGGCCAGGAGTTTGACACCAGCCTGGGCAACATCGCAAGACCCCATCTATACAAACAATTTTTAAAATTAGCCAGGCATGGTGGCATGTGCCTGTAGTCCCAGTTACTCAAGAGGCTGAGGTGGAAGGATTCACTTGAGCCTGGGAGGTCAAAGCTGCAGTGAGCCAAGCTTGTGCCACTGCACTCCAGCCTGGGTGATGGAATGAAAAACTGTCTCAAAAAATAATAACAAAAATAATTAAATAACATAATTTGGCAAGGGTACAGAGAAATGGGAACTCTTACACACTGTTGGTGGGAATGTAAATTAGTACAACCTCTACAGAATATTTGTACAAATAAAGTTAAATAAAGAAATAAGGAAATAAGCTAAAACTAATAGAAGCTATATTTAAAATTTTTTGCTATAACTGGTTAAATAAAAATATTGTAAGAAAGTCAATTATATGCAAAAGTATTAATCTTATAAGAAAAGAACATTACTTAGGAAAATACTAAAATCTGGAAGAAAAGGTATTACTTACACAAATTAGTCTATGGCAAAGGAAGTCAAATTCCTTGAAATAAGAAAATCTTTTTAAATTTAAATAAGAAAACACTAACCTGGCTTTTTTGTCTATTTGATCACCATACCCTACTGTCTCCACAACAGTCAATTTCAACTGAACATTGCTTTCCTGAAGTTCGTATGTCTGAATTTGAAGTCCAACATTTGAGTAAAAATGTGAGGATTTGTTATCTTTCAAGTTAGTATTAAACAGTGTGTCAATCAGTGTTGATTTTCCAATTCCAGTTTCCCCTGTAATAGACATAGAGTCATTGTCATAGGGTCATAAAGGGGCTAAGAAGAAGCAACACTTTGAATTCCTACAGTGGTTTTTAAAATCTTAGAAAGTTGAACTCATAGAAGTAGAGAGTAGAATTCTGGCTACCAGAGGCTGGGGGAGCAGGAGAAATGAAAGGTGAAGTTGTTGGTCAAAGGGTACAAAGTTTTTTTTTTTTACTTTTATTTTGGGTTCAGAGTACACGTGCAGGTTTGTTATATCGGTAAACTCATGACATGAGGGTTTGTTGTACAGATTATTTCATCACCCACATACTAAGCATAGTAACCAATAGTTATTTTATCTGATCCTCTCCCTCCTCCAAACCTCCACCCTCAAGTAGACACCAGTGTCTGTTATTCCCCTTTTTGTGTCCATGTGTTCTCATCATTTAGCTCCCACTTATAAGTGAGAACATGGCACATGTTCTCAGCCATAGAAAAGAAAGAGATCATGTCCTTTGCAGGAACATGGATGGAGCTGGAGGCCATCATCCTTAGCAAACCATCAGAGCTCATTGTAGCACTATTCACAGTAGCAAAGGCATGGAATCAACCTAAATGTTCATCAATGGTAGACTGGATAAAGAAAATGTGGTACATATACACCATGGAATACTACACAGCCATGAAAAAGAATGAGATCATGTCCTTTGCAGGAACATGGATGGAGCTAGAAGCCATCATCCTTAGCAAACGGTTTCAAACAGGAGTAGAAACAAGTTTTGAGATCTATTGCACAGCAGAGTGACTATAGTCAATGTATTGTATATTTCAAAATAATCAAGAGAGTTAATTTCAAATGTCTCATCATAAAAAGATAAGTAAATCGGGTAATAGATATGTTAATTCACTTGATTGAATCATTCCAAATTGTAAATATATAGCAAAACTTCACATTGTATCCATACATGTAAATAACTATGATTTTTCAATTAACAATAATATTAATTTTAAAAATAAATAAAGAGTCTCAAATACTTCAAAGACTGGGATGGCCTTGAAAGTATACATGCTAGGCCGGGCACGGTGGCTCACGCTTGTAATCCCAGCACTTTGGGAGGCTGAGGCGGGCAGATCACGAGGTCAGGAGATCGAGACCATCCTGGCTAACACGGTGAAACCCCGTCTCTACCGAAAATACAAAAAATTAGCCAGGCGTAGTGGCGGGCGCCTGTAGTCCCAGTTACTTGGGAGGCTGAGGCAGGAGAATGGCATGAACCCAGGAGGTGGAGCTTGCAGTGAGCTGAGATTGCGCCACTGCACTCTAGCCTGGGCGACAGAGCGAGACTCCATCTCAAAAAAAAAAAAAAAAAAAAAAAAAATATATATATATATATATATATACATGCTAGCCCTGATTCTCTCAGTCATTAACATAATGGAGAAAGAAAGTATACACTAAGCTACATCAGACTTTTAAGAGCACAGGAATGTGTCAATTTTTAACAATCATTACAGGTCGAGTGTGGTGTCTCATGCCTGTAATCCCAGTACTTTGGGAAGCTGAGGTGGGCAGATTGCTTGAGCCCAGGTGGCTGAGGCTACAGTGAGCCACAATCACACCATTGCACTCCAGCCTGGGCAACAGAGTGAGAACCTGTCTCAAAAAATAAAAGGATTGGCCGGGCGCGGTGGTTCACGCTTGTAATCCCAGCACTTTGGGAGGCCGAGGCGGGCGGATCACGAGGTCAGGAGATCGAGACCACGGTGAAACCCCGTCTCTACTAAAAATACAAAAAAAAATTAGCCGGGCATGGTGGCAGGCGCCTGTAGTCCCAGCTACTCGGAGAGGCTGAGGCAGGAGAATGGCGTGAACCCGGGAGGCGGAGCTTGCAGTGAGCCGAGATTGCACCACTGCACTCCAGCCTGGGCGACAGAGCGAGACTCCGTCTCAAAAAAAAAAAAAAAAAAAGGATTACATAATATGGCTAAGATGAGAATCATTGTAAACATGAAGATATATTTGAATTAATAGCATCAATGTTACACTGCTTAAGATAAGTCGAAATGAACATTGGGAAAAATGAAGGAATAATTCAAATGAGGTGTTTGACACTTACCCACACAGAGAATATTAAAAGTGAATCCTTGTCGGATAGATCTGCTCACCAACTGATTGGGCAAACATTCAAAACCAAAATGTCCAATCGTAGTTAAACAACGAATATTATTTTCTTTTTGCTTAAATAAAACAAAAATTTAGAGTTTTGTGTTAGAATAAAAAATAAAGTCATTCGAAAGGAAAATGATTATAGTACATCAAATAAATTAGAATTGATTATCATTTGATTATCATACCTCAGACAAGATGCAAATATATTAAGTAAATTTGTGAAAATAGAAGCTTGTGCTGGGCGCGGTGGCTCATGCCTGTAATCCCAGCACTTTGGGAGGCCGAGGCGGGTGGATCACGAGGTCAGGAGATCGAGACCACGGTGAAACCCCGTCTCTACTAAAAGTATAAAAAATTAGCCAGGCGCGGTGGCGGGTGCCTGTAGTCCCAGCTACTCGGAGAGGCTGAGGCAGGAGAATGGCGTGAACCTGGGAGGTGGAGCTTGCAGTGAGCCGAGATTGCGCCACTGCACTCCAGCCTGGGCGACAGAGCGAGACTCCATCTCAAAAAAAAAAAAAAAAAAAGAAAATAGAAGCTTGTGTTCAAACACATAGATTTGGCTATTATTTTTATAAATAAAGTGAATCTATCTCTCAGCACACTCAGGCTCTGTTTCTAAATTTTAAAAGAGATAGGGGACAGGCACCGTGGCTCACGCCTGTAATCCCAGCACTTTGGGAGGCTGAGGCGGTGGATCACGAGGTCAGGAGTTCAAGACCAGCCTGGCCAACATTGTGAAACCCCATCTCTACTAAAAATACAAAGTTAGCCAGGCGTGATGGTGCATGCTTGTAATCCCAGCTACTCAGGAGGCTGAGGCAGGAGAATCACTTGAACCCGGGAGGCGGAGGTTGCAGTGAGGCAAGAGCACACCACTGCACTCCAGCCTGGGTGACAGAGTGAAACTCTGTCTCAAAAAATAAATAAATAAATAAATAAATAAATGAAATAGGGAATTAAGGAAATACTACAAGAAACTCTAATGTATTACTGTAACATAATTATTTCTTCCATAAGAAAAAACTTTAACATCCTTTCATTCTGCTGCAGCGTATTAATGTATTGAGAAAATCCCACACATGTTAATACAGATGCTTCTCAACTTATGATGAGGCTATGTCCCAAGAAACCCCTCCTAAATTGAACATATTGTAAGTCAAAACTGCATTTAACACACATAACAAAACTGAACATTATAGCTCAGCTTTGCCTGCCTTAAACATACTCAGAACACTTACATTAGCCTACAGTTGAGCAAAATCAACTAACACAAATCTTATGTTATAATAAAGTATTAAATATCTCATGTAATTTATTGAATAAAGTGAAAAACAGCACTATCATAGAGTCAACAATTTAAGTTGAATGATTGTAAGCTGGAGATCCTCTACATACCTGAGGAAACCAAAATCAATTTGAAATTTTTAAAAAATCAAATGATGCATACTTCAAATATGTTATATACCCTCTGAGGACTTGTGTTATATCGAAGAAATCTACTACTAATAACACCATTCTAGAAAATTAGAAATCCATCAGTATTATACACAAAGTTACCAACTGATCTTTTTTTTTTTTTTTTGAGACGGAGTCTCGCTCTGTCGCCCAGGCTGGAGTGCAGTGGCGCAATCTCGGCTCACTGCAAGCTCCGCCTCCCGGGTTCACGCCATTCTCCTGCCTCAGCCTCTCCGAGTAGCTGGGACTACAGGCGCCCGCCACCACGCCCGGCTAATTTTTTGTATTTTTAGTAGAGACGGCGTTTCACTGTGGTCTCGATCTCCTGACCTTGTGATCCGCCCGCCTCGGCCTCCCGAAGTGCTGGGATTACAAGCGTGAGCCACCGCGCCCAGCCTTTTTTTTTTTTTTTTTTTTTTTTGAGACGGAGTCTCGCTCTGTCGCCCAGGCTGGAGTGCAGTGGCGCAATCTCGGCTCACTGCAAGCTGCGCCTCCCAGGTTCACGCCATTCTCCTGCCTCAGCCGCCCGAGTAGCTGGGACTACAGGCGCCCGCCACCACGCCCAGCTAATTTTTTGTATTTTTTAGTAGAGACGGGGTTTCACCATATTAGCCAGGATGGCCTCGATCTCCTGACTTCATGATCCGCCCGCCTCGGCCTCCCAAAGTGCTGGGATTACAAGCGTGAGCCACCGCGCCCAGCCACCAACTGATCATTTTTAAAAGGTTCAAAGATAATTCATTTTTTATTTCTAAGCACTTCAATTTTAAAAATGGGAATTATACAAACCCCTCCACACCTATAAACACATTAAATACCACTTTGCAATAACAGCTTAGCATACTTCACAGTTCTTAACACTATTTTATGAGGAATACAAAATACCTTTTTATCAAAATTAACACGCTTTAAAAATGTTTTAGTATATGTGAGAATAAAGGAATTATAAATCAGTAGGAAAGATGTTAAGGTAGAAGCATCAACAATCAGCTCAGTAGATGTTGTCTACATTTATTTTGTACTTTATAAAACAAGAACATGCTAATAGGCCTGGGAGGCAGAGGTTGCAGTAAGCTGAGATCTCGACTCACTGCAACCTCCATCACCCGGGCTCAAGCAATTCTCCAGCCTCATCCTCTCAAAAAGCTGGGACTATATGCATGTGCCATGCCCAGCCAATTTTTGTATTTTTTGCAGAGAAGGAGTTTCAACATGTTGGTCAGGCTGGTCTCGAACTCCTGACCTCAGATGATGTGCCTGCCTCAGCCTTCCAAAGTGCTGGGATTACAGGTGTGATCCACTGCACCTGGCTAGTTTTTGTATTTTTGGTAGAGACGGGGTCGCACCATGTTGTTCGGGCTGGTCTTGAACTCCTGAGCTCAAACAATCCTCCTGCCTTAGCCTCCAAAGGGCTGGGATTACAGGTGTGAGCCACTGAGCCCGATCTACTAACAGAGAATTTTTTTTTTTTTTGAGACGGAGTCTTGCTCTGTGGCCCAGGCTGGAGTGCAGTGGCAAGATGGCTCACTGCAAGCTCCGCCTCCCAGGTTCACGCCATTCTCCTGCCTCAGCCTCCCGAGTAGCTGGGACCACAGACACCCGCCACTACGCCCGGCTAATTTTTTGTATTTTTAGTAGAGATGGGGTTTCACCGTGTTAGCCAGGATGGTCTCGATCTCCTGACCTCGTGATCTGCCCGCCTCGGCCTCCCAAAGTGCTGGGATTACAGGCATAAGCCACTGTGCCTGGCCTACTAATAGAGATTTTAAAACAGCTATTATAAATGTGCAGAGACATAAAGGAAAGTGTGCATACACAATGAGTAAAAAGACAAAAATCCCAGGAGAAAAACAAAAATTATAAAATTAAGATAAAAGCAGAAAGCATGGCCGGGCACGTTGGCTCATGCCTGAAATCCCAGCAGTTTGAGAGGCCGAGGCAGGAGGATCACTTGAGGTTAGGAGTTCGAGACCAGCCTGGCCAACATAATGAAACCCTGTCTCTACTAAATATACAAAAATGAGCCAGGCATGGTGGCGGGAGCCTGTAATCCCAGCTACTTGGGAGGCTGAGGCAGGCCAATCCCTTGAGCCAGGGAGGCAGAGGTTGCAGTGAACTGAAATCAGACCACTGCACTCCAGCCTGGGTGACAGAGGTAGACTACACCTCAAAAATAAATAAATGAAAGCAGAAAGCAAAGAAATAGGAAATAGGTCTTAGAGAAAATTAAATAAGCAAAAATTTGCTGCTTTGATAAGATTGATAAACACCTAGCTGGACTAATAAAGACACCCAAAACAGCAGGGCGTGGTGGCTCACGCTTGTAATCCCAGCACTTTGGGAGGCCGAGGCAGGGAGATCACTTGATGTCAGGAGTTCGAGACCAGCCTGTCCAACATGGAAAAACCCCGTCTCTATTAAAAATACAAAAATTAGCCAGGCATGGTGGCACACGCCTGTAATACCAGCTACTCAGGAGGCTGAGGCAGGAGAATCAGTTGAACCCGGGAGGCAGAGGTTGCAGTCAGCCGAGATCACACCACTGCATTCTGGCCTGGGCTACAAGAGCCAGACTCCATCTCAAAAAAACAAAAAACAAACAAACAAAAAACACCCAAAACCAAATTGCTCATAGCAGAAATGGGAGAACATTACTACAGACCACACAGATAACAAAATTAGACTACTATAAACACATTTATGAACATATTTTGCCAATGATTTTTAAATAACTCTTTTGCCAACAAACTTGAAAATAAATAAATTTCATTGGAAAAAAAGCAAATTATAAAAATGATACAATGGGAAATAGGAAATCTAAATAGTCATATATCTATTGAAGAAATTATAGCCAAAAACCTTTCTACAAAGAAATCTTCAGGCCCTGCTGGTTTCACTATTGAATTCTATCAACAAGCAGTTAAAAGAAAAATTCACACAAACTCTCTACAAAACAGAAGGTGGGGAATTTTTTCCAATGTATTTTAAGAAACCAGATATAATGGCAATATAAACACCTGACAGGCCAGGGGTGGTGGCTCATGCCTGTATCCTAGCACTCTGCGAGGTTGAGGCGGGTGGATCACCTGAGGTCAGGAGTTCGAGACCAGGCTGACCAACATGGTGAAACTCCATCTCTACTAAATACAAAAAATTAGCCGGGCATGGTGGCACGTGGCTGTAATCCCAGCTGCCTGGGAGGCTGAGGCAGGAGAATCCCTTGAATCCAGGAGGCAGAGGTTGCAGTGAGCCGAGACTACACCATGCACTCCAGCCTGGGCGACGAGTGAGACTCCATCTCAAAAAAACAAACAAATGAACAAAAAACACCTGGCAAAGACATCACAAAAAGAGAAAATTATACATTAATTTCTATCATGTGCGTAGCTGCAAAAATTCTTTTTTACTACCATAATTAATTTTAATTGTACAACTAGTAAGTGTGCAAACAAATTTTTCTTAACAACTGAAATATTGAAATGAAAGATAATATTCCATTTGACTATTCCCCAAATCCTATCTCCTTCCTCTTTTCCCTATTTTTATGATTTTTATGATTCTAGACATTAAAAAATACTTTTATATACACAAATATAGAGGTATTAAATTTTAAAAACAGATACATGGCCGGGTACAGTGGTTCACGCCTGTAATCCCAGCACTTTGGGAGGCTGAGGTGGGCAGATCACCAGAGGTCAGGAGTTCAAGACCAGCCTGGCCAGCGTGGTGAAATCCGGTCTCTACTAAAAACACACAAAAAATTAGCCAGTCATGGTGGCAGAGGCCTGTAATCCCAGCTACTCAGGAGGCTAAGACAGGAGAATTGCTTGAACCCGGGAGGCAGAGGTTGCAGTAAGCCGAGATCGTGCCATTGCACGCCAGCCTGGGCTACAAGAGTGAAACTCTGTCTCACAGAAAAAAAGCAACTTGCTTTTTTCTACTAAAATTCTATATATGTTAATAAGCTAGCTTTATTGAGGAATAATTTATATGTAATAAAATTCACCAACTTTATGTGCACAATTTGATAAATTTTAACAAATGTGTATAGTAATGTAATCACCATCATGATCACCATATAGAACATTTCTGACATCCCTAAAGCTTTCCCTCTTAGCCCCTATCCAGTCAATTCATAACCTTCATCCCTCAGCCCAGGCAACCTCTCATCTGTTTTCAGTTGCTATAGTTTTACTTTTTCTAGAATTTCATTTAGAAGAAATCATACTGCATGGAGGTTTTTTTTTTTAATCTTAACAAAACATTACCAAATCAATTCACTTGTATATAAAAAAGATTATAGATTAAAACAATTGGCATTTATTCTAGAAATGCAAGGTTATTTCAGCACTCAAAAATCAATAAATGAAAAACTATAAAATATTGATGCAAGAAATTGAAGAGGACACAAAAAAATGAAAAGATATTCCATGTTTATGGACTGAAAGAATCAATATCATTAAAATGTTCGTACCACTGAAAGCAACCTACATATTTAACTCAATCACTATGGAAATACCAATGACATTCTCCACAGAAATAGAAAAAATAGGCTGGGCGTGGTGGCTCACACCTGTAATCCCAGCACTTTGGGAGGCCCAGGTGGGTGGATCACGAGGTCAAGAGATCAAGACCAACCTGGCTAACATGGTGAAACCCCATCTCTACTAAAAATACGAAAAATTAGCCAGGCGTGGTGGCAGGCGCCCGTAGTCCCAGCTACTCGGGAGGCTGAGGCAGGAGAATGGCGTGAACCCGGGAGGCAGAGCTTGCAGTGAGCCAAGATCATGCCACTGCACTCCAGCCTGGGCAACAGAGCGAGACTCTGTCTAAAAAAAGGAATCACGGCTGGGCGCGGTGGCTCACGCTTGTAATCCCAGCACTTTGGGAGGCCGAGGCGGGCGGATCACGAGGTCAGGAGATCAAGACCACGGTGAAACCCCGTCTCTACTAAAAAATACAAAAAAATTAGCCGGGCGTGGTGGCGGGCGCCTGTAGTCCCAGCTACTCGGAGAGGCTGAGGCAGGAGAATGGCATGAACCCGGGAGGCGGAGCTTGCAGTGAGCCGAGATTGCGCCACTGCACTCCAGCCTGGGCGACAGACTCCGTCTCAAAAAAAAAAAAAAAAAAAAAAAAAAAGGAATCACATTACTTGACTTCAAATTATAATACAGAACTACAGTAACCAAAACAGCATGGTACTGGCATGAAAACAGACACATAGACCAATGGAACAGAATACAGAACTCAGAAATAAATTCAGACATGTACAGTGAACTCATTTTTGATGAAGGTGCTAATAGCATACAGTAGGGAAAGAAGAGTCTCTTCAATAAATTGTGCTGGGAAAATTGGATATCCATATGTAAAAGAATGAAAACAGACTCCTATCTCTCATCATATATAAAAATCAAATAAAAATGGATTAAAGACATAAATCTAGGTCGTGAAACTATGAACTTACTAAAAGAAAAGATTGGGGAAACTTTCCAGGACATTGACCTGGGCAAATATTTCTTGGATAATGCCCCACAAGCACAGGACACCAAAGCAAAAATGGACAAATGGGATCATATGAAATTAAACAGCTTCTACACAGCAAAGAAAGTGATCAACAAAGTGAGGAGACAACCCACTGAATGGGCGAAAATATTTGCAAACTATCCACCTGATAAGGGATTAATAACCAGAATATCTAAGAAGCTCAAATAGGAAAAAATCTAATAATCCAATTTAAAAACTGGCAAGTGATTGGAACACACATGTCTCAAAAGAAGACACACAAATGGCAAACAGGTATATAAAAAGGTGCTCAACATCATTGACCATCAGAGAAATTCCAATCAAACCTACAATGATATATCATCTCACCTGAGTTAAAGTGGTTTTTACCCAAAAGACTGGCAATAACAAATGCTGGCGAAAATGTGGAAAAAAAGAGAACCCTCTTACACCATTGGTGGGAATGTGAATTAGTATGCAGAACGTATGGAGGTACCTCAAAAAACTAAAAATAGAACTACCTGTGATCCAGCAATCCCACTGCTAGGTATATACCCAAAAGAAAGAAATTAGTACACTCCCATGCTTATTGCAGCACTATTCACACTAGGCAAGATTTGGAAGCAACCTAAGTGTCCATCAACAGATGAATGGACAAAGAAAATGTGGTACATATACACAATGGAATACTATTCAACCATCAAAAAGAATGAGGTCTTGTCATTTCCAACAACATGGATGGAACCTAACATTATGTTAAGTGAAATAAGCAAGTCATGGAAAGACAAACTTCACATGTTCTCACTTACTTGTGGGAGCTAAAAATTAAAACAATTGAACTCATGGAGATAGAGAGTGGAAGGATGGTTACCAGAGGTTAAGAAGGGTAGTGGGGGTGGTGAGGGGATGGTTAATGGGTACAAGGATATAGTTAGATAGAATGAATAGGGCCCAGTATTTGGTAGCACAACAGGGCGACTATAGTCAACAATAAATTGTACATTTTAGAAGAATGAAGAGTACAATTGAAATGTTTCTAACACAAAGAAATGAAAAATACTTAAGGTAGTGGATACTCCATTTATCCTGATATGATTATTACACATTGTTTGCCTATAACAAAATCTCTCATGTGCCCCATAAATATATAGAACTGCTATGTACCCATAAAAATTAAAAATTAAGGGCTGAGCATGGTGGCTTCTGCTTGTAATCCCAGAACTTTGGGAGGCTGAGGCTGGAAGATTGCTTGAGCTCAGGAGTTTGAGACCAGTCTGGGCAACATAGTAAAACCCTGTCTCTACTGAAAATAAAAACTAAAAAAATAGCTGGGTGTGGTGGTACATGCTCGTTGTCCCAGCTACTCTGGAGGCTGAGGCAAGAGGATCACTTAAGCCCAGGAGTTAGTTTGCAGTGAGCTATGATTGTGCCACTGCACTGCAGCCTGGGTAACTGAGTAAAACCCTGTCTCAGAAAAAAAAATTTTTTTTAATCAATAAACATATTTCACCATATTAATAGTATAAAGTAAAATCACCATAGGACTGACTCAATAAATGAAAAATATTATATTTGATGAATTGAGTCGAATACCCATTTGTGATTTTTAAAGTCTATTAGTAAAATAAGAATTAAAGAGAACTTCGTCAATCTGATAAAAACTGTATTAGAAAAAAATTTAAATCTAACCTCATACTTAATAGTAAACATCTGAGTGCTTCCTCACACGATTGAAAATAAAGCAGAGATGTCAGCTCTTGCCATTTTTATACATTGTACTGGAGGTTCTTTTTTTTTTTTTGAGACAGTCTCGCTCTGTCGCCCGGGTTGGAGCGCAGTAGTGCAATCTTGGCTCACTGCAGGCTCCGCCTCCCGGGTTCACGCTATTCTCCTGCCTCAGCCTCCCGAGTAGCTGAGACCACAGGCACCCACCACCACGCCGGGCTAATTTTTTGTATTTTTAGTAGAGACAGGGTTTCACCGTGTTAGCCAGGATGGTCTCGATCTCCTGACCTTGTGATCCTCCCGCCTCAGCCTCCCAAAGTGCTGGGATTACAGGAGTGAGCCACCACACCTGGCCTGTACTGGAGGTTCTTACCAGTCAATAAGGCAAACAAAAAGCATAAATATTCAAAAGAGTTTGTTATTTTATATTGAAAAAAGGTAGAAAATATACAAGAATCTACAGAGCATCTACCAGAACTACTAAGAGAATATATCAAAGTTGCAAGATATAAAGTCAATATACAAAACTCAGTTATATTCATTTCCAATTTCTGCTCAGAGATGTGGAGAGCTTAAAAAAGACATCACTACTAATACTACAGGAATAAAATAATGGACTAAGACAAGATCACAACTTTTTAAAAACTCATCCTAGTACTGATGTTTCAGGTCAACCAATTGTTCCAGAATTGAAGGACAGACAGGAACCCACAGGAAAAGACAAGATGGGGGCATCAACTTTTCTAGGCAAGAAAGACGCAGACATCAGTGAGAAGAGTTCTAAAGCAAGGAGCAAATTGCTAGAACATGCCTTGCCAGACAAGTAAAAAGTTTGAGCCATAAACAGGAATCATCTGTAGATGCTTTTTTCTTTTCTTTTCTTTTTTTTTGAGACAGAGTCTCGCTCTGTTGACCAGGCTGGAATGCAGTGGTGCGATCTCAGCTCACTGCAACTTCTGCCTCCCTGGTTCAAGCAATTCTCCTGCCTCAACCTCCTGAGTAGCTGGGATTATAGCCGTGCCACCACGCCCAGCTAATTTTTGTATTTTTAGTAGAGTCGGGGTTTCACTATGTTGGCCAGGTTGATCTTGAACTCCTCACCTTGTGATCCACCCACCTCGCCATCCCAAAGTGCTGGGATTACAGGCGTGAGCCACCGTGCCCAGCCCTGTAGCTGCTTTTTTTTGTTTGTTTTCTGGTTTGGTTTTTATTTGTCCTTATTTGGAAATCTGTCCATTCTAAGTAGAGAATACAGGGTATATTAATTATATTTTTCAGTTTATTAAGGTTTGATTTAATGTATGTATTTAATTTTTATTTGTAATTTCAACTTTTAGATTCAGACAGTACATGTGCAGGTTTTTTATGTGGGAATACTGAATGTGCTGAGTTGGGGGTGTGAATGATCCCATCACCCAGGTACTGAGCATAGTACTCAACAGGTAGATTTTCTGGCCTCACCCCCTCCCTCCCTCACCCTCTAGTAGTCCTCAGTGTCCATCGTTGCCATCTATGGCATGAGTCTCATACTCATATGTCTATGAGTACCCAATGTTTACCCCCACTTATAAATGAGAACATGTGGTATTTGGTTTTCTGTTCACGTATTAATTCACTTAGGATAATGGCCTCCAGTAGCAACCATGTTGCTGCAAAGGACACATTTCATTTTTTATAGCTGCATAGTATTCCACGGTGTATATGTACCACTTTTTTTTTTTTTTTTTTGAGATGGAATCTCACTCTGTTGCCCAGGCTGGAGCACAGTGGTGTGATCTCAGCTCACTGCAATCTCCTCCTCCTGGGTTCAAGCGATTCTCCTGCCTCAGCCTCCCGAATAGCTGGGATCACAGGTGCCCACCACCACGCCCGGCTAATTTTTTGTATTTTTAGTAGAGACAGGGTTTCACCATGTTGGCCAGCCTGGTCTCAAACTCCTGACCTCAGGTGATCCGCCTGTCTTGGCCTCCGAAAGTGCTGGGGTTACAGGCGTGAGCCACCGCACCTCGCCATGTACCACATTTTTTAATCCAATCTGCCATTGTTGGACACCTAGGTTGACTCCATGTCTCGGCTATTGTGAATAGCGCTGAGATGAAAACAAGTGCAGGTCAGGTGTGGTGGCTCACGCCCGTAATACCAACACTTCAGGAGGCCGAGGTCAGGAGTTTGAGAGCAGCTTGGCCAACATGGTGAAACCCCATCTCTACTAAAAAAAAAAACATTAGCTGGTCGTGGTAGTGCATGTCTGTAATCTCAGCTACTCAGGAGGCTGAGGCATGAGAATCAGTTGAACCCAGGAAGCGGAGGTTGCAGTAAGCCAAGATTGCGCCACTGCACTCCCGCCTGGGCGACAGAATGATACTCTATATAAATTTAAAAAAAAGAAAACAGGATGGGCGTGGTGGCTCATACCTGTAATCCCAGCACTTTGAGAGGCTGAGGCAGGCGGATCACCTGAGGTCGGGAGTTTGAGACCAGCCTGACCAACATGGTGAAACCCCATCTCTAATAAAAATACAAAATTAGCCAGGCGTGGTGGCGCATGCCTGTAATCCCAACTACTCAGGAGGCTGAGGCAGGAGAATCACTTGAACCCAGGAGGCAGAGGCTGCAGTGAGCCAAGATTGAGCCATTGCACTCCAGCCTGGGCAACAAGAGCAAAACTCTGTCTCGAAAAGAAAAGAAAAGGAAAAAAGAGAAGAGAAGAAAAGGGGAGGGGAGGGGAGGGGAGGGGAGGGGAGCAGAGCATGTGTCTTTTTTGTAGAACAAAAAATAATCTGTAGCTCCTTGAAAACTTTTTCTCCTTGAACTCAACTAGACATTCAGTGAAAGATTGATAGAACTCTGAAAAAAAAATCTCTCTCAAGTTACAGAACTGGGGCATGCAACAGCAGCAATGCTGGCAAGAAGCTCCACTCAGAACTTTCTCCTCTACAGAATAAAAAAGCCTTCATCTATGGGTGAAGAGCCAAGAAGCACTCTCTTAGGGCGCTGGTGAAAGCACATTGCTGCTGAAAGTAGGGAACACAAAGAAAGTTTGAAGCCCTAGAAGACGTGCAGAAATTCACAATGGATTCAGAACCATGTCAGAAGAAGAGAAAGAGAAGGTCATAACCCTGGGGTCCAGAAGCATTGTGTTTGCCTAAGACTGGCAATCCAATAAAAAAGTATTCTCACGTACCTTCGTCACCAGGCTAACTGCTGTCAAGATACATATTCTTTGCAAGAGATATTGCAAGAGACATACTCTTTCTGAGGCATAGCACAAAAGGAAGACTTAAGGTTGAGGGTGAAATCATCATCAGAAAAACATCCTCTGGCAAACCAACCCCACCCTCAACACCAGGTATCACCAGAGGCATTCAAAGCCCGTACGGTAGGCCAGGCACAGTGGCTCATGCCTGTAATCCCAGCACTTTGGGAGGCAGAGACGGGCAGATCACCTGAGGTTGAGAGTTTGAGACCAGTCTGACCAACATGGAGAAACTCCCTCTCCACTAAAAATACAAAATTAGCCGGGCATGGTGGCGGGAGCCTATAATCCCAGCTACTCAGGAGGCTGAGGCAGGAGAATTGCTTGAACCCAGGAGGCAGAGGTTGCAATGAGCAGAGATGGTGCCACTGCAACTCCAGCCTGGGCAAGAAGAGCGAAACTCTATCCCCCAAAAAAAGCCCATAGGGTAGTAAGAATCACACTATAGCAACATCAAATCTCAAGCCCAGCTTTACTCAGAGAAACACAAACCTCTGTACTAAAGGCCTAGTAAAAGAAAAGGCATGTCAGTTTCAGATGTAAAATCTACTTATCTCAGTTTCTATGGTTCTACATAAGATGTCCAGTTTTCAGCCTCCAAAATTAGCTGGGCGTGGTGGTGGGCTCCTATAATCCCAGCTACTTGGGAGGCTGAGGTAGGAGAATTGCTTGAACCTGGGAGGCGGAGGTTGCAGTGAGCAGAGATAGTGCCATTGCACTCCAGCCTGGACAACAAGAGCAAAACTCCGTCTCAAAAAAAAAAAAGTATTGTGAAGACCAATGTCAAGGACATTTTCCCCTATGTTCTCTTCTCAGAGTTTTATGATTTCAGGTCTTACTTTTAGGTGTTTTATCTATTTTGAGTTGGTTTTTTGGCATAGTATAAGATAATGGTCCAATATCATTCTTTTGCACATAGAAATTCAGTTTTCCTGGAACCATTTAGTGAAGAGATTTTTTTTTCCTCATTATGTCCTCTTGGTGCCCTTTTCAAAAATTAGCTGCGGGGTGCGGTGGCTCACACCTGTAATCCCAGCACTTTGGGAGGCTGAGGTGGGCGGATCACGAGGTCAGGAGATGGAGACCACGGTGAAACCCCATCTCTACTAAAAATACAAAAAATTAGCCAGGCGCGGTGGCGGGTGCCTGTAGTCCCAGCTACTCTGGAGGCTGAGGCAGGAGAATGGCGTGAACCCAGGAGGCGGAGCGTGCGGTGAGCTGAGATTGCACCACTGCACTCCAGCCTGGGCGACAGAGCGAGACTCTGTCTCAAAAAAAAAAAAATTAGCTAACCGTGAATGTTTGGATTTCTTTCTGGGAGCTCTATTGTGTTTCACTGGTGTATGTTTCTGTTTCTACGATGGTACCATACTATACTGATTACTATAGCTTTGTAATATAATTTTAAATCAGGATGTGTGATGCTCTGTGTTCATTGAAGCATTATTTACAATAGCTGAGATATGGAAACTTAAGTTCTATTATGATCCTAATCACTCTTTTTTCAATCCCTCCCTTCACTTCTTTTATCCCTCTCTCCCTTCCTCCCTCTCTTTCTCTCATTCTTTGTTTCCACTATAAATGGAACTACCATATGATCTAGCAATCCCACTACTGGGTATATACCCAAAGGAAAAAAAATCAGTATACAGAAGAGATCTCTGCATCCCTGTGTTTATTGAACCAGTATTCACCACAGCAAAAATATGGAATCAACCTAAGTGTCCATCAACAGATATATGGATTAAAAAGTTGTATATAAGGCTGGGCGCGGTGGCTCATGCTTGTAATCCCAGCACTTTGGGAGGCCGAGGCGGGCGGATCACGAGGTCAGGAGATCGAGACCATGGTGAAACCCCGTCTCTACTAAAAAATACAAAAAAAAATTAGCCAGGCGTGGTGGCGGGCGCCTGTAGTCCCAGCTACTCGGAGAGGCTGAGGCAGGAGAATGGAGTGAACCCGGGAGGCAGAGCTTGCAGTGAGCCGAGACTGCGCCACTGCACTCCAGCCTGGGCGACAAAGCGAGACTCTGTCTCAAAAAAAAAAAAAAAAAAAAAAAAAGTTGTATATATACACATTTAAATACTATTTGGGGCCGGGCATGGTGGCTCATGCTTGTAATCCCAGCACTTGGGGAGGCTGAGGGGGGTGGATCATCTGAGGTCAGGAGTTTGAAACCAACCTGGCCAATATGGTGAAACCCCATCTCTACTAAAAATACAAAATTATCCAGGCATGGTGGCACATGCCTGTAATCTCAGCTACTTGGGAGGGTGAGGCAGGCGAATCAATTGAACCTGAGAGGCAGAGGTTGCAGTGAGCTGAGATCATGCCATTGCACTCCAGCCTGGGCAACAAGAATGAAACTCCATTTCAAAAAATATATATATACAATTTGGCCACACAAAAAAATGAAAACCTGTCATTTGCATTAACATGGATGGAACTAGAGGTCATTATGTTAAGTGAAGTAAGTCAGACACAGAAAGACAAATATGTCACTCATATGCATCAGCTTAAAAAGTTGACCTCATAGAGGTAGAGTAGAATGATAGCTACCAGAGGCTGGGAAGGGTGTGTGAGTAGTGGGATGAATAGAGGTTGGCTGATGGGTTCAAACATTCAGTTAGGCAGAAGAAATAAGTTCTAATGTTCTGTAGCAGAGTAGGGAGACTATAATTTATAACAATGTATTGTATATTTCAAAATAGCTAAAAGAGGGGATTTGAAATGTTCCCAAAACATAGAAATAATAAATATTTGATGTAATAGATACATGAAGTACCCTGACTTGATTATTATGTATTCCATGCATATAACAAAATATTGTATGTACCCCATCAATATGTATTAATATTATGTATCATTTAAATTTTTTAAAAAACAGAGGGGGACTTGGAGAGGTAATTAGGTCATATGGCTCCACCCACATGAATAGGACTAGTGCTTTTATAACAGAAGCTTGAGGGACACTGTTTGCTTCTCCTGCCATGTGAGAACACAGCTAGAAGCCATTTTTGAAGCAGAGAGTAAGCCCCCACCTGACACCAAACCTGCTGGAGCTTTGATCTTGGACTTCCCATCCTCTAGAACTGTGAGCAATGCATTTCTACTGTTTATAAATTACCAAGTCTAAGGTATTTTGTTATAGCTGCCCAAACAGACTAAGACACTTGCTAAAGGATTTGTTGCTAGTATTTGCATATCAGCATTTGCATAATGTTTGACTAATTGGCTTTTGGGATCCCTTCTAATCCTAAAATTTTATGTTTTAGAGTCATGTGAACAAAGGAGTATTAACCATGATTTGTTAAACAAGACAGCCCAAAGATAAAATGGAATGAGCATAGGCCAATGCTTCAGTCTCTGAGAAATTCCTCTGATGGTTATTTATGAAAAGCAATGACAAGCCAGGTGCAGTGGCTCATGCCTGTAATCCCAATACTTTGGGAGACTGAGGCAGGTAGATCACCTGAGGTCAGGACTTCAAGATCAGCCTGGCCCACGTGGTGAAACCCTGTCTCTACTAAAAAAAATCCAAAAGTTAGCCGGGCATGAAGGCAGGTGCCTGTAATCCCAGCTACTTGGGAGGCTAAGACGGGAGATTCACTTGAACCCAGGAGGCAGAGGTTGCAGTGAGCTGAGATCACGCCACTGCACTCCAGCCTGAGCAACAGAGCCAGACTCAGTCTCAAAAAATAAAAGAAAACTTGCTCTAAGCTCACACCCAGTAAAGCAATCAGCAAGCAGCCATCCAACCATTTGCTAAAATAACTTCATTAAAAAATTATTTATTGTCAGTGCATACATTCTGCAAATATATCCATCAAAACAGCACTGTTCTTCTCATTTATTGGGAGATTCAGAAGTTTTACTTTGAATTTCTTTGGTGTTAAATAGAGATAGTCTTTTGCACTGCTAACAAGGTCATCGGACTCAAAAAACATGTAACAATTATCTAAATCACCATTGATACTTAACTCCAATTAGTATAAAAGCTAATTCATGCCCAAACATAACAAACAAGACTTTATCATCTACGCATACATCAGTTTACCAAGTCAATATTTTTAAGCTATATAATCTTCCGAAGTACAAAATGCAGAGTTATATTTGAAAGATATACTTAACTGTATCTCCATCAGTGGGTATTTGTGCGGGCATAGGCATTGTTCCTTCTGCCATGCTACACTAAAAGAACTGGAAATTAAACAAAATAAACATTTTTTAAAATTTCTTACAAAGGCTATATTCTTACTATATAATTTAGATCAATTAGGGGGCATAATATAGGTATTTTTGCAAGTTTTAGTTTTTAGTTCACACTATTCATCTGTTTTAAACTGTGGCTGTCTTGCTAGATGGGCTTCTATATGATGAATAATATGTAATATTCAACTTATAATGTAGAGTAATACATTTAACCATAAGCACACAAAAAGCATCTTAAAGTTAAACTCCCTTTGGAAATCAAGAGGATAAGAGCATTCTTCTTCTTTAAATGACTTTTTGGTGGTAAGAAAGGAAAGTAGAAAATTTTGCTTTAAAAAATGGTTAAAAAACAAAACAAAACAAGACACTCATAAGCACTTAACTTTCCAGAGTAGCATACCAGAGGAGGCTTGGGCATTTGAATTTACCAATTGAAAGAGAATTGTGAAAGCAGACCTTAAAAAACCTAAACAAGTCCTTCAGACACTGAACTAAAATAATGATAATTCTCATTTATGAAGTATCTATTATGCACCTAGCATTGTGCTAAGGGTTGATGTGCTTTATTTACCTCCGTTAGTCCTCATAGTAGATCTGAGATATATGTATTTTCATTGCCATATGCCAGGTGAAAAAATTCAGACTCAGAAAGATTAAGTAACTTACTTTCCCAGGGATTCAGGTGTGCAGCAGACAGAGGTCCGAACTGATTCCAAGCTGGTGTCCTTTCTACTGTCCCCAGTTGTGGACCAAATAAATATTCACTGTGTTTGTAACAGTTGGGAACAGGGAGGAGAGGTACAAGAGAGCGTGCTGTCCTCATCTCCAAGCAGAACTGCTTGAGAAGGCCATGCTACCCTACTTTTGAACACAGCATAAAGATACTAAGAATATGAAGCATGTTTCAAAAGGAAATATTATATATTTGTAAAGCAAGTATTTGAAATATTTGAGAAGCAAACAGAATCAAAGAATGGTTCTGTGCCATAATCTCTTCACTTGCTCTATCCTGAGGATTATTCCATTTTAGTATACAAATGTATATCATTTTCCCTAAAATTAAACAATGTTTTCTGATATAGATAGAGTTCTGTTTTGTAGTGTGGTTTAATCTAGTCCAGTATGTATGAAGGTTTTTTTTATTTATCAGAAACTTAATGGTGGACATTGCAGTAATTTCGAGCCTTTTTTTTTTTTTTTTGAGACAGAGTCTCGCTCTGTCACCCAGGCTGGAGTGCAGTGCCCAGGCTGGGGTGCAGTGGCACGATCTCGGCTCACTGCAAGCTCCGCCTCCTGGGTTCACGCCATTCTCCTGCCTCAGCCTCCCGAGTAGCTGGGACTACAGGTGCCCGCCACCACACCAGGCTAATTTTTTGTATTGTTAGTAGAGACGGGGTTTCACCATATTAGCCAGGGTGGTCTTGATCTCCTGACCCTGTGATCTGCCCACCTTGGCCTCCCAAAGTGCTGGGATTACAGGCATGTGCCACCGCGCCCGGCCACCTTTTTTTTTTTTTTTGCTCCACCTCCTGGGTTCACACCATTCTCCTGCCTCAGCCTCCCTAGTAGCTGGGACTACAGGCGCCCGCCACCACGCCCAGCTAATTTTTTGTATTTTTAGTAAAGACGAGGTTTCACCGTGTTAACCAGGATGGTCTTGATCTCCTGACCTCGTGATCCACCCGCCTCAGCCTCCCAAAGTGCTGGGATTACAGGCGTGAGCCACCACACCCGGCCAGTAATTTCTAGCCTTTAATGGAAATCAGCAACAAACATTGTTGATTTAAGTCAACCATGTTTGGTCAGGCACAGTGGCTAACACCTATAATCCCAGCGCTTTGGGAGGCCGAGGCAGGAGGATCACTTGAAGCCAAGAGTTTGAGACCAGACTGGCCAACATGGCAAAATCCTGTCTCTACCAAAAACACAAAACTTAGCCGGGCATAGTGATGCAGGCCTGTAATCCCAGCAACTCAGGAGGCTGAGGCACGAGAATTGCTTGAACCCAGAAGGTGGAAGTTGCAGTGAGCCAAGATCCCACCACTGCATTCCAGCCTGGGAGACAGAACAAGACTGACTCAAAAAATAAATAACAATGTTTATTTAAATCAACAATAAATATAGTTTTTGAAATACTGTAATAATTTGAAGTAAACTACTACAAATTCAAGAGTCTCTATCTCTGTATAATGACTGAATTTTTGGCAAATCTGCCAAAAATTATTTGAGAACTAGAGATGCAACTTATCTTGTATTTAAAAGGCTAATTAAGTGTCTTAAACAAAGAGGGGTTAATTTCTTTCACATAAGTCTAGAGCAGAAGTTCTCAAAGTACGATCACTGGGCCCTGAGGATTCCTGAGACTCTTTTAGGGGGGCCCATGGGTTCAATTTTTTTCTAATAATACTAGGGTTTTTTGTTTTTCGTTTTTGTTTTGAAATAGGGTCTCACTTTGTCACCAAGGCTGGAGTGCAATGGCACAGTTGCAACTTACTGTAGCCTCGACCTCCCAAGCTCAAGCGATCCTCCCCACCTCAGCCTCCCAAATAGCTGGGATTACAGGCACCTGCCATCATGCCCTGCTAATTTTTGTATTTTTTTGTAGAGACAGGGTTTTGCCATGTTGCCCAGACTGATCTCGAACTCTTGAACTCAAGCAATTCTTCTGCCTGGCCTCCCAAAGTGCTGGGATTACAGGTGTGAGTAGTACTGCCACTGCACTTAGCCAGTAGTAGAGTTTAATTTGCCTTTCTACTGTGTTGATATTTACACTGATGGTTCAAAAGCAATGGTGGTTAAAACTACTGCTACCTTCGGCCGGGCACGGTGGCTCACACCTGTAATCCTAACACTTTGGGAGGCCAAGGTGGGTGTATCACCTGAGGTCAGGAGTTCGAGACCAGCCTGGCCAACATGGCGAAACCCTGTCTCTACTAAAAATATAAAAAAATGGCTTGGCGTAGTCGCGGGCGCCTGTAATCCCAGCTACTCGAGAGGCTGAGGCAGGAGAATTGCTTGAGCCCAGGAGGCAGAGGTTGCAGTGAGCAGAGATCACGCCACTGCACTCCAGCCTGGGCAATGAGAGCAAGACGCCGTCTCAAAACAAAACAAAACAAAACTGCTAAAACAACACAAAACAACACAAAAAACTGCTACCTTCACCAAAAAAATGGCTCCAAATTGTATTATTAGTTATTGCACTATTCACCTCACATATTCACAACAACAAAAACCAATGAATACACATAAAGCATTTATACTGTATAGACGTATGATGGTTGTCTTTAGGAAAACAAGTTCTGTGATTGATTGAGTTTTGAGAAATCAGAACTCCTTTTTTCATGGAACATTATTAATTTCAAGTGCAACTGACAAACACTGATGATTTAAGCTTGGGAATTTCTTTTTTTTTTTTCTTGAGACGGAGTCTTGCTCTGTCGCCCAGGCTGGAGTGCAGTGGTGCGATCTCAGCTCACTGCAAGCTCCGCCTCCCGCATTCACGCCATTCTCCTGCCTCAGCCTCCCGACTAGCTGGGACTACAGGCGCCCGCCACCACGCCCGGCTAATTTTTTGTTATTTTTAGTAGAGACAGGGTTTCACCGTGTTAGCCAGGATGTTCTCCATCTCCTGACCTTGTGATCCATCCATCTCGGCCTCCCAAAGTGCTGGGATTACAGGCCTGAGCCACCGCGCTGGGCCAAGCTTGGGGATTTCTAAGACAGATTCTTGAAAATGAATGAAGCATGGTTTGTAACATCAAGAAAAATAACTAAGCCAGGCGAGGTGGATCATGCAATGCACTTTGGGAGTCTGACGCAAGAGAACTGCTTGAGCCCAGGAGTCTGAAACTAGCCTGGTCAGCGTAGCGAGACCTGGTCTCTACAAAAGAAAAATTTAAAAATTAGTCAGGCATAGTGGTGCATGCCTGTAGTCCCAGCTGCTCCGGAGGCTGAGACAAAAAGATTGCTGGAGCACCAGAGTTTGAGGCTGCAGTGAGCGATGATCACGCCATTGCACTCCAGCCAGGGCAACAGAGTGAGATCCTGCCTAAAGAAACAAACAAACAAAAAATAATGAATGAAAAGAAAAGATTAGAAAACTAACTGAAAATGTACTTTTTAAACGATAAAATTTACATTTTTGTAAATTTTGTAATATGAGCTTTACAGCTAATATTAGAGTTTTTGGAGAAATTCTATCAACCATCATGATCTTGATAGCTTCCCAACATTTAAAAATTTTTCTAAAAACATTGGTAGCGATATTAACAATGCAAATGTTTGATTTTATTTTTTTTTGAGACAGAGTCTCACTCTGTCGCCCAGACTGGAGTGCAGTGGCACAATCTCGGCTCACTGCAACCTCTGCCTCCTTGGTCCAAGCGATTCTCCTGCCTCAGCCTCCCGAGTAGCTGGGACTACAGGCGCATGCCACTGTACTTGGCTAATTTTTTGTATTTTTAGTAGAGATGGGGTTTCACCATGTTAGCCAGGATGGTCTTCATCTCCTGACCTTGTGATCGGCCCGCCTCGGCCTCCCAAAGTGGTAGGATTACAGGCATGAGCCAGTGCGCCTGGCCAACAGATGTTTTTCAAATGACCAATGCCTGATATTACAAAGATATAGGTGAGTCTACGATCCATTTGAAGAGTCAGACAGAACAGATTTTTTAAAATTTTATTATACATTGACAAATTATCATTGTATATATTTATGGGTACAAAGTGATGTCATAAATTTTTAGTACAATATGAAATAACTGATCAAATTGACATACTCATAACCTCAAATATTTAGTTTTTTAAGTGGTGAGAATATTTGAAATTTACTGTCTTAGTAATTTTGAAATGGACAGTGCACAAGTATTTTATTGTTGCCCAGGCTGGAGTGCAATGGTGCTATCTCAGCTCACTGCAACCTCCACCTCCTGGGTTCAAGCGATTCTCCTTCCTCGGCCTCCCGAGTAGCTGAGATTACAGGCATGCGCCACCATGCCCTGCTAATTTTTTGTATTTTTAGTAGAAATGGGGTTTCACCATGTTAACCAGGCTGGTCTCGAACTCCTGACCTCAGGTGATCTGTCCACCTCAGCCTCCCAAAGTGCTGGGAGTACAGGTGTGAGCCACTACACCCGGCCGACAGTGCACAATTATTAAGTATATTCACCAACCTGTGCAATAGATCTCAAAAAATCCAAATCTTCCCAAACTAAAACTTTATATCCATAAAACAATAACTATCCTTTCTCCCCTATTTCTGGGACTCACAATTGTACTTTCTGTGTCTATGAATTTGACTACTTTAGATACCTCATACAAATGGGATTCTGTAACATTTGTCCCTTTGTGACTGAATTATTTCACTTAGCATAATGTCTTCAAGGTTCATCTCTGTTGTAACATGTGTCAGAATTTCCTTCCTTTTTAGAGCTAAATGATATTCCATTGTATGTACATACCGTATATTGCTTATCTATTCATTTATCAGTGGACATTTGGGTTGCTTCCACCTGTTGGCTATTGTGAATAATGCTGCTGTGAATATAAATGTGCAAATATCTTTTCTGGACCCTGCTTTCTATTCTTTTGGGCATATACCCTGAGGTGGAATTGTTGAATCATATGGTAATTCTGTGCTTAATGTGGTTGTTGTTGTTGCTGTTGTTTGAGACTAAGCCTCACTCTGTCACCCAGGCTGGAGTGTAATAGCGTGATCTCAGCTCACTGAAACTTCTGCCTCCTGGGTTCAAGCGACTCTCCTGCCTCAGCCTCCCGAGTAGCTGGGCTCACAGGCGCACGCCATGGTGCCTGGCTACTTTTCGTACTTTTAGTAGAGATGGGGTTTTGCCATGTTGGCCAGGCTGTTCTCGAACTCCTGATCTCAGGTGATCCGCCTGCCTCAGCCTCCCAAAGTGCTCAGATTACAGGCGTGAGCCACTGTGCCTAGCATCTGTGTTTGATTTTTAAAGAAAACCCAAACACAGCAGCCACACCATTTTACATTCCCAGCAACATGCACAGGGTGCCAAATTCTCCATGCCTTCACTAGCACATATTACTGTGGTTTTGGATAGCAGCCATCCTAATGGGTGTGTGAACCTAAAAGTATCTGAGACAGTTCTCAATCAATTTAGAAAGTTTAGGCCGGGCGTGGTGGCTCATGCCTGTAATCCCAGCACTTTGGGAGGCCAAGGTGGGTGGATTGCCTGAGGTCAGGATTTGAGACCAGCCTGGCTAACATGGTGAAACCCTGTCTACTAAAAATACAAAAATTAGCCGGGCATGGTGGCAGGTACCTGTAGGCTGAGGCAGGAGAATTGCTGGAACCCAGGAGGTGGAGGTCGCAGTGAGCCAAGATCGTGCCCACTGCACTCCAGCCTGGGCGACAGAGCAAGTCTCCATCTCCAAAAAAAGAGAAAAAGAAAGTTTATTTTGCCAAGGTTAAGGACACTCCTGTGACACAGCATCAGGAGGTCCCAATGACATGTGCCCAAAGTGGTCAGGGGTACAGTTTGCTTTTACACATTAGGGAGACATAATATACATCAATCAATATGTGTAAGATTTACATTGGTTTGATCTGGAAGGGTGAGACAACTTGAAGTAGTGGGGGGAGGGGAGGTTCAAGGTCATAAGTAGATTTTTAAATGTTCTGATTGGCATTTGGTTGAAAGAATTGTTATCAATAGAAAGGAATGTCTGGGTTACCATAAAGGGTTCTGGAGACCAAGGTTTTATTATACAGATGAAGCCTCTAAGTAGCAGGCTTCAGAGAGAACAGATTGTAAATGTTTCTTATCAGACTCAAAGTCTGTGTTGATGTTAATGCTGGTCAGTTTTTCCTAAATTCCACAAGGGAAGAGGGTGTATGAGGCATGTCTGACCTGAACTAGTTTTTCAGGTTAACCTTGGAATGTCCTTGGCTAAGAGGAGGGGTCCGTTCAGATGGTTGGGAAGACTTAGAATTCTGTTTTTGGTTTACAGGTGTGAAGTCCTATATCACTGTGGTTGTTTTGTTTGTTTGTTTGTTTGTTTTGAAACAGAGTCTCACTCTGTCACCAAGGCTGGAGTGCAGTGGCATGATCTCCACCTCCCAGATTCAAGTGATTCTCCCACTTCAGCCACCCAGATAGCTGGAACTACAGGCATGCACCACCACACCCGGCTAATTTTTGTATTTTTATTTCTCATTATTTTATTTATTTATTTATTTATTTAGATGGAGTCTCACTGTGTCACCTAGGCTGGAGTGCAGTGGTACAATCTTGGCTCACTGCAACCTCCGCCTCCCAGGTTCAAATGATTCTCCTGCCTCAGCCTCCTAAGTAGCTGGGACTACAGGCACGTACCACCACACCCAACTAATTGTTGTGTTTTCTTAGTAGAGATGGAGTTTCACCATGTTGGCCAGGGTGGTCTTGAACTCCTGACCTCAGGTGATCCACCTGTCTCGGCCTCCTAAAGTGCTGAGATTACAGGCGTGAGCCACCATGCCCAGCCAATTTTTGTATTTTTAGTAGAGATGGGGTTTCACCATGTTGGCCAGGCTGGTCTCGAACTCCTGGCCTCAGGTGATCGCCCTGAGTGCTAGGATTCCAGGTGTGAGCTACTGCACCTGGCCCCTATAAAAGTTTTGAAAAAAGGAGAAAAATTTCAGGACCTGGCGCTGGTGAAAAATTCTTAGACTTGACAACAAAGACGATACATAAAAGAAAAAACTGGTAAATTAAATATCATCAAAATTTAAAAATTAAAATTAAAAAATTAAAAATATTTGCACTGTGAAATTTCTGTGTAAAGGATAAAAAGACAGGCTACAGACTAGGGGAAAATATTTTCACACCACACATTTAACACTGAACTTGAATCTAGAATACATAAAGAACTTTTTTAAAACTCAAAAGCAGCCTGGGATTTGAGGTTGCAGTGAGCTAGGATTGTGCCACTGCACTCCAGTCTTGGCAACAGAGCAAGACCCTGTCTCTAAAAAATTACAGAGCTGCTGGGAGAACTGGCTAACCATATACAGAAAATTGAAACTGGACGTCTTCCTTACATCATACACAAAAATCAATGCAAGATAGATTACAGACTTAAATGTACAACTCAAAGCTATAAAAACCCTAGAAGAAAACCTAGGCAATACCATTCAGGACATGGGCAAAGGCAAAGATTTCACAACAAAGAGGACAGAGCAATTGCAACAAAAGCAAAAATTGACAAATGGGATCTAATTAAACTAAAGAGCTTCTGCACAGCAAAAGAAACTATCAACAGAGTAAACAGACAACCTACAGAATGGAAGAAAATTTTTGCAATCCATCCATCTGATAAATGTCTGATATCCACCATCTATAAGGAACTTAAACGATTGTACAAGAAAAAAACAACACCATTAAAAAGTGGGCAAAGGACATGAACAGACACTTCTCAAAAGAAGACACACATGCACCCAACAAACATACGAAAAAAAGCTCAAGATCACTGATCGTTAGAGAAATGCAAATCAAAACCACAATGAGACACTATCTCACACCAGTCAGAATAGCGATTATTAAAAAGTCAAAAAACAACAGATGCTGGTGAGGTTGTGGAGAAAAAGAAACACTTTTACACTGTTGGTGGGAGAGTAAATTAGTTCAGCCATTGTGGAAGACAGTGTAGCGATTCCTCAAAGACCCAGAGGCAGAAATACCATTTGACTCAGTAATCCCATTACTGAGTGTATACCCAGAGGAATATAAATGATTCCATTATAAAGACACATGTACTTGTATGATCACTGCAGCACTATTCACAATAACAAAGACATGGAATTAGCCTCAATGCCCATCAATAATAGATTGGATAAAGAAAATCTGGTATAGATCTACCATGGAATACTATGCAGCCATAAAAAGGAACAAGAAAGATCATGTCCTTTGCAAGGACATGGATGGAGCTGGAAGCCATTATCTTCAGCAAACTAATGCAGTAACAGAAAACCAAGTACCATGAGTTCTCATCATTCAGCTCGCACTCACAAGTGTGAGCTGAATGATGAGAACACATGGACACATGGTGGGGAACAACACACACTGAGGCCTGTCAGAGGGTAGGAGGTAGGAGGAGGGAAAGCATCAGGAAGAACAGCTAATGGATGCTGGGCTGAATACCTAGGTAATGGGATGATCTGTGCAGCAAACCACTGTAGCACATGTTTACCTATGTAACAAACCTGCACATACTGCACGTGTACTCGAAATAAAAGTTGGAAGTAGAAAAAAAATTACAGAGCTAATCATGAATGCAAATGGCTTTGGGAGGGCTCACATGTCCACTTAAAAACCTGCAGCAACACCGCAAAGCCAAAAATGGATAATTGCCACACAGAAAGAATTGCTGGAGAGACTGACATATCTGAGATGTCTGGGGATGGTGAAGAACAAAGAAGGGCAGAAGCTATCAGTATCAGCCACAGAGTGGGTGTCACCATGGTCCCCAGTGGCCTGTTCTGCAGAGGACACCAGCATTGCCACTTAATTAACTAAAAGCCATTGCCACAGCACACCTCCTGGAGAGAAAGCTGCTACTGTGTCCGCTAGCAAGCCACTGTTGTACCACCCCAGCTGGAGCCACCAACACCCACAACCCTAAACATCTGCATACTAGAGTCAAAGCCGCCCCATGTGTGTCCACACTCCAGTCCCAAGCTCTGTGGCTGCACCATGCATACCTACACTCCAGGCACCAACACCACCACCACAGCTGGTTAACCCCACCCCAGGTCATGAAAGTGTGGTCATTCTGCACATCTGTGCTCCAGAGTTCAGTTCCACCACTACTCCATGAATGCCCATGTCTCAGACATCAGAACCACCTCTACAGTGAGCTAGCCTACACTAAGGACCCTGGACTCATTGTCATTCCATGCACGCCTATGTTTTTTTTGTTTGTTTTTTTGTTTGTTTGTTTGCTTGTTTTTTTGAGACGGAGTCTCACTCTGTCGCCCTGGCTGCAGTGCAGTGGCGTGATCTCGGCTCACTGCAAGCTCTGCCTCTCTGGTTCACACCATTCTTCTGCCTCAGCCTCCAGAGTAGCTGGGACTACAGGTGCCCGCCACCACGCCCAGCTAATTTTTGGTATTTTCAGTACAGACGGGGTTTCACCGTGTTAGCCAGGATGGTCTCCATCTCCTGACCTCGTGATCCACCCACCTTGGCCTCCCAAAGTGCTGGGATTACAGGCATAAGCCACCTTGCCCGGCCTATTTTTTTGTTTCTGTTTGTTTGTTTTTTGAGACAGAGTCTCACTCTGTCACCCAGGCTAGAGTGCAGTGGTGCAACCTTGGCTCACTGCAACCTCCACCTCCTGGGTTCAAAGGATTCTTGTGCCTCAGCCCAGGCATCTTGGGCACTGATGCCACTGCCATTATTACATACAGGTATAAGTTAACCACAGCTATTTTTAGTCTCTTATAGTCTACCAGTAGTTTTTGTCTTAATCTAATGATTCCCTGAAAGCACTTGCCATCAGCTACAGGCTACGGCACTTCATCTTAAAAAAAGAAGCACTATTGGCTGGGTGCCATGGCTCTTGCCTGTAATCTCAGCAGTTTGGGAAGCCGAGGCAGGATGGATCACCTGAGGTCAGGAGTTTGAGACCAACCTGGCCAACATGGTGAAACCCTGTCTCTACTAAAAATACAAAAATTAGCCACACGTGGTGGCACATGCCTGTAATTCCAGCTACTTGGGAGGCTGAGACAGGACAATTGCTTGAGCCCAGGAGGCAGAGGTTGAAGTGAGCCGAGATTGTGCCATTGCACTCCAGCCTGGGTGACAGAGCAAGACTCCCATCTCAAAAAAAAAAAAAAAAAAAAAAGGCAGCAGCACTATCTCAGAGCTCAACTGAAAAGGATTGCACCAGGTACTTTGGGGTACCAGCTTCTGATGGCATCACTTAAATTTGAGACTCTACCAGTAAACTGAGTCACAAATTCCAGAAGTCCAAGTTGGGTGCCGGAGACTACTAAATTCAAGATAGAGCTGAACAATAATTAATTACACAGAAATGAGTGAGCTGATGAGTAATGACTTTGTTATTTGGACTCTTGCTGATGTTCCAATGTTCTACTTTTTGAATATATAAGAAACCTCTTTTTTCTCTTAAGATAGCTGTAACATAAAAATTTAATAGTCTATGCTTTTGTAAACGGAAGTGAAACATTTATATATATATCTCTTAATTTTCCCTGCCTGGCTCCTCCAGAATTTGAAAACCCTTATGTTGGGGTGATGAGACCCAACACCAGGTCATAGGGCCGACGAAGTCCAGTGGAGTCGAAGGAATGAGAAAAACACAGTTTGAGAGAGAAAGTGGGACCAGGGGGCCAACAGGAGTGTGGACGCTGAAAAGGCCCCGAGCTCTGGAAGCCCACACTATTTATTGGTGCTCAAACAAAGAAACAGGTAGTGAGGATGTGGGGGTTGAAAGGAAACAGTGTATAAGAAACACTTGGTTGAATGAGAAACATATGGCTGCTTAAGATAATGTGAGTGCTAGAAGCAAGGAGCCAGCAAGTCTAGTGGACATGCAAGCCCTGCCTCAGCTTCTCTCCCAACACTCAGCTTTTCTCCCAACACCCTCATTTTCTTATTTTCATGGCCTTATAATTATTTGCATAGGTTCAATAAGAATCTATACTCATTGTTACCAGAGCGTAATTGGAACTTCAGTTATTCCTAAATTTGACTTTATGGAGCCAATGCTTACTAGCCTGGTTTCTGGGTTATAGGATTCAGAGCTGGGCAGACAGAATAATGCCCACCACCCCCAAAGATGATCACATCTAAATCCCTAGAACCTGTAAGTATCTTATCTTACCTGGCAAAAGACAGTTTGAAGATATGATTAAGGTTAAAGATCTTGAGCTGGGGAGATTATGATTAAGGTTAAAGATCTTGACTTGGGTAGCCTACATGGATACCATTGTTAGCAGATCCAGGCAAGCCAATTCTTGGCCTACAGGTGGCTTGCTTCAGCACAGGCAGTGGCAGTGGTGGGCCAAGCAGATGGGCAGGTTCTTGGGCCCCTGGGCAGCATGCATGATGTTGGCAGTGGCAGTAGAAGGGGCAAGCCAACCCTTGAGCTCCCCGGCAGCAATCACTGGTGTTAGCTGCAGTGACGATGGGTGGACAGGCCACTCCCTAGGCCCCCAGGTGGCATGTGAGGGTGAGTGCCCGCAATGGGAGTGGTGGCAGGGTAGGCAGGTCTGTCTTCAGTCCCCTGATAGAAGTGCACAAATGCCAGAGGGCGTAGGCGTGGCAAGGCAATCCCTAGGCCCTTGGAAAGTGCATTTGGCACTGGGGCGATGGCATCAGCTATGGCAGGCCATTCCTCAGCCCCCCCCCCGCCATGGTGCCCATGGGTGCAGGCTGTGGTGCATGGGGCGGCGTGATCCCTGGGCCCTGGGACTGTATGCTCCCGCACCATCAGCAGGCCAGCTGGGTCTTTTATCAGACCTACTGATGGTGTGCACGTGTGCCCAGGGCAACAGATGGGTGAGCAAACCCTACGTGATCCCCAAGGTGGTCTCCAGGTGGTGTGCTTGGGTGGCAACAGCTGCAGCAACGGTGGGCAAATAGAACCTATCTTCTGAGCCTGGGATGGCATCTGTGCCTGCTGGTCCCCAGGCTATATGCTGTATGCTCTATGCAGTATGCAGCAGTTCTGTTGTAGGGGATCGGGGAGCAGGGTTGCTGTCAGTGGCAGCAGTCCTAGGCAGGTAACTCGGAGCATGTGCTTTAACTGCCTGTGTCCCAAAGGCAGCCTCCCCCATTCCCTGAAGTATAAGACACAATGTGGGCTACAGTGCTGGGGACCTGGCCGCAGAGTTGGGTCCAGCTGGTGTTACATCACTGCAGCCGTCCAGGAGGACATGAGGGGGATGTCAACGGGGCTCCAGGAATGTGGAGACGCAGGAGTTTTTGGGCCCCAGGGCAGGATGCAGTCTGGCAGGTGCTTGCTCTCAAAATGGTGTCGTTGGAGGCTAGACGCAGTGGCCCACGCCTGTAATCCCAGCACTTTGGGAGGCCAAGGCGGGTGGATCACTTGAGGTCAGGAGTTCGAGACCAGCCTGTCCAACATGGTGAAACTCTGTCTCTACTAAAAAAAAATACAAAATTAGCCAGGCATGGTGGCAGGAGCCTGTAATCCCAGCTGCTCAAGAGGCTAAAGCAGGAGAATCGCTTAAACCGAGTAAGTGGAGATTGCAGTAAGCCGAGATTGCACCACTGCACTTCAAGCCTGGGTGACAGAGTGAGAGTCTGTCTCAAAAAAACAAAAAAATACTGTTTAGTAGTTTTGGGTTTTTTGGGGGGAGCGTTGGGGGGTTTGAGACAAGTCTTACTGGGATTATAGGCACAGGCTACCATGCCCAGCTAATTTTTGTATTTTTAGTAGCAACAAGGTCTCATCATGTTGGCCAGGGCTGGTTTCAAACTCCTGGGCTAAGGCAATCCTCCCGCCTTGGCCTCCCATAGTGCTGAAATTACAGGCATGAGCCACCGCATCTGGCCTCTGTTTAGTACTTTTAATTAACATGCAATTACTATATAACCCAGAAATTACATTCCTAGCTATCTATTTAATGTAAATGAAAGCATATGTCTACAAAAAACTTATATAAGAATGTTAATAGCACCTTTATCAAAATAGCCTAAAACTATAAACAACATGTCCAAGAAGAAGGTGATAATCTGTGGTGTATTTATTCAAAGAATACTAGTCAGTAATGGAGAAGGAGTTACATATGAAACAAAGTGGATGAATCTCAAAGTCAAGATACTGGGTAGAAAAAGCCAGACACAAAATTGTCTGTACTATTTGATTTCATTCATGTGAAACTTCAGAAAAAGCAAAGATATTCCACGGCAAGAAGAATTTGAACACCGTTCGCCATTAAGATGAGAAGGCTGACTTGAAAGCGGCCTGAAGAAACTTTCTGGATTTAAATGCTGGTAAAAGCTCATTAAAATCCCTGCATTTTCCTGTGTACATTATATGTTGATTTTAAAAATAATGTTACACAAAGATAAAGCATAAGTTGCATAACAAATTACTTCTCAGAAACCCAACAGTGCTTTTTGTAATTGGTTTCTTTTTTTTCTTTTTTTTGAGACGGAGTTTCACTGTTTTTGCCCAGGCTGGAGTGCAGTGGCACAATCTCGGCTCACTGCAACCTCCACCTCCTGGGTTCAAGCAATTCTCCTGCCTTAACCTCTGAGGTTTTTCTTTCACATTTTCAAATGAAGTTGGAGAGACTACTGAAAAACAGACTAGAAATACATCTGTCTGTGGATAACTCAGTAGTAGTAATCTGTCATAATCCTCCTGCCCTGTAGTATCAAAAAGCCCAAGAGTATATGGTTCTCCACCAATCATAACTGTGACTGCATAATTGTCAAAAACAGTTGGTACATGTTCCGATGAAAATTTGTTTGTTGTGTAGGATATCAGGAGACATGTTTTACCAACAGCACCATCGCCCACAACAACACACTAATTGTCTGCATTGCTGAAATAGTTTTGTATCCACTTTAAATATTTCAAATCTGATGTTGACCTCAGCTTCTCCATAAGGGCATTGGCAGCACTCCCTAATTTTAAAGCTTTCTACAAAGCTACAGTAATCAAAACTGTGTGGCAGAGGCATATCAAAGGACAATGTCAAGAAGGTGAAAAGGCAACTTACAGAATGGGTGAAAATATTTTCAAATTGTATATGCAATAAAGGTATGATATCCAAAATGTATAAATAACTCCTACAACTCAACGGCAAAAAGGAAAAATAACTAAAATGGATGAAGGACTTGAACATTTTTCCAAAGAAAATATACAAATGGGAAATAAGATGCAAACATATTCAATATTATTAGGAAACTCAAGTCAAAACCACAACTTTATACTTACTAGGATGGCTACTGAAAAACCAAAAACAGAATATAAGTTGTGGCAAGGTGGTGAAACTGGAACACATACATTGCTGGTCGGGGCTGCAGCTGCCCTGAAAAACAGTGTGGCCATTCCTCAAAAGGCAAACAGGCCGGTTGCAGTGGTTCAAACCTGTCATCCCAGCATTTTGGGAAGCTGAGGTGAAAAAGTTAATTTTATTAAAGACTGTCCCCATTTTAAATAACACACAAAGTTTCAAAGAAAGAAACTAAACTCGTTATGGTTTATCTAGATATTAGTTTTTATAAAAATCATTTTAATTTTTCTATTACAGTCCTGGAGCAGAACAATTCTTCCCTGAATACAAGAACCCAGAAAGGTACATTTTTATTTTCAGCGTTCTGATATTAGTACAATTTGGACCCAAAAGTAATATGGTTATTCTGAACTTTTCACAACATAAATAACAAAATCATTGTAGAGAACGTGTGTTTATTTTTTGTGTGTATAATCTTGCTTGCTGGGACCCAAACTGACCTCAGAGATGACCCCTCTACTATTGAGAAACTTTCCAAGAACAAACAGAAGCCTATCACTCCAGAGACTGCTGAAAAGCTGGCCCATGACCTGAAGGCTGTCAAGTATGTGGAGTGTTCTGCACTCACACAGAAAGGCCTAAAGAATGTATTTGACGAAGCAATATTGGCTGCCCTGGAGCCTCCAGAATCAAAGAAGAGCCACAGATGTGTGCTGCTATGAACATCTCTCCAGAGCCCTTTCTGCATAGCTGGTGTCAGCATCATACTAAAAGCAATGTTTAAATCAAACTAAAGATTAAAAAGTAAAATTCATTTTTGCAATAATGACAAATGCCCTGCACCTACCCACATGCACTAATGTGAGACAAGGCCCACAGGTATGGCCCCCCTTCCCCCTCCCACGACTAGTTAATTTTGAGTAATAGTGTATTGTCAGAAAAGTGATTAGTACTAGTTTTTGTTTTGTTTCAAAAAAATTTTTTGTTGTTGTTTAAAAGCAAGGCATGGGCCGGGCGCAGTGGCTCACACCTGTAATCCCAGCAGTTTGGGAGGCTGAGGCGGGCAGATCATGAGGTCAGGAGGTTGAGACCATTCTGGCTAACACGGTGAAACCCCATCTCTGCTAAAAATACAAAAAATTAGCTGGGCGTAGTGGCGGGCGCCTGTAGTCCCAGCTACTCGGGAGGCTGAGGCAGGAGAATCACTTGAACCCTGGAGGTGGAGGTTGCAGTGAGCCGAGATTGCACCATTGCACTCCAGCCTGGGTGACACAGCAAGACTGTTTCAAATTAAAAAAAAACAGCAAGGCATGCTTGTGGATGACTGTAACAAACTAATTGCAATTGTTGAAGCTGCTCCCTGGTTCCACTCTGGAGAGTAATCTGGGACATCTTAGTGTTGTTGGTTTTTTTCTCCTCTTTTGGGGGGAGTGTGTGTGGGGTTTGTTTCTCAGTCTTGTTTTTTTAATTCATTAACCAGTGGCTAGCCCTTAAAGGGAGGAGGACAGAATGATTCCACATTCCACTTCCTAGATGTAGTTGAGAAAACATGTTCCCCATCTGGCACTCTTAGGAAGGAGTATAGTAAATGCCTCATTTAATAACATACTCCTTTTTGAAAGTTGCCTTTTCTCTCCACCCTGGAGTAGATCCAGTATTTGATGAAACTCATGAAAGTGGGTGGAAGCTGTCTTGCCCCTCCTCTTTTCTAGGACGCACTGTATGTGACTGACTTTCAAGGACATTTGTTTGCCATTTGCTGCTTTTTGGGGGAAGTTACTTTCTAACTTCTTTCACTAGTAAATTAAGAAAAGTATTGCACCTTTGAAATACACCGAATGAATTGAGTTTGTAATTAAAAATTTTTTTCCTGTCAGTCATTGTCTTACATGCTTAGCATAGATTTGCAACTCAGTAGTATGTGGTGTTCCTAGAACGCAGCTGAAGAACTGGTATGTAGAGGAAATATGAGGGGTGGGTGGTGCTAGAAGACAGACATCTGTGGAATGATTCACATCCTCTCAGGTTAGGAGGATGGAGGCCTGCTTCATTAAGAAGCTGGGAGTAGGGTGGGGGTGGGGAGAACACTTAACAACATGGGGGCCAGTCAAGGGAATCCTCTTATTTCTGTTTTATATATGAGGAACCCTAGAGCAACCAGATGAGGCTCGCTAGTTTAATAAAAATCATGGAAAGCCTCTTTTTTTTTTTTTTTTTTTTTGACACAGAGTCTTGCACTGTCACCCAGGCTGGAGTGCAGTGGCACGATCTCAGCTCACTGCAAGCTCTGCCTCCTGGGTTCATGCTATTCTCCTGTCTCAACCTCCCGAGTAGCTGGGACTACAGGTGCCCGCCACCACGCCCGGCTAATTTTTTGTACTTTTAGTAGAGATGGGGTTTCACCGTGTTAACCAGGATGGTCTCGATCTCCTGACCTCGTGATCCGCCCGCCTCGGCCTCCCAAAGTGCTGGGATTACAGGTGTGAGCCACCGCGCCTGGCCTATTTTTTTTTTTTTTTTTGAGATGGAGTTTTGCTCTTGTTGCCCAGGCTGGAGTGCAGTGGCGCCATCTCAGCTCACCGCAACCTCTGCCTCCTGGGTTCAAACAATTCTCCTGCCTCAGCCTCCCGAGTAGCTGGGATTACAGGCATGCGCCACCACACCTGACTAATTTTGTATTTTTAGTAGAGACGGGGTTTCTCCATGTTTGTTAGGATGGTCTCAAACTCCTCACCTCAGGTGATCCACCCACCTCGGCCTCCCAGAAGTGCTGGGATTACAGGCATGAGCCACCACGCCCAGCCAGAAAGAGTCTTATGAAGACTCTCCATAAGTGTTATTAGGGATTTTAGCAGCTTATTTTGGTTGCAGTTTCTAATTTGTAAAAATGTTGAAGTAATCTTTTCCACCTTCCCAATCCTAATTCTTGTAGATTCATTATTGTTGAACCAATGCTTTCTCATGTCTCAATTCTTTGTGTATGCATTCTTTTCAGATGTATTAAACAAACAAAAACCCTTCAAAAAAAAAAGCAAGCTTTGAAATGGGAAGTGTGATTCCTCTGTAATTCTTTACAAGCTTTTGGCTATTTGGAGCCCTTTATAATTATTCCATATGGATGTAGGCATTGTCTTATTTATTCCTGCATAAAAGGCGGTTGGGATATTGATTGGAATTATGTTGAATTTATAGATCACTTTGAGTAATCTTGACATGTTAACAATACTGAGTCTTCCTACCCATGACATGATGTCTTTCTGTTTATTTAGCCCTTCTTTAATTTATTTTAGCCACATTGTGTTCTTTTTAGTGTATAAGCCATTCACCTCAAATTTATCCTATGTGTTTTATTTTATTTTATTTTATTTATTTATTTTTGAGACGGAGTCTCACTCTGTCACCTAGGCTGGAATGCAGTGGCACAATCTTGGCTCACTGCAACCTCTGCCTCCCAGGTTCAAGTGATTCTCCTGCCTCACTCTCTCAAGTAGCTGGGACAACAAGCGCGCACCACCACGCCCAGCTAATTTATTTTTAGTGGAGACAGGGTTTCCCTATGTTGGCCAGGCTGGTCTTGAACTCCTGACATCAAATGATCTGCCCGTTTTGGCCTCCCAAAGTGCTGGGATTACAGGGGTGAGCCACCGCTCCCAGCCTGTATTTTACTTTTTAGATGCTATGGTAAATGGAATTACTTTCTTAACTTTTTTGTTTATTGATTTCAATTGTATGGAAACATAATAGATTTTTGTGCATATGTTAATCTTGCATCCTGCAACTTTGCTGAATTCATTTATTAGCTCTCGTAGCCTTTTTCATGTATTCTTTTGGATTTGCTATATATTTGGGATATGTATTCTCATCTGCAAATAAATATAGTTTGACTACTTCCTCTCCAGTGTTGATACTTTTCATTTTTTTAAATTGTCTAATTGTTCTTGTTGAAACTTCTAGTAGAATATTGAATAGCAGTAGTAAAACAGGGCATTAAAAACCTTCCAACAAAGTCAAGTCCACAAAAAAATGGCTTCACTGGTGAATTCTACCAAACATTTCAAAAAGAATTAACAGCAATCCTTCTCACACTCTCCAAAAGGGAAAGAGGAAAAAACAATTCCTAACTCATTCTGTGAGGCCAGTATTATCCAAATATTAAAGCCAAATAAAAAATCATAAGAGGCTGGGCATGGTGGCTCACACCTGTAATCCCAGCACTTTGAGAGGCTGAGGTGGGAGGATTACTTGAGCCCGGGAGTTTGACCAGTCTGGGCAACACAGTGAGACTGCATCTCTACAAAAAATAAAAAATTAGCTCGGTGTGGTGATATATGCCTGCAGACCCAGCTACTCAGGAGGCTGAGATGGGAGAATAGCTTGAGCCCAGGAGGTTGAGGCTTCAGTGAGCTGTGATCGTGCCACTGCGCTCCAGCCTGGGTGACAGAGCAAGACCCTGTCCTCTGCTACCAAAAAAATAGTGTTTTGTTTTTAATTGTTTTAATGTTTTAATTGCATATATTTGCAAATTTTTCAGTTTTCTTATGCTTATTGATATCTGGCATCTCTCCATTGTGATCATAAAAGATACTTTGTATAATTCAATATTTTTTAAATGTATTAAGGTGTGTTTTATGACCCAACATACGGTCTGTTCTGAAGAATGTCACCCTTTCCCCCAAATTTTTTTTTTAGTTTAGTTTTTTTTTTTTTTCTTTGAGAGACTGAGTCTCACTCTGTCGCCCAGGCTGAAGTACAGTGGTGCAGTCTCAGCTCACTGCAACCTCCGCCTCATGGGTTCAAGTGATTCTCCTGCCTCAGCCTCCCGAGTAGCTGGGATTACAGGCGCATGCCGCCACGCTAATTTTTGTATATGTTTTAGTAGAGGCGGGGTTTCTCCATGTTGGCCAGGCTGGTCTCGAACTCCTGACCTCGTGATCCACCCGCCTCGGCCTCCCAAAGTGCTGGGATTACAGGCGTGAGCCACTGCATCTGACCTTTTATTTTTTTGAGACAAGAGTCTCACTCTGTTGCCCAGGCTGGAGTGCAGTGGCTCGATCTCGGCTCACCGCAACCTCCCCCTCCAAGGTTCAAGCGATTCTCCTGCCTCAGCCTTCTGAGTAACTGGGACTACAGGCACGCGTCATCACGCCCGGCTACTTTTTGTATTTTTGTAGAGACAGGGTTTCACTATATGTTGGCCAGGCTGGTCTTGAACTCATTACTTCAGGTGATCCGCTCACCTCAGCCTCCCAAAGTGTTGGGATTACAGGTCTGAGCCACTGAACCCAGCTTCAATACCTATTTGGCAGTGGCCAGGCCAGAACCTGTCACTCCCAAGCCCAAGAATGCTCACTGACTCTTCCCTGTGAAGAAGCAAACCCTGGCTCTTGGATATGGTGCTCTGGGTCTGACACCTCAGCTCTCTTGTGATGCCCCTGCTCCCTGTCACTCACCCTCCCAGGATCACCTGCTGTGCTCTTTGGTCACTTGCAAGATCCTATATGATAAGTTTACCTCTCTCTCTATCCCCCAAACAGAACACTCACCTTTGCTTGCTGAAATCCCAGCCAAATAGAGCATAGGCATAGATTGGAAGTCCTTCTTTCCAGGAAACCTTTCCTAACTCCTGTTAATTCATACTTAGTCTTCTCTCTTTTTTTTTTTTTTTCTTTTTTTGGAGACAGGTTCTCACTCTGACACCCAGGCTGGAGTGCAATGATGCGATCTCAGCTCACTGCACCCTCCGCCTTCCAGGTTCAAGCGATTCTCCCACCTCAGCCTCTCAAGTAGCTGGGATTACAGGCATGTGCTGCCACGCCCTACTTTTGTATTTTTAGTAGAATTGGGGTTTCGCCACGTTGGCCAGGCTGGTCTCAACTCCTGACCTCAGGTGATCCGCCCGCTTCGGCCTCCAAAAGTGCTGGGATTACAGGTGTGAGCCACCATGCCCAGCCCGGTCTTCCTTCTTCCTGCTGCAATGAAACTTGATTTATGCTGATGCACCACCCTCAAGGCCCACAGAGCTGCACCTGGGTGTGTGTATGCTGCACGATGTGGAACAGGCAGGGGTCCACGAGAGAATGGTCACTCTTTACACACCCTTTACACAGCACCCACACACATGGACTGATACATAAATACAAACAGCACACCACTGATGATGCACATTCCCCCAATGCACCACACAACCATACACCCCACACACACACTCACACGCTTAGTGCACATGCTCCTCTCCACACAGACCATACACACCATCAGTCACCCATCCACCCCGCCACACACACACACACATGCATGTGCACATGCTCCTCTCCACACAGACCATACACACCATCAGTCACACATCCACCCCGCCACACATACAAACACATGCATGTGCACATGCACACACTCACCACAGAGGACACATACCACACAGCTACTCACACCACCCCACGTGCACACGAAAACAGACAAATCACACATCACTGTGGGCATGGGTTGCCTCAATACACTACACAATCACACTAACCATCCCCCAAATACAGACAGACAGACACACACACGGAGAGCAGATGTTTGTCACACACAGACCACTAGTGACACACACAAACACACCCACCCTGCTGAGGGCGGATGCCCCAACACACTCATACACACGCATACAGAGTGGGCTCTGGGCACTTCCTCAGTCTTGGCCTCTCTAAACCCACAAAGATTGTCTTTGCATCCTATGTCCTCCAACCCAGGTTCTGGCCCGGGCAGGGCTCCTCAGGCCACTTTAGCCCGTCTCACCTCCAAACCCCAAATTCTGGCCTGAGCCGTCCCACTAAGCTCAGGCAACTGGATTGGGCTGCACTCACAAAGTCAGTCTAGGAACTACATTTCCAGATGGTAGTCTGTTTTGCTGAGTAAGATATTCATGGTTGCCAGAACTAAAACTTTTCCTCACAATAGATAATGATGCCCTCCTTCTCCACCCTCCTCCCTAGCAGTGAGCAGCAGCTCATCAAAAAAGAAGCTAACGGAGCTTGCAGTGAGCCCAGATCGCGCCACTGCACTCCAGCCTGGGCGACAGAGCGAGACTCCGTCTCAAAAAAAAAAAAAAAAAAAGAAGCTAAGGGGCCGGGCACGGTGGCTTACGCCTGTAATCCCAGCACTTTAAGAGCCCAAGGCAGGAGGATCACTTGAGGCTAGGAGTTTGAGACCAGCCTGGGCAATATAGCAAGGCTCCATCTCTACAAAAAATTTAAAAATTAACCAGGTGTGGTGCATGCCTCCAGCTACTCAGGAGAATGAGGAGGGAGGATTGTTTGAGCCAAGGAAGTCAAGGTGGCAGTGAGCTATGATGACACCACTGCACTTCAGCCTGGGCGACAGATGGAGATCCTGTCTCAAAAAAAAAAAACTGTCATTTTTTTCGGGAGACTGAGCAGTTTCTGGTCACACACCACATGAGTCCTAAGATGAGGTAAAAGGAGAGCCAAGAACCTCCTTCCAACATATCCCACAAGGAGTCTCCCCCTCCATGTCATTTATCCTGGTGGATCTTTGGCAAGGAATAAGAACAATGAACTTCAAGTTACTTGAGTGAGCAAAATCCCATGAAGTTAAAATATAATTCACTTTGTCTTTCATTAAAAAGTATCATGTCAATCTGTGTGTGTGTGTGTGTGTGTGTGTGTGTGAGACTTTTTTGAAGACGGAGTTTTCTCTTGTTGCCCAGGCTAGAGTGCAGTAGCGCAATCTCAGCTCACTGCAACATCTGCCTCCCAGGTTCAAGCAACTCTTGTGCCTCAGCCTCCTGAGTAGCTGGGATTACAGGCACCCACCACCATGCCAAGGTAATTTTTGTATTTTTAGTAGAGATGAGGTTTCACCATGTTGGCCAGGCTGGTCTTGAACTCCTGAGCTCAAGCAATTTGCCCGCCTTAGCCTCCCAAAGTGCTAGGATTATAGGTGTGGGTCATCACACCTGGTCAGGCAAGAATATTTTTAAAGAAGTTAAGAAAATCCTAATTTAGCATTAGGTTGGTACAAAAGTAATTGTGGTTTTTGCCATTACTTTTAATGCCAAAAACTACAATTGCTTTTACATCAACCTTATATAACCTTATCTTAGTTGGTTTGCAGAAAACAGACCAAGTAATTTATACACGAAAAAAGTTCATTTTGGCTCATGTTTGTGGAAACTGGGAAGTCCAAGAGCATGGTGACAGCTTCTGGTGAGGGCTTTTATACTGCATCATAACATGGCAAAAAAGTGAAGGGGAAGTGAGCATGCATGCAAAAGAGACTGCAAGAATAAGCTAAGCTCACTTTTATAACAACCTGCTCTCATAAGAACTACTTCACTCCTAAGAAAACTAACTCCCTCCATAACACCATTAATCCATTAATGAGTACTCAACCCAGGACCCAATCACCTCTTAAAGGCCCCACCTCCCAACACTGCAGCATTGGGAATTAAGTTTCCAACATGGGAACTTTGGGGGAAACACATTCAAACCACAGCATAACTCAAGTGGAATTTGCTAAGCAGGTACTTTGTGGAAAATATTTGGATCTGCCATAGGCTATTGAACCAGTAATGACAACAGAGAGCTTCATTTGCTCTCGTTAACTTAGCCATTGTCAGTTTCATGAATTATTGTCAGAAATAGAAGCTAAATATCCTGACTTTCGTACCACACAGCAGTTTGATGGCTTGACAGTGGTAAAGTTTTATCAAGATTTTTGGTTTTAGCTCAGGGCTGAGATTAAATTTTTTTCTACATGAAAAGAACCACCCCCGACCACTTGTAAAACACCAAATGGCTTCAGAAATTAGCTTTTGCTGCAGACTTGATAATATTACTTAATGAATTCAAACTAAAATTACAAGGCAAAACCTTGTAACCTATAACTTATACTACCATAAAGTCATTTCAATGACAACGAACATTGAATCACAAGTAATATCAAGCTGCTTTATATACTTTCAGTGCTGTGGAAAGTTAAAACAGGAAGCAAGATCACCATCTCTACTCAAAATGTGCAGTGGCTATATTTTCCAAGCTCAATCTATAGTTCTGGTAGCATTTTTGGACCTCTATGCAAATGCAAAGCACATTTCTATATTTCAATATCCCTGTAACTGTGCAGTTGAGGAGTTCCCCCCAACCTTCAATTGGAAGTGATTAATCTGCCATATAATGACATGCTAAAATGCAAATTTCAAGAGAAGAATATAACAGAACTCTATTCTTCCAAGCAATGAATATGCTCAAGTTAAATCATATGTTCATGGATGGTATCAGTGTTTGGCAGTATGTATCTATCTTAAAAACATTTTCAAAGATGAAATATGTAAAATCTCATTATAACTGGTATAAACAGATGTACACAATTTTGATGCTGAAGAACACTAACTCTGGGGCCTAGCACAGTGCTCACGCCTGTAATCCCAGCACCTTGGGGGGCCTGAGGAGTAAGAATTCCTTGAGCCCAGGAGTTCAAGACCAGCCTGGACAACATAGTGAGATCCCCATCTCTACAAAAAAGTTTTAAAAATTAGCGGGGCGCAGTGGCTCAGGGCTGCTGTAGTCCTCGCTACTGGGGAGGCTGAGGCAGGAGGATGCTTGAGCCCAGGAGTCTGAAGCTGCACTGAGCCATGATGGCACCACTGCCCTCCAGCCTGTGCGACAGAACAAGTCCCTGTCTGAAAAACAAAACAAAACAAAACAAAACAAACCTCACTAACTCCGAACTCCAATTAAGCAAAATGTTATGCCTAAAAAAATTCCATTCTTCAGCTGGGCGCAGCAGCTCAAGCCTGTAATCCCAGCACTTTGGGAGGCCGAGGCGGGAGGATCACGAGGTCAGGAGATCGAGACCATCCTGGCTAATACGGTGAAACCCCATCTCTACTAAAAAAAAAAAAATTAGCTGGGCATGGTGGCGGGCACCTGTAGTCCCAGCTACTTGGGAGGCTGAGGCAGGAGAATGGCATGAACCCCGGAGGCAGAGCTTGCAGTGAGCGGAGATCGCGCCACTGCACTCCAGCCTGGGCGACAGAGCAAGACTCTGTCTCAAAAAAAAAATAAATAAAATTCCATTCTTCGCATCAGTAGCATATACTATATAATGATATAATCATATCATTATATATATATTTTTAGATGGAGTCTCACTCTGTTGCCCAGGCGGGAGTGCAATGATGTGATCTCTGCTCACTGCAACCTCCCCGTCCCGAATTTAAGCGATTCTCCTTCCTCAGCCTCCCAAATAGCTGGGATTACAGGCGCCCGTCACCACGCCCAGCTAATATTTGTATGTTTATTAGAGACGGGTGGTTCACCATGTTGGCCAGGCTGGTCTCGAACTCCTGACCTCAGGTGATCCACCAGCCTCAGGCTCCCAAAGTGCTGGGATTACACGCGTGAGCCACCGTGCCCGGCCAATAACATAATCATCATTATATTTTGAGTTTTATCAATATGAAATTGATGGGAAGGAGGGGTGGTTCCAGGACTGAGAGCAAGGCTTGTGTCGTCACCATGGAGACGGACAGTACAACGCTTGTGATTGGCAGGGACCAAGGGACGGGTCCTCGGCCCGTCCCCCTCGGCCCTCTGGGACCGGAAAATTCTGGGAAGACTCGAGGCCGCAGCCCCCGGGGTCCGCATAGCCCCGGTGAAAAGCAGACCTGGGGAAGCTGATGGGAGTCAGGAACCCCCGGCGATGAGGGTTGCGATGAGGGAAGCAGGCGCGGAGTGCCGCGGGCGCATGCGTATTGGGGATCTGAGGCCAGCGCCTTGCGCCGCCATTGCGGGGAGACTGTCCTCAGAGCAGGCCTGGCGCGTCGGTGGCTGGACCGGCCCCAGGAGCCCAGTCACCGGGCGTCATTGGCTCAGGCGTCGGGGCCCTCGGCACCTTCTCCCGCCCAGGCCCACCCTGGCGGCGGCGGCGCCGGCGGCGTCAGGGGGCGGAGCCTTTCGGAGCGCCCTTTGTCTGCGGAGGTGAGTCGCGCCGGGGGGAGGCGGGAGGCGGGAGGGGCGGGAGGCGGGAGGCGGGAGGCGGGAGGCGGGAGGCGGGAGGCGGGAGGCGGGAGGCGGGAGGCGGGAGGCGGGAGGCGGGAGGCGGGAGGCGGGAGGCGGGGGAGGGGCAGCCGCTGTCCCTGCTGTCCTCGTTCGTGTCACCCGCCCCGTGTCCCTTTCGGATTTTTGGTCTTTTATAGGAAGGTCTTACCTGTTCCAATATTATAAATACATTGTCCTCTACTATCTGCGAATGACTCTGAGGCTGAAAAAAAATTTGCAGTTTATTTCTGGGCAAGCGTCCATAGGTGTCATTTTGGGGGAAAGTTTTTCCTCATCAGGATTATGCAAATGTTCGCCTTTATTTTCTTCTAATACGTTTAAAGAATTTTTAAAATATTTTCTTTTTCTCCTCTTTATCTGTATTTCATTGAGTATGACGTTTGTGGTAAGGGGTTAGGTAGGGATTTACCTTTTTCTCTCATTGCCTTGCCATTATCCGTTGAGTCACTTTTCCACAGAATTGCAGTGACACTTTTATTACATTTTGCAGGCGTGTATATACCCAGATGTGTTTCTGTTTATTTATGTTTTTGTTTTGAGACAGGCCCTCACTTTATTACCCAGGCTGCAGTGCAGTGGCACGATCATGGCACACTGCAGCCTCAAACGCCTGGGCTCAAGAGCTCCTCCTTCCTCAGCCTCCCCAGTAGCTGGGACCACAGGTGCCCACCACCATGCGCGGGTTTTTGTTGTTGTTGTTAGCGACCAGGTCTCACCATGTTTCCCAGGCTGGTCTGGAACTCCTGAGTGCAAGTGATCCTCCCATCTTGGCCTCTCAAAGTGCTGGGATTACAGGCATGAGCCACTGCGTTCGGCCAGCTGTTTCTAGATTCTTTCACTGCCCTGACAGTTTCTACACTGAATATATATACGTACATATGTACATACATACATGCATACATACATACATAGATTTTTTCATGTAAAATGTTTAGGCCGGTTGCGGTGACTCACGCCTGTAATCGCAGCACTTTGGGAGGCAGAGGCAGGAGGATCAGTTGAGCTCATGAGTTCGAGACCAGCCTGGGAAACATGGCAAGACCCTGTTGCTACAAAAAAAAACTAGAAAAGTTAACCGGACTTGGTGGTGTGTGCCTGTAGTCCCCAGCTACTCAGGAGGCTGAGGTGGGAAGATGGCTTTGGCCCAGGAGATGAAGGTTGCAGTGAGCCAGTCACTGCACTCCAGCCTGGGCGACAGAACCAGACCTTGTCTCAAAAAATAAAATAAATATTTTAAGCAAATCCCCCTTAATTATGTCCTTTCATATAATGATCTTTTTTTTTTTTTCTGAGACGGAGTTTCGCTCCTGTTGCCCATGCTGGAGTGCAATGGTGTGATCGCTGCTCACCCCAACTTCTGCCTCCTAGGTTCAAGTGATTCTCCTGTCTCAGCTTCCCGATTAGCTGGGATTACAGGCACATGCCACCACACCTGGCTAATTTTTGTATTTTTAGTAGAGACGGAGTTTCATCATAATGGTCAGTCTGGTCTCAAATTCCTGAGTTCAGGTGATCCGCCCACCTCGGCCTCCACAAGTGCTAGGATTACAAGCGTGAGCCACTGTGCCCGGCCTGATCTATTTCTTTTAACTTAAATTGTGAGGCATTTAAAAGATACAGAAAAGTTAAAAAAAAAAAAAGATAATTTTTTAAAAGGCAGGTTGGAACACTTAGTAGGTTGTAGCAATTAGTAGGTTCTAAATAGTTATTCAGTGATGAATGTTGGTGGAAAGTCACTCTGTTGCTGAAAACTTGCACGTGGCTCCCTGCTGCCATCAGGAAAATGTTCTAGTTCCTTAGTGATGCCCTCAAAGCCCTTTATGATCTTGATATTGCATCTGGCTTTGCCTTACACCCTTGCACTTTTTTTTCCCCCAAGAAAAGCAGTTTAATTTGACTGCAGATTTGTATGTGAATTTCATTAGAAAAGAGGACTATATAAATCTGTATGAGTTATAGTTCTTGTAACATGTTGGTGTCATTTTCAAACTGATTGGAAATGTCAGCTGTGAAGACCATGCTTTTAATTTTATATTAGAGTATGTATCTTTGGTGACTGTCATAGCCTGCTCAGTCTGCTATACAATACTGCAGACTGAGTGCAAACAACAGAAATGTGGTATCTCACAGTTCTAGAGGTGGGAAGTTCAAAATCAAAGTGCCTGCCCTGTTGGTTTCCAGTGAACCTCTCTTCTTGGCTTGCAGAAGAGACTGGCTTCTCTCTGTGTCCTCTTCTGCTGGTCTTTGCACTGGGTGCATGTACTCCTGGTGTCTCTTCCTCTTCTTATGAGGACACTACTGCTATTGGATTAAGACCCCACCTTTATGACCTTATTTAACTTTAATTACAGGCCCGGCGCAGTGGCTCATGCCTGTAATCCCAGCACTTTGGGAGGCTGAGGCAGGTGGATCACCTGAGGTCAGGAGTTCGCGACCAACATGGCCAACATGGTGAAACCCCATCTCTATTAAAAATACAAAAATTAGCTGGGTGTGGTGGTGGGTGCCTGTAATCCCAGCAATTTGGGAAGCTGAGGCAGGAGAATTGCTTGAACCCGGGAGGTGGAGGTTGCAGTGAGCCGAGATCACACCATTGCACTCCAGTCTGGGCAAGAGAGTGAGACCTTGTCTCCAAAAAAAAAAAATTACAACCTTTAAGGCCCTGTTTCCAAATAAAGTCACATTGGGAGTTAGGACTTCAACATATGAATTTGTGGGTGTGGAATATAATTCAGTCCATAACAGTTACAATATCAAAATGAGTTGAAAATTCTAATCTGCTAGACTGGGCGCGGTGGCTCACACTCGTAATCCCAGCACTTTGGGAGGCCGAGGCGGGCGGATCACGAGGTCAGGAGATCGAGACCACGCTGAAACCCCGTCTCTACTAAAAATACAAAAAATTAGCCAGGCGTGGTGGTGGGCGCCTGTAGTATCAGCTACCAGAGAGGCTGAGGCAGGAGAATGGCGTGACCCCGGGAGGCGGAGCTTGCAGTGAGCCGAGATTGCTCCACTGCACTCCAGCCTGGGTGACAGAGCGAGACTCCGTCTCAAAAAAAAAAAAAAAAAAAGAAAATTCTAATCTGCTGTAAGATTAAAACTGCCTCAATTAAATCATAAGAAAAAAAGTATCCCTTGAGAGAATTCTATATAAAGATATAAGAAGAATTATCCTGGTATCACAGATACACAGGAGAATCAAATATTAAGGAGAGGCTGGACATGGTGGCTTATGCCTGTAATCCCAGCACTTTGGGAGGCCAAGGCAGATGGATCACCTGAGGTCAGGAGTTTGATACCAGCCTGGGCAACATGGTGAAACCCTATCTCTTCTAAAAATACAAATTTTAGCTGGGTGTGGTGGCACATGCCTGAGGCAGGAGAATTGTGCTTGAACCCGGGAGGCAGAGGTTGCAGTGAGCCTAGATTTTGCCACGGCACTCTAGCCTGGACAGAGTGAGACTCTGTCTCAAAAAAAAAAGAAAAAAATTAAGGAGGGTGCCTACTCCCACACATGCTAGGAACAATTCCTAGCATAGATTAAGGTATTAAACTATTAAGTTTTGAATGAACACTAAATGAAAAAGTTACTATTTGATTAATTCATTGGCAAATAAATGTGAACAATTAGAAGTTTATATACAGGAACTAAGAAATAATTCAGTTTCAACGTTCTAATATAAATATGAACGAAATTAAAGCTCAGTCTAAATACCTTTCCAAAGTCACATGGTTATTTAATAGAAAAATTGTGTCTAGGACATAGTTGTAATTTTTATCTCACCCACACTAGTTCATGATATATAATGGTTTGCAGGAACAAAAGTATAATGTGACTTGCAAGGCAAAGTATGAAAATAGAAATCAGGAGAGAAAAAAGATTAAGAGAAATGATGTCCATTTATTTAATAGAAAAAAATTAAATCATTGAAAAGAAAAAAGTAAATCTCAACTAAGATGGACTGTTATCTATGAATCTAAAGTGGGAAGTAGTAAACCCTTGTTTATAAAAAGCACAAGTGGCTGGGTGCGATGGCTCATGCCTGTAATCTCAGCACTTTGGGAGGCTGAGGTGGATGGATCATGAGGTCAAGAGATCGAGACCATCCTGGCCAACACAGTGAAACCCCATCTTTACTAAAAATACAAAAAATTAGCCAGGCGTGGTGTCGCGCAACTGTAGTCCAGCTACTCGGGAGGCTGAGGCAGGAGAATCGCTTGAATTGGGAGATGGAGGTTGCAGTGAGCCGAGATCATGCCACTGCACTCCAGCCTGGGTGACAGAGTGAGACTCCATATCAAAAAAAAAAAAAAAAAAATTGCGTAGAGAGCAATGCACGCCAAGGAATTCTTCCAAGGAGGGAAGTAGAGTGAAAGAGGAGTTGAGGTCAGGTGCAGTGACTCATGCCTGTAATCCCAGCACTTTGGGAGGGCGAGACAGACAGATCACCTGAGGTCGGGAGTTCAAGACCAGCCTGACCGGCCGGGCGCAGTGGCTCACGCTTGTAATCCCAGCACTTTGGGAGGCCGAGGCGGGCGGATCACGAAGTCAGGAGATTGAGACCACGGTGAAACCCCGTCTCTACTACAAATACAAAAAAAAATTAGCTGGGCGTGGTGGCGGGCGCCTGTAGTCCCAGCTACTCGAAGAGGCTGAGGCAGGAGAATGGCATGAACCCGGGAGGCGGAGCTTGCAGTGAGTCGAGATTGCGCCACTGCACTCCAGCCTGGGCGACAGAGCGAGACTCTGTCTCAAAAAAAAAAAAAAAAAAAAAGACCAGCCTGACCGACATGGAGAAACCCCGTCTTTACTAAAAATACAAAATTAGTCGGGCGTGGTGGTGCATGCCTGTAATCCCAGCTACTTGGGAGGCTGAGGCAGGAGAACCACTTGAACCCGAGAGGCGGAGATTGCAGTGAGCCGAGATTGCGCCCTTGCACTCCAGCCTGGGCAACAGGAGCAAAACTCTGTCTCAAAAAAAAAAAAAAAAAAAAAGAGGATTTGAAGGGCCCTCACATTTTACTCCATATATTCCCATGTTTTTGCCTTGTGAGCTTATGTAAAAAATGTGTGGAACTTGAGTTAAAAAAATAATGCGTTTAACTTATATAAGGAATAAAAGAACAAAACACTCACACACACTTAGGACCTCTACAGAGAGGAAAAAACAAATTTTACAATGCAGACCTTTTACAAATTAGCTCCTTTTAGAAAGCAGCAAAAATAAAAGACAAATGGTGGAATGGAGACTATATGTGTGTGTGTGTTTGACAAGGAAGTTGCTGGTTACTGTCTGTGTTCTTGGGTCTCCAAGACCACCCTCTGGTTCAGTGATTTGCTAGAAGTCCTAGAATTCAGCAAATACTGTATTGCATTTATGGTAGAGTGTTAGAGTGAAAGGATGCAAATTAAAAGTCAGCAACATGCCAAGCATGGTGGCTCATGCCTGTAATCCCAGCACTTTGGGAGGCTGAAGTCAGTGGATCACCTGAGGTCAGGAGATCAAGACCAGCCTGGCCAACATGGTGAAACCCCATCTCTACTAAAAATACAAAAATTAGCTGGCCGTGGTGGCAGGTGCCTGTAATCCCAGCTACTTGGGAGGCTGAGGCACGAGAATCGCTTGAACCCGGGAGGTGGAGGTTGCAGTGAGCCGAGATTCTGCTACTGCACTCTAGCCTGGGCGACAGAATGAGACTCCATCTCAAAAAAGAATAAAATCAGCAACAGAAAAAAGCACATAGAGCAAGCTCCAAGGTCCAGGAGAGACCAGGTGCAGGCTTCCCATTGTCTTCTCTCTCTGTGGAATTTTACAGATAACATTTAAATCTCCCAGGAACAGGTTGGGTGCTTATGCCTCTAATCCCAGCACTTTGGGAGGCCGAGGCGGGTGGATCACCTGAGGTCAGGAGTTCGAGACCAGCCTGACCAACATGGAGAAACCCTGTCTCTACTAAAAATACAAAATTAGCCGAGTGTGGTGGTGCATGCCTGTAATCCCAGCTAGTCGGGAGGCTGAGGCAGAAGAATCGCTTGAACAGGAGGCATGGGTTGCGGTGAGCCAAGATCACGCTATTGCACTCCAGCCTGGGCAACATAAGCGAAACTGTGTCTCAAAAAAGTAAGTAAATAAAAATCAAAAAGGCCGGGCACAGTGGCTCACACCTGTAATCCCAGCAGTTTGGGAAGCCGAGGCAGGCAGATCACGAGGTCAGGAGATCAAGACCATCCTGGCTAACACAGTGAAACCCAATCTCTACTAAAACTACAAAAAAAGCTGGGCGTGGTGGTGGGCACCTGTAGTCCCAGCTACTCTGGAGGCTGAGGCCAGAGAATGGCGTGAACCCGGGAGATAGAGCTTGCGGTGAGCCAAGATCGCGCCACTGCACTCCAGCCTGGGCAACAGTGAGACTCCATCTCAAAAAAAAAAAAAAAAAATCCCAGGAACAATGTGTGAAGATTTGTGTTGGTGCCATACAAAACCAGGGAAGCTCACTCAAGCTTGGTGTTCAGGGTTTTAACTGGGGGCTGGTGTAGGGGTGATCCCTTTTCTCCCTATCATAAGGGTCATGACAGAAAACCCTATAACAAAACACAGGTTAACAAGAGAAAAGCATAACAAGTTTTAACAAGTTTATTTGATAATAGTTTTATAACTTCCCCTTTGCCCTCTGAAGGTTTGCTGAAAAGCACTGACAAAAAAAAAAAAAAAAAAAACAGAATAGGCCGGGCGAGGTGGCTCCCGCCTGTAATCCCAGCATTTTAGGAGACCGAGGCGAGTGGATCACCTGAGGTCAAGAGTTTGAGACCAGCCTGACTAACATAGAGAAACCCCGTCTCTACTGAAGATAAAAAATTAGCCGGGCGTGGTGGCGGGAGCCTATAATCCCAGCTACTCAGGAGGCTGAGGCAGGAGAATTACTTGAACCTGGGAGGTGAGGTTGCAGTGAACCAAGATTATGCCATTGCACTCCATTCTGGGCAACAAGAGTCAAACTGTTTGAAAAAAAAAAAAAAAAGCAATAGGAGACAAGACCTACAAATTTACCCAGGCTGCAGTGCAGTGGCGCGATCTCTGCTCACTGCAAGCTCCGCCTCCCGAGTTCACGCCATTCTCCTGCCTCAGCCTCCAGAGTAGCTGGGACTACAGGCGCCCGCCACCATGCCCGGCTAATTTTTTTGTAGTTTTAGTAGAGACGGGGTTTCACTGTGTTAGCCAGGATGGTCTTGATCTCCTGACTTCATGAACCGCCCGCCTCGGCCTCCCAAAGTGCTGGGATTACAGGCGTGAGCTACCGCGCCCGGACTATTTGATCATAGTTTTATGTGACATGGGAGCCTTCAGACTGAAGACGCAAAGATACGGGGAAACAGAAACATACATGTTTAGGTATGGACATCCATGTATAAATATGATTGGACAAAAAAGGGTATGATCTCATGCTATAGATTGAATGGGAAAATGCAGCCAGGCCTGGCTGTTCAGATTCTCTTTGTTCTCTTTGGGAAGTATTCCTTCCTACCCAGTGTGGGGTAGGACTACTCTAGAATGAGGGTCTTATGACCTACAATGAAACAAGGTAGGTCAGATAATTTATTTATGGCCAGTTATTATACAGAAGGCAGGGAATTAGGGTAATATTTTTAGGTTTTATGACTGGCTTTGGAGAAAAAGCGTTCCTGGTTTTTTTTGTTGTTGTTTTGTTTTGTTTTTGTTTGTTTGTTTTGAGACTGAGTTTTGCTGGTTGCCAAGGCTGGAGTGCAGTGTCGCGATCTTGGCTCACTGCAACCTCCACCTCCCGCGTTCAAGCCATTCTTGTGCCTCAGCCTCCTGAGTAGCCGGGATTACAGGCACCCGCCACCACACCCAGCTAATTTTTGTATTTTTAGTAGAGGCAGGGTTTCACCATGTTGGCCAGGCTGGTCTCAATCTCCTGACCTCAAATGATCCGCCCACCTTGGCCTCCCAAATTGCTGGGATTATAGTCGTCAGTCACCACGCCCGGCCAAGGGTTGTTGTTTCTATGTCCTGCCTTGGGGAAGGGGTATTCTAGTTTCTAAGCCTAGTCTCAGGGGAGAATGAGGGGTGAGAGAAAGGAGGGCAGGAGAAGGCCAGAGAGAAACTTGTGCTTTTGAGGCCTTTAATTTGCAGTATCATTTTCTGAGCCCCAACACCCGTCATGTAGGCTTGGCTGATCACCCTTGTGGCTGACCTTCACTCTCCAGCCCTTTCAGAGGAGGAGCTACCACATGGCCTGCGGTTCTCAACATAACGGGGTCCCTTTGTTAGCATTAACATCTGGACATGTCCCATGGCCTCAGGCAAACAAAGACACTCTTTTTTGTTTGTTTGAGACAGAGTCTCGCTCTGTCGCCCAGGCTGGAGTGCAGTGACGTGATCTCGGCTCACTACAAGCTCCGCCTCCCGGGTTCAAGCCATTCTCCTGCCTCAGCCTCCTGAGTAGCTGGGACTACAGGCACCCACCACCACGCCTGGCTAATTTTTTTTATTTTTAGTAGAGACGGGGTTTCACCATGTTAGCCAGGATGCTCTCGATCTGACCTCGTGATCCACCCACCTCGGCCTCCCAAAGTGCTGGGATTACAAGCATAAGCCACTGCACCCGGCCAACACTCTTAACTGGTAGGATATTCCAGGGGTTTAGAGTTTGTCTCCCAAGGAGACAGGCCAGGATACCTTTCCTTGAAATGTTTAGGGTTTGGACCATCCAGTTCTGCTGAGTTAATCCCTTTACTTTATCCTTTTGTCTAAAGACCTCTTGTAAATAAAGAAATCACTATTGTCAAGAAAAAGACAATAGTGGAAAAATGGACAGATGACACGAAAGGGTAATTTATTTAAAAAATAAAGCTAAAAATATAAAAACTTCTATCTCATATCTCTAAGAAGTGCATGTTAAAGCAGTGATTAAATATGTTCATGTATTTCAAAAGAACAAAGCCTGACATTGGTTAATGGTCTCATATATTGGTGATGAATATATAAATTGATACAACCTTCCTGGACAGTGTTTTGCCTTTTCTTTGACCCTGCAATTACACTTTTCCTAAGGAACTAATCAGGCAAAATCATTCAAAAACTGTATGTCTAACAGTGTTTGCTGTTGTCTATAAAAGCAAGCAAGCAAGCAAGAAAGAAAACAACCTAAAGGTCTATTAATAATGAAATAAGTTTTGGTTATTGCATGCAAAGGAATATATTATTAATCTATTAAGAAAATGAATGTTTTGACTTTTGTTTTCTGTCATGAAGTGAGATCCACAATATTGTCAATTAAAAGGTAGATTTCTAAAAAGAAAATTATACATTTAATAATATATGCATGTGTGGGGCCGGGCGCGGTGGCTCACTCCTGTAATCCCAGCACTTTGGGAGGCCGAGGCGGGCAGATCACGAGGTCAGGAGATCGAGACCATCCTGGCTAACACAGTGAAACCCTGTCTCTACTAAAACTACAAAAAATTAGCCGGGCGCAGTGGCGGGCGCCTGTAGTCCCATCTACTCGGGAGGCTGAGGCAGGAGAATGGCGTGAACCCGGGAGGCGGAGCTTGCAGTGAGCCGAGATCGTGCCACTGCACTCTGGCCTGGGAGAAAGAGCAAGACTCTGTCTCAAAAAAAAAAAAATATTAATATATGCATGTGTGTATACATGGAAAAAGCCTGAAAGGATAAATCCCAAAAATAAGGTAACTGGTTATCTCTAGGTGATATTATAGGTGATTTTCATTTTTTTTATGTTTACTAAAATTTGTATTTTAATATTTGCCAAAAAGTAAAATGAGGATATTTCCATGGTAGAGAGGGGTATAGGAAAGATCACTCTGGCTGCAGTATGAAGAAAAGGTTGGACTAAAGTCAAGGAGACAAGTTAGAAGGGAATGGCAGTAATCAAAGCGAGAGATGACGGTGGCTGAACCAATGTACTAGACATGAAGATGAAGACCAGAAACATTCACAAGATACTGAAGGGAATACATATACCAGAATGTGACATTGATTAGATAGAGAGCCCAAGGGAGAACGAGGAAGCTCAGGATGCCATTCGGATTTCAGGCTTGGTGTTGCTATTCATTGAGATGGGGAATATGATAGAAGAGTTAGAATTAAGATCTATCTATCTATCTATCTATCTATCTATCTATCTATCTATCTCTTATTATGTGCTGTTATATTCTTTCTTTCTTTCTTTCTTTTTTTTTTTTCTGAGACAGAGTTTCACTCTTATTGCCCAGGCTGGAGTGCAATGGCATGATCTCAGCTCACTGTAACCTCCGCCTCCTGGGTTCAAGCAATTCTCCTGCCTCAGCCTCCCGAGTAGCTGGGATTACAGGCATGCGCCACCATGCCTGGCTAATTTTGTATTTTTAGTAGAGAAGGGGTTTCTCCATGTTGGTCAGGCTGGTCTCGAACTCCGGACCTCAGGCGATCCGCCCGCCTCAGCCTCCCAAAGTGCTGAGATTACAGGCATGAGCCACTGCGCCTGGCCTGTGCTGTTATATTCTAAATATCTACAAATTTTCACTTTTCCTTAATCCTCACAACAAACCCACAGGTAGATACTATTATTATTCCTAGTTTTATAGATGAGGAAATGGAAGCCTGGAAAGGTTGAGTAATTTACCAAACCAGACTCATACAGCTGAAGTCATGGAGCTGGGAATCAAACCCGTTTGGTTTGGCTGTGGAGTCACCATTCTGACCTGCCTTACTGTATGGCAAATTAATGGCAAGAGACTTGAGAGAGAATGAGTTTTGGATATGTTAGGCTTGAGAAATATGAGGGACATCTACCTGGGGGTGTCCAGGAGGGTGGTTACATTTGTATGTTTTTCTGTAGCTCAGAAAGGATGAGCAGTGAAACCAAGGCAATGAGAGAAGCCACCTGAGAATAAATACAATAAAAAATAGAGGAGAGTGAATATAGACACTAATAAATTGGGCCTAACTACATTACAGAGGAAGCATGTAACCACATTGAAAGAGGTGAGGAAGAAAATAACTAACCTTAAATAACTTTAGGAAACAGTATCTTAACTGGGTACTGTAAGGCTAAAGATGAAAAGAATTCCACATAAATGCTGTAATCAAGTCAGTAATTGTGTTTCTCACAAGGGTATGAGTTAGCAACTCTGTTATAAAGCTATGTTGTATGTATGTCACAATTGAACAAATAAGTAGATAATAAGAGCCACCAATTTTTTACTGTTGAAGAAGGAAGTTACCAGTAAGGGAAAAGGGAAGACTAAAATGAACCATATGGTATCGGCCTCCCAAAGTGCTGGGATTACAGGAGTGAGCCACCGCGCCCGGCCCCACACATGCATATATTATTAAATGTATAATTAGATTGGAATCAGATATCAGTATGAACTCATGATATTTAATATATATGTATGTGTGTGTATATATATATACACACACACACATAAACACACACATAATCGATGTGTGTATATACATGGTTAGTGTGTGTGTGTATATATATAGTATGTAGTGTATATATATATAGTATATAGTATATATTTCCTAGCTATGTCTGCTAAGAGGGCCTAGAAGCAATGATACCCCAGTAGCAATAGGCACACCTAGCACCCAAATCTTTAAATCTTGTTCTCCAGTAAAAGGAACCAGGGCACTTTGGAGAAACGGTTGATTCCAAGGCTGGGCAGGAAAAAATGCAACAGCCTGAAACATCTTATATTGCCAGGAAGTGAGAAAGTGCTTAAGAAAGGAGAAAGCCTGATTGAAGTAACACAGGAGTCTCGTAATGGCCAAAGCTGGAACAATTTGTGCAATAAAATAAATAAGAAAAGTATTTGAATTTTAACTCATAGAATAAAGTAAGTATCCATGAGTCTCTATAGATATAAACAAATAATCTAATAAATGAATGAATAGGGGATAAGAAGCAGCTTTTCCTTATGGAAAAATTCCAATACTAAATTAGTAAGAGGGAAATAGAAGAACACCATTAGGCAAACACCACGTTAATAATTGTTGCAGATGAGATGAGATACACTGATGATGGTAAAATTAATGGGTTTGAGAAGCAAGATATGTACATAGTCTTTTTCTTTCTTTTTTTTTTGAGACAGGGTCTCACTCTTTCGCCTAGGGTGGAATGCAGTGGCATGATCACAGCTCACTGCAGCCTCGACCTTCCAGGCTCAAGCAACCCCCTCACCTCAGCCTTCCAGATAGCTGGGACTACAGGCACTCGCCACCACACCCAGCTAATTTTTTCTTTTTTTTTTCATAAAGGTCTCACTATGTTGCCTAGGTTGGTCTCAAACTCCTGGGCTGAAGCCATCCTCCCACCTCCACCTCCCAAAGTGTTAAGATTGCAAGCATGAGCCACTGCGTCTGTCCGTCTATCCTGTAGGTAGCCTTAAAGTATCTTCCCCCAGGATATTTATTAGCAACAAAAGGAAAGATAGTAACTTTTACCATAGAGCAACCTGGTAAACACCACCTTGACCAAGTGATAATGGTAAATATTACCGTTAATGAAACATATTGCCATTAATGAGACATATTACCATTAATGAGACATATTGACATCATGAACATATTGACATTGTAAACATCGTAGACATATTGACATCCTATAGAGTAGATCTTCATGTCCAGTTCCTGCTGCAGAGCTCCTAAAATCCTCGTCATATTCTGAGTGATAGGGATGATAGAAGCATCTTTTGCTATTCATAACCAATGAAATGACTGGTGACTCCAAGTTCTTACATAGCTTCAGGATGGAGGCTAGTGGCTAAAGGAAACTACCATGTAATTAGAGGGTTGAACTTTAAGCCCCAACCCTAAACCCCACCCCACCTCTGAGGAGAAGAGAGGGGTTGAAGATAGAGTTAATCACCAATGGACAATCAACTCAAGATGGATTAAGGACTTAAACAGAAGACCCGAAGCTATAAAACTACCAGAAAGGAAAATGCTCCATGACATTTGTCTAGACAAAGATTTCTTGGATATGACCACAAATGCAAAAGTAAACAAATAGGGTTGTGTCAACCTAAAAAGCTTTTACACAGCAAAGGAAACAATCAATAAATGAAGAGAAAAACCAAGGATTGGGAGAAAATGTTTGCAAATGATACATCTGATATGGGACTGTATTAGTCTGTTCTCACACTGCTAATAAAGAACTACCTGAGACTGAGAAATTTATGAAGAAAAGAGGTTTAATTGACTCACGATTCCACAGGCTGTACAGGAAGCATGACTGGGAGGCCTCAGGAAACTTACAAGCATGGCAGAAGGCCAAGGGGAAGCAAGGACCTTCTTCATGTGGCAGGAGGAGAGAGTGCAAAGTGCCACATGCTTTTAAACCATCGGATCTCGTGAGAATTCACTCATTATCACGAGAACAGCAAGAGGGAAATCCACCCTGTGATCCAATCACCTTCCAATTCAACGTGAGATTTGGGTGGGGACACAAATCCAAACCATATCGGACTAATATCCAAAATATATAAAGAAATCAGTAGCGAGAAAACAAGTAACGCAATTTTAAGATGGACAAATGTCCTGAATAGACATTCTCATTCACAGAAAATTAAATTCAAAATTTCCCATTTACCTCTAAAAAAAAGACAACATACAAATGGCCATCAGAGATATGAAAAAATGCTTATCACTGATCATGATGGAAATGCAGATTAAAACCACAATAAGAGAACACTCACTCCTGTTTTAGAATGGCTTATTATCAAAAAGACAAAAGATAACAAGTATTGGTGAGAGTGTGGAGAAAAGGGACCTCTTATGCACTGTTTGTGGGGATGTAAATAATACAGCCATCACAGTAAACTACAGGAGTTCCTCAAAAAACAAAAAATCAGCTGGGCGCGGTGGCTGATGCCTGTAATCCCAGCACTTTGGGAGGCCGAGGCGGGTGGATCACAAGGTCAGGAGTTCAAGACCAGCCTGGCCAAGATGGTGAAACCCCGTATCTACTAAAAATACAGAAAAATTTGCTGGGTGTGGTGGCAGGCAACTGTAATCCCAGCTACTCAGAGGCTGAGATGGAGAAATGCTTGAACCTGGGAGGCAGAGGTTGCAGTGAGCCGAGACGGCGCCACTGCACTCCAGCTTGGGCGACAGAGCGAGACTCCATCTCAAAAAAAATAAAAATAAAAAAATCGAACTACCATATGATCCTGCAGTCCCACTTCTGAGTATATATTCTTTTTGTTTGTTTGTTTGTTTTTTCAGGCAGAGTCTTATTCCATCAGCCAGGCTGGAGTGCAGTGGCATGATCTCAGCTCACTGCAACCTCTGCCTCCCAGGTTCAAGTGATTCTTGTGCCTCAGCCTCTCGAGCAGCTGGAATTGCAGACATGCGCCACAGCACACCCGGCCAATTTTTGTATTTATAGTAGAGACAGGGCTTCACCATGTTGGCCAGGCTGGTCTTGAACTCCTGATCTCAGATGATCCACCCACCTCAGCCTCCCAAAGTGCTGGGATTACAGGTGTGAGCCACCACACCAGGACCTGAGTATATATTCAAAGGAATTGAAATGGGTATGCCAAAGAGATATCTGTACTGTTTATTGCAACATTATTCACTGTAGTCAAAATATGGAAGCGACCTAGATGTCCACTGGATTAATGGATTTTAAAAATGTGGTAGCCAGGCATGGTGGCTCACCCCCGTAATCCCAGCACTTTTTGGGAGGCTGAGGCAGGCGGATCACGAGGTCAGGAGTTTGAGATCGGCCTGACCAACATGGTGAAACCCTGTCTCTACTAAAAATACAAAAATTAGCCAGGCGTGGCGGCACGTGTCTGTAATCCCAGCTACTCAGGAGGCTGAGGCAGGAGAATTGCTTGGACCCGGGAGGTGGAGGTTGCAGTGAGCCAAGATTGCACCACTGCACTCCAACCTGGGCAACAGAGCGAGACTCCATCTCAAAAAAAAAAAATGTGGTATATATACACAATGGAATACTATACAGCTTTCAAAAACAGAGAAATTACATTATTCGTGACAACATAGATGAACCTGGAGGACATTGTATTAAGTGAAGTAAGCCAAGCACAGAAAAACAGAAACTGCATGATCTCACTTAAAACGTGGACTCTAAGAATGTTGAACTTGTAGAGAGTAGAATGGTTGTTACTAGAATCTGGGGCTGTGTGGGAGGGGGCTAGAGAGATGTTGACCAAAGTGTACAAAGTTTTAGTGAGACAGGAGGGATAAGCTTTAGTATCTATTACACAGAATGATGACTAAAATAATAAAATAACAATGCATTGTTTTCTTTCTTTCTCTCTCTCTTTCTTTCTGTCTTTTTTTCTTTTAGAGATGGGGTTTCAACTTGTTGCCCAGGCTGGTCTCGAACTCCTGACCTGAAGTGATCCACCCACCTTGGCCTCCCAAAGTGCTGGGATTACAGGCGTGAGCCACTGCATCTTGCTGATAATGCGTTGTATATTTCAAAATTACTAAAAGTAGATTTTAACTGTTTTCACCACAAATAATTGAAAAGTATGTGAGGTGACAGATAATGATAATTGGCTGTTCCACAATGTGTATTAGTCTGTTTTCATGATGCTGGTAAAGACATACCCAAGACTGGGCAATTTACAAGAGAAAGAGGTTTAATGGATTTACAGTTCCAAGTGGCTGGGGAGGACTCACAATCATGGTGGAAGGCAAGGAGGAGCAAGTCACATCTTACATGGATGGCAGCAGGCAGTGAGAAAGAGACAGAGCTTATGCAGAGAAACTCTAGCTTATAAAGCCATCAGATCTCATGAGACTTATTCGCTATCATGAGAACAGCATGGAAAAGACCTGCCCCCTGATTCAGTTACCTCCCACTGGGTCCCTCCCACAACATGTGGGAATTCAAGATGAGATTTGGGGTGGGGACATAGCCAAACCACATCAACAATGTAAATATATATTAATGCATCACATTGTACTCTATAAATATATACAATTATTTGTCAATTAGAAATTTAAAAAATTTTTAAAGTCACCAATGTGCAGTAGTTTAATCAATCTTGACTATATAATGCAACCTCCATAGAAACACTTAAAAAAAGGAGTCTGGAGAGCTTCCAGATTGGTGAACACATACAGATGCTGGAGGTTGCTGTGCCTAGAGAGGGCATGGAAGCTCTGCACCCACCAACCCTCCACCCCTTGCCCAATTTACCTCCTACATTTGGCTGTTCCTGAGTTAAGTGAACACAAAGGATTTAACCTTCATTAAACAGATCACGTATTATGCTTTCACTGCAGCCATAGTGCAGCTTATTAACTCTACAGAGCAAACCTTTGTATCACTTACTAACACATGACATGTAGTTTGCTGCATCAACTAATGTGACAGTTAATGAATGTCAATATGACTGAGCACAGTGGCTCATGCCTGTAATCCCAACACTTGGGGAGGCCGAGGAAGGCAAATCACCTGAGGTAAGGAGTTCGAGACCAGCCAGTCAACATGGCAAAACCTCGTCTCTAGTAAAAATACAAAAATTAGCCAGGCTTGGTGACGCGTACCTGTAATCCCAGCTGCGCAGGAGGCTGAGGCAGGAAAATCACTCAAACCTGGGAGGCAGAGGTTGCAGTGAGCTGAGGTTGCACCACTGCACCCCAGCCTGGGTGACAGAGTGAGACTCCATCTCCAAAAAATAAAAATAAAATAAGAATGTCAATATATAAGAAGGAATAGAAAACTGATAGGATTTTACTCTTTTGCTAAAATACATTATACTGTACCTTTGAGATTATTCTAGTACAAAGTGTAATAAAACTAGATGTTTATTAAACCATTTAAATCATTGGTAAGTATACAAGAGCACTGAAGCATTTAATAGACAAAGCGATGTTAATCTATTGGTTACTTGCTCCTGCATTGTCGTGCTGTTATAATTTACTTCATCACCTTTTGCTATTTGATTCATAGTGTGAATTTCTCTTGTCATCGTAACTATTGTAAAGACGAATTTTCATCTTACTACAGAATCAAAATGGCATTGATGGGAATGAACTCCAGAGCCTGGGCCTGAACAGGGAGGTGGTCTCTCAGGCTTGATGCTCAGGCATATAACCTATATCTCTCCATTTTTGCCCTATCTCTTAAATACATGTAATGTCATAAAATGCTTTTGAATTGTTTTAAAAAGTGTCAAGCTCATGAAAGATAGCCTAAGAAACTATTACAGATTGGAGGAAACTAAGGAAAAGTAAAACTGAATGCAGTGTGTATCCTAGATCAGAGAAAGAACATTAGTGGAGAGAGAACATTAATGAAATGTGAATAATTTGAGCTAATAGTATTGTACCAGTAGCCGGGTGTGGTGGTGGGTGCCTGTAATCCCAGCTACTTGGAAGGCTGAGGCAGAAGAATCTCTTGAACCGGGGAGACAGAGGTTACAGTGAGCCGAGACCTTGCCATTGCACTCCAGCCTGGACAACAAGAGCAAAACTCTGTCTCAAAAAAAAAAAAAAGTACCAGTGTTAATTTCTTGGTTTTGAGCATTGTACTGTGGTTTTGTAAACTGTTAACATTAGGATAAGCAGAGTGAGTGGTATACAGGAACTCCACTATTTTGCAACTTTCCTGTAAGTCTAAAATGGGTTTAAAATTAAAAGTTTTTAAAAAATTAAAAAAAGAAAAGCAAACACCAGAATCCTTTCATTTACAAATTTAGCAAATATTTATTAAGTGCCTTCTATGTGCCAGGCACTGGACATAGAAAATATTAATAGAATAGTTAACCAGATAGACCAGGTTCCTACTGTCATGGAGATTAACATAACACAATGGTGAGGTATAAAGATGGGTTACTAGACAAATAATTACAGTGATTAAAAAAAAAATGCTACCCATGGCCAGGTGTGGTGGCTCACACCTGTAATCCTAGCACTTTGGGAGGCCAAGGCAGGAGGATCACTTGAGGTCGAGAGTTCAAGACCAGACTGACCAATATGGTGAAACCCATCTCTGCTAAAAATACAAAAATTAGCCAGGTGTGGCACATGCTTATAATACCAGCCACTCAGGAGGCCAAGGCAGGAGAATCGCTTGAACCTAGGAGGCAGAGATTGCAGTGAGCCGAGATCGTGCCCCTGCACTCCAGCCTGGGCAACAGAGCCAGACTGTCTGAAAAAAAAAAAAAAATGCTACCTGGAAAAGGAAGATGTAAATGAGCAACCTCACCTGGTCTGTGATGTCAAAATCTTCCCTGAGACCTGAAAAAGGAGTAGATGTTGTCATGGGAGTGGAGGGCACATGACACGTTTCAGCACCTAACAGCGGGTCCATGTGAATGAAGCCTCTGGAGCAAACAGGAGAGTGACTGCAGAGAGCAGGAAGCAGTCAGTCATAGGATTCTTTACAGCTTTCTACTCCAACCTAAGAGTGGCGGGATGCCCTGAGTAATTTTAAGTGTGGGACTGATACGATCAGGTTTTTGTCTTTTTAAGATCCCTGTAAGTCAACTACAGAGGAACAAGAGTAGATCTTGGGAAAACCTAAGAAGCAGCAACACGTAAAAGGCAGGCAAAGGAAAAGAGACTAGATCACAGCTCCCTGAGAGAGATGGTGGAAGTAAAGCAAGAGTCACCAGTCACCAGTATCAGATACTGTCTTGGAAAAAGTAATGAGGTCAGGCCAGGCCTGATGGCTCACACCTGTAATCCCAGCACCAGGCCAAGGCGGGTGGATCACTTGAGCTAAGGAGTTTGAGACCAGCCTCGGCAACATGATGAAACCTCAACTCTACTAAAAATACAAAAATTAGCCAGGCGTGGTAGCGTACACCTGTAGTCCCAGCTACTTTGGAGGCTGAAGTGGGAGGATGGCTTGGGTCCAGGAGGCAGAGGTTGCAGTGAGCTAAGATCACACCACTGCACCCTAGCCAGGACGACAGAGCCAGACTCTATCTTAAAAAAAAAAAAAAGAAAGAAGTAATGAGGTCCATTGCATGAACAGCATAAAGGTTTTTTGGTGGTCATAACCAGAGCAGTTTCAGCAGAGTACTGAGGGCAGAACAAAAGCCAGACTATAGAGAACTGAGAAATGGGTGGTGAGGAAGTAGAGAAAGTATTGACAATTTTTTGAAGAGTTGTGGCCTTGAAAAAAAGAGAGAATGGTAGTTGCAAAAGGGGTGTGTGGCCAGTGAGAGTTTTTAATGTTGGAGAGACATTAAATTATTATTATTTTGAGACAGGGTCTTTGTCACCCAGGTTGGAGTGCAGTGCTTGATCTCTCTGCCCACTGCAATCTCCACCCCCTTGGCTCAAGCATTTCTTGTGCCTCAGCCTCCTGAGTAGCTGGGATTACAGGCATGCACCACCACACCTGACTAATTTTTGTACTTTTAGTAGTGATGGGGTTTCACCATGTTGATCAGGCTGGTCTCAAACTCCTGACCTCAATGATCCACCCACCTCATCCTCCCGAAGTGCTGGATTATAGGTGTAAGCCACCACGCCCAGCCTAATTTCTTTCCTTTTAAACCACTCTTGTCTTCACTTTCTTCCCTATCCAGTCTGGATCTCACTGTCTAGTGTTTTCTAAGGTAAGAAAGATTTCAGAAGAGGCGTGGCCTCTGAAGTGGGTGACTGAAGTAGAAAGATGGTGAAAAACATTGAGATTGAGGAAGTCAAGGAAATGAAAGGCTCCAATAGTTGTTCTGAACTCTGGCTTGGATCAAAATCACTTGTGGGGCATTTTAAAAATATGTAGATGGCAGATTTCACCTCTGCAGATTCTGACTTAGGAGCTCTCGGGTGGAACCTGGACGTCTATGTATTTAAGTCTGTGTATTTTAAAATCACTACATTAGACACACTACTACATTAGTGTGTCTAATGCACAGCTCAGACAGAACCACTACACAGGCAGTGAGCTTCACAGGTATTCCTTAGGCATGGATTTTGGTATCCATGGGGGTTCTGGAACCAATGTAACAGACATAAAATACTAATTTAGCACACTTTGGGAAAACTATAATTAGGTAATCTCTGGAGCCCTCTTCAGTTTGTACTGAAAAGAAAAATGGATCAGTCTGAGCTGTTCTGCGCCCTGGGTGCAGAACGTCGCCCCACTGCACCCATGCAGGGCGTACTTGTTTAGAGTCATTTTGTTCCAGACTCACCCATTATCTTCACATTCCTGGAATTTGTGATACAAAGAACAATGTATAGCCAATCAATACCTTATGTGATTTTGATGTAGATTTTTGGTAAACAACTCAGGAACTGCTCCTTATTTTCCTTTATTTTTTTTTTTTTTTTTTTTTTTGAGACGGAGTATCGCTCTGTCGCCCAGGCCGGAGTGCAGTGGCTCAATCTCGGCTCACTGCAAGCTCCGCCTCCCGGGTTCACGCCATTCTCCTGCCTCAGCCTCTCCGAGTAGCTGGGACTACAGGCGCCCGCCACCACGCCCGGCTAATTTTTTGTATTTTTTAGTAGAGACGGGGTTTCACCATGGTCTCGATCTCCTGACCTCGTGATCCGCCCGCCTCGGCCTCCCAAAGTGCTGGGATTACAAGCGTGAGCCACCGCGCCCGGCCCTTATTTTCCTTTAAAAATCCACTGATGGCTGGGCACGGTGGCTCATGCAGGTAATCCCAGCACTTTGGGAGGCCAAGACGGGCGGATCACCACGTCAGGAGTTCGAGACCATCCTGGCCAACATGATGAAACCCCATCTCTACTAAAAATACAAAAATTAGCCAAGCATGGTGGTGCACACCTGTAGTCCCTGCTGTTTGGGAGGCTGAGGCAGAAAAATCACTTGAACCTGGGAGGCAGAGGTTGCAGTGAGCTGAGATCACACCACTGCATTCCAGCCCGGGCGACAGTGTGAGACTCCGTCTCAAAAAAAAAAAAAAAAAAAAAAAATCCGCTTATAACTGCTGTTAATCAGTGTATTTTCATGGCAACTTGAATCTATGCTCCCAAGTTGCAATCCTCAAGCTTGGCCCGAGTAAGCTCTCCACTTAGATTAACTTTGCCTCAACTTCTTCCTTTTAGGTCAACATACCTGGTGTAAGGAGGCAAGATTAAGAGTGACTCTCACTTACCACTGGTGTTTCTCTTTGAAAGTGGTGCTTGGCACCAGCATGAACTCCCCGTCCTCAGCAATCCCACCAGGTGTTTTGGGTAAGTTCTCCTGAATTCAGACCTCCCACTCTTTGGGTGAAGGTGTAGACATTATTTGGGCTGTTTTTCAAATCTTCCCTTTTCCTTAAGAGTGAGGGCTTTGGTCTCTGTCTTTGGACAGGAGATTAAGGCCAAGATATCTGCAGAGAACTGCCTTTTTTTTCTGCCTCTGTCACAGCGGAAAGTTTGGGTCAAGGTTTTTCTGCCTCTGCCTCGGGACGGGAGGTTAGGGTAAGGGATTGACAGTGTGGTACCTATGGTCTCATTTTATAGAGCATGCTTTTAAGATTGCAGCTGTGTTTTATTTTTGGGGATTGGGGCTTGGTTTTTCATTTGTGACCATCACCAGCTTGGTTTGTGTATAACACTTACGGGGCATCCTCTTGTAAGTATCTAGGAAAGTGGACCCACCTAACACGGGGTAGTCATAAGCAGCAGTAGCCAAAATGGGATCCTTTGAAATGTAAAGTAATTCATTTGCATGCACAATTAGGGGGGGAAAGCTGGTTTTAGAACCAGACAACCTGAAGAGGAGACCCACTTTAGGCTTGTCCTGGCTGAAATCTGATAAGAGATTTGGAAAGACTTTTTATGTTAGAGCTCTGTGGTCAGAAATCAGCTTAATTAAAAGCCTGTATTTAGGTTATAACGTTTTCTGGAGCAAGGAAGTCCTCTCCACTTTTTTCTCTTTTAGATCCTGTTTCTGGGAATTTTTTTAGCCAGCTGAAGTCCCTTTTTAAATGCGTTCCTTCCCTGTTTGCTTCCTATGTTGGCATTTTTGCTGAGAAAAATGTAAAACTTCACTGGCCTTTTTGAAAGCTTTAGTAGCAAGGAGCGCTGTGGACGCATTGCATAGCCTGGTATTGTGGTGTTTCCTTCTTTTGGGGGACTGGGGATTAAATATAGAAGTGAGATTTTTGATTTTTAAATATCTAGGTGCACTGCCTTCCAGCTGTGCCTGCCTTTCATGTATTTAAATATTAGGCCCTGGAAACTGCAGATACTTTCTTTGTCCTGTATTCATTAAAGGGCTTCATCCTGAAGTCAGTTCATTCATGCTTCTGCAGAAGACGTGATTTCATTCTTTTTTGTGGCTGCATGGTATTCCACATGCAGGTTTGTTACATAGACATGTTGCGTAGCGATGAGGTCTGGGTTTCTGATGTACGCATCACTCCAATAGTGAACATTACACCTAGTAGGTAATCTTTCAACCCTAACCCCTGACCCACCCTCCCTCCTTTTGGAGTCTCTAGTGTCTGTTATTCCCCTCTGTATGTCCACGTGTACCCATTGTTTAGCTCCCCCTTACAAGTGAGAATGTGCAGTCTTTGATTTTCTGTTTCTGAGTTATTTCACTTAGGATAATGGCCTCCTGCTCCATCCATGTTGCTGCAAAAGGCATGATTTCATTCTTTTTTATGGCTGCCTAGTATTCCATGTTGTGTGTATATTACATTTTATTTATCGAATCATCCACTGATGGACACTGAGGTTGATTCCATGACTTTGCTGTTGTGAATGGTGCTGTGATAAACATACAAGTGAAGGTGTCTTTTTTTATATAATAATTTATTGGCCGGGCGCGGTGGCTCACGCTTGTAATCCCAGCACTTTGGGAGGCCGAGGCAGGCGGATCATGAGGTCAGGAGATCGAGACCACAGTGAAACCCCGTCTCTACTAAAAATACAAAAAATTAGCCGAGCGTGGTGGCAGGCGCCTGTAGTCCCAGCTACTTGGAGAGGCTGAGGCAGGAGAATGGCGTGAACCCGGGAGGCGGAGCTTGCAGTGAGCCGAGATTGCACCATTGCACTCCAGCCTGGGCGATAGAGCGAGACTCCGTCTCAAAAAAAAAAAAAATAAATAAAAGTAATTTATTTATCTTGGATAGGTACCCAGTAGTGGGATTGCTGGGTCGAATGGTAATTCTATTTTTAGTTCTTTGAGAAATCTCTATGCTGTTTCTCTTTGAGGTTGTACTAATACTAATTTACATTCCCACCAGCAGTCTATACATGTTCCACTTCTCTCCATCCTCACCAACATCTGTTGTGTTTTTGTTTTGTTTTGTGTTTTGAGATGGATTCTTGTTATGTCGCCCAGGCTGGAGTGCAGTGGTGCAGTCTCGGCTCACTGCAATCTCTGTCTCCCAGGTTCAAGCGATTCTCCTGCCTCAGCCTCCTGAATAGCTGGGAATACAGGCACGTGCCACCATGCCCAGCTAATTTTTGTATTTTTAGTAGAGACGGGGTTTCACCATGTTGGTCAGGCTGGTCTTGAACTCCTGACCTCATGATCCACCTGCCTTGACCTCCCAAAGTTCTAGGATTACAAGCGTGAGCCACCGCACCCGGCCAACATCTGTTGTTTTTTGACTTTTTAATCATAGCCACTCTGACTGGTGTGAGATGGTATTTCCTTGTGGTTTGAATTTGCATTTTGCTGTTGATGAGTGATGTTAAGCATTGTTTCATATGTTTGTTGGCTGCTTGTATGTCCCACTTTTTGATGGGGTTTTTTTTTTCTTGTTGAGTTCCTTGTAGATTCTAGATATTAGTCCTTTGTCAGATGCATGGTTTACAAATATTTTCTCCTGTTGTCTGTTTACTGTGTTGAAAATTTCTTTTGCAGTGCAGAAGCTTCTTAATTTAAGTCCCAGTTCTTTATCTTTGCTTTTGTTGCATTTGCTTTTGAGGTCTTAGTCATAAATTCTTTGCCTGGGCCAATGTCCAGAAGAGTTTTTCCTAGGTTTTCTTCCAGGTTTCTTATAGTTTCAGGTCTTATGCTTAGGTCTTAATGTAATACATCTTGAGTTAATTTTTGTAGATGGTAAAAGATAGGGGTCCTGGCCGGGTGTGGTGGTTCATGCCTGTAATCCCAGCACTTTGGGAGGCTGAGGTAGGTAGATCACGAGGTCAGGAGATGGAGACCATCCTGGCCAACATAGTGAAACCCTGTCTCTACTAAAAAATACAAAAAATTAGCTGGGCGTGGTGGCATGTGCCTGTAATCCCAGCTACTCGGGAGGCTGAGGCAGGAGAAATCGCTTGAACCAGGGATTTGGAGGTTGCAGTGAGCTGAGATCATGCCACTGCACTCCAGCCTGGTCAACAGAGCGAGACTCTGTCAAAAAAAAAAAAAAAAAAAAAAAAGATAGGGGTCTGGTATCATTCTTCTACATGTGGCTATCCGAGTTTTCCTGCACCATTTATTGAATAGGATGTCCTTTCCCCATGTATATTTTTGTTAACTTTGTCAAAGACCAATTGATTGTAGGTAAGTGGCTTTACTTATGGATTAGCTATTCTGTTCCATTGATCTGTGTGTCTATTTTTGTACCAGTACCATGCTACTTTGTTTACTGTAGCCTTTTAGTATAATTTGAAGTCACATAATGTGATGTCTCCAACTTTGTTCTTTTTGCTTAGAATTGCTTTGATTATTCAGCCTCTTTTTTGGTTCCCTATGAATTTTAGGATTGTTGTTTCTAATTCTGTGGAAAATGACATTGGTAATTGGATAGGAATTGTGTTGAATCTGTAGATTGCTTTCAACAGTATAGCCATTTTAATGATATTGATTCTTCAAATCCTTGAGCATAGGATGTTTTTTCATTTGTTTGTGTCATCTACCATTTCTTTCATCAGTGTTTTGTAATTCTCCTTATAGAGATCTTTCACATCTTTGGTTAAATGTATTCCTAGGTAATTTTGTGTGGCTATTGTAAATGGGATTGCCTTCTTGGTTTGGTTCTCAGCTTGAATATTATAAGTATATTGAAATATTACTGATTTTTTTACATTAATTTTTTTCTTATTTTTCGAATATATGTATGTATGTGTATATATATGTGTATATACATATATATGTAAACATATATATACACATACATACATATATATATATATATGTATGTATGTATTTTTTTAAACAGAGACAGGGTGTCATCATGTTGCCCAAGCTGGTCTTGAACTCCCAAGCGCAAGCTATCCTCCCACCTCAGCCTCCCAAAATGCTGGGATTATAGGCACGAGCCACTGTACACTAATTTGTATCTTGAAACTTTTACTGAAGTCATTTATCAAGTCTTTAGGGTTTTCTAGGTATAAGATCATGTCATCAGCAAACAGAGATCACTTGACTTACTCTTTTCCAGTGTGAATGTCCTTTATTTCTTTCTCTTGCCTGATTGCTGTGGCCAGGACTTCTGGTACTATGTTGAATAGGAGTGGTGAGAGTGTGCATCCTTGTCTTGTTCTAGTTCTTAGGGGAATGCTTTCAGCTTTTCCCCATTCAATATGGTGTTGGCTGTGGGTTTGTCATACATGGCTTTTATTATTTTGAGGTATATTCCTTTGATGCCTGGTTTGTTGAGGGTTTTTTGGTTTTGTTTTTGTTTTTTAAGACAGGGTCTTACTCTGTCACCCAGGCTTCAGTGCAGTGGCATGATCTTGGCTCACTGCAACCTCTGTCTCCCAGGCTCAAGCGATCCTCCCACCTCAGCCACCCAAGTAGCTGGGACTACAGACCCAAGCCACCACACCCAGCTAATTTTTGTATTTTTTGTAGAGACAGGGCCTCATCATGTTGCCCTAGCTGGTCTCAAACTCCTGTCCTCATGTGATCTGCCTGCCTCGGCCTCCCAAAGTGCTGGGATTATAGGCATGAGCCACCACGCCTGGCTCCACTGTGCCCCAGCTTCTGCCTGTGGGTTCTCTGACAGGTTCCAGCACTCTTCCCTCAGCCTTCCCCTCCATCCACGGTCATACTCACCTGTAACTTTGGTTCTTTCTGCAGACAACTGGCTCTGCCATCTCTAGTCGCCCACCTTGGAGAAAAACCCATCGCTTCTCCTGACTGTGGGGCTTCTTCCAAGCTTATGCTTGGGGAATGAAGAACCTATTTCTTAAAGTGCTTTTAAATCACTCCTGAAAGGTCTGCCTCTTAATGAAGGGGTTTTGAAATGTTAGATTCCTGGCATGCTTGGGCCGTGAATGGCTGCCTCATCTCACAGGACCATTTCACTGGAACTGCAGTTTTCTCTTTTAAAAAATTGCTCCTCAGAATGGCTTCTTTCTTTATTTCCATCACTCACTCACATTTTAAAATAGATTTCTCAGGTCAACCTTTGTGAACAGAAAAAAATGTATTCCTTCATGCTTATTAGCAAATAATAATACAGTCTTACTCTGTTGTTGAAGCACGTGTTTTTCTGTCTTTCTAAAGAAAACAGTCACTGTTTCTCGAGGCAGAGAGCATGTGCTCTCTGTTCAGGAAAAGGTTAGGAAAGGACTGAGGCTGAATTTGTTGTCATTGACACATGTACATATCTCTGCCTTTTGTAATGTGTGAATCTGAGAAATTCTAAAAGTGCTTTTTAATTAAAGAATGCCACACCTTACTGTGCTCTCTCTGTGTGAAGAATAGTTTGTATGTCTCTTTACAGACTCTGTAAGCCCCTAGGTGGCTGAGACTGCTGGATTTCTTCTGCTGACCCTGGTGCATCTCATTACAGGTCTTCAACCTAAAATTCTATCTTACAAGATCCCTGCCAGGATGCAGATTTGAATACCATAGTGAAGTCTGTACTTGAAGAAGTGATGCTTTCAGGGAGGAAATAAAAAGGTAATAACAACCTTCAAGAGCCCCTACATCTCAACTTGGCATAAACAAAGCAAGATTGTGAGAGTAGCCGCCCCTGGAAGCAGAAATCATTCTTGTGGCTATCCATTGGCTCCTGAGGCTCTCATCAGAGATGGGGTACCTTTAGTACCTGGGAGTGGCTGTTCCCCATAAGGTACTGGAAATCAGCTTTCAAGAGCAGCCCCAGCTCCTGAAGCTGCTGGTCCTGGTGCATCTCCTGACTTTCATGTAGAAGATAGCAGAGCTTTGGTGACATTACAACATAAGAATTGCAGAGAGGTGTAATCCCAGTGAAAGACTGAATCCAGAGACTCAAAAAGGAAGGTAAACACTCGGAAAAATGAGAATAGTGACGTCTCCTTTGTATATTGGAAGGATTACCTTAGGGGAGAGGAGAGGCAGATCTCTGGAGTGTTCACTTTGGGGTGAATTCATTCCTTGTGGGGATAAAGAGTAAGAATGGGCCCTCATCCATGTCCTCTCCATCGCCTCATCCCAGTAGTTCTCATCTACACTTACAGTCACTTGGAGACTTTACAATTTAAAATGCTGTTGCTCAGACTCACCCCAGATCAATTAAATCCAAATCTCTGAGTGTAGGGGCTGAACACTGGCTTCTTTTTAAATTGCCAGCAGTATTTAGCCAGAGCTGAAAGCCCATGAGCTCCCCTATGCCACAACAAGGAGAGTTGCACCCCAGAAGAGAGACAGTTCTGCATTGAATTTCCCAATGTCATAGAGGAGTAGAGATGTCACAGCCTTTAGGCTTATGTCTTAGAGGGCTTCTCAGTACTGTCTGCTATACCTACACAAAGCAGAATCTCCAGGATTTAAATTTAGCCTTCGTGTCATATATTAACAAGAAGCTTCTCTTTTTCCTAGTTATGCCTTCTCAGAATGCTGCTTTTTCTCAGGAGGGGAACATGGAGGAGAAAGAAATGAATGATGGCTCACAGATAGTGAGATCTCAGGTAAGTTCAGTTTTCTTCTCCTCTAAAATACCATTACAGTTCTCAGAATGTGGGCACTTTTACTTTTTCACTTCTCAGAAGTGCTGAGTCTCAAAAATCCAGAGCCCAGGAGATTCATGTGACAGATGATATACTCTCCACAGCATGTTTTCCATTCACCTATGTAGCTCTTTCTAGCTCTTCCCTCCTTCCAGCATTTTCACCAGAGGTAATTTCATGGATTCATGCCTGTGCTGGACGTTGTGAAGAAAACAAAAGAAAACAATGGACTGTCTTTTAATCATCCTTAAATAGCTCACTAAAATTTAAACAATGCTTGCATTCTCTCTGTAAACACAGTGACTGATGCCCAGGCCCCTAGGACTGCTTAGAGCTAATGGGATTAATAAGTATGCCTGAGGGTAACATCTATCACAAATTAATATTTCTCAAGCATCTATTGTATCTCTTCCAAAACCTGTTTAAGTCTGTTATGATTCCTTTTTATTTTATTTATTTATTTTTTTTTTTTTTTGAGACGAAGTCTCGCTCTGTTGCCCAGGCTGGAGTGCAGTGGCGCGATCTCAGTTCACCACAACCTCTGCCTCCTGGGTTCAAGTGATTCTCCTGCCTCAGCCTCCCGAGTAGCTGAGACTACGGGTGCCTGCCACCACACCCGGCTAATTTTTTGTATTTTTAGTAGAGATGAGCTTTCACTGAGTTAGCCAGGATGGTCTTGATCTCCTGTCCTCATGATCCACCCACCTCGGCCTCCCAAAGTGCTGGGATTACAGGCGTGAGCCACCACGCCTGGCCTAAGTCTGTTATGATTCTATAATCTGATTTGGTATTATGTAAACTGATGAGTATGAGTGCAACAAGAGTCGTTTCTATGAAAACTAGTCGAATGCTTTGGAAGGAGTTGATAAATGCTGTCACTTTTTAAAAATTGCTATCAAATTAGGTGTTAGCAATACTACATCACTGAAGAAAAATCTTAAAACTCTCAGGATTCCTCCACGAATATTATTTCCCAAGTGTCAGTTGCTTGTGAAACTGCTTCATGAAACAGAAACTGTTGCATTATAGGTATGAGCACCCAGTCTTTAAAATCACTCATAGAAAAGGCTTAGCTGGCTGAGTGCAGGGGCTCATGCCTGTAATCCCAGCACTTTGGGAGGCTGAGGCAGACAGATCACAAGGTCAGGAATTCCAAGACCAGCCCGACTAATATGGTGAAACCCTGTCTCTACTAAAAAGACAAAAATTAGCCAGGCGTGGTGGCGGGTGCCTGTAGTCCCAGCTACTCGGGAGGCTGAGGCAGGAGAACCACTTGAACCTGGGAGGCAGAGGTTGCAGTAAGCCGAGGTCGTGCCACTGCACTCCAGCCTGGGCAACAGAGCGAGACTCCATCTTGAAAAAAAAAAAATAGGCTTAGCTTTATTTCCAAAGATGAGAAAATGAATGCACATTTATATATTTTAAATTAAAATAAAATATTTAAGATCTCTTTTATGGATCACTAGTTTAGCCATCTTTTTTGCTTAACACATCAGATACCGGTCTCAATTGCTTCAGATAGGATTTCTATCATTCCAATTATATGTGATAATCATTATCCTTATGTAGCCAATAAACTCATTGAAGAGGATTTTTTTGGTTTGTTTTTTGTAGAGACAAGGTTTCACCGTGTTGCCCAAGCTGTTCTCAAACTCCTGGGCTCAAGCCATCCTCCCACCTCTCCCTGCCGAAGTGCTGGGATTACAGTGTGAGCCAGCACACGCAGCATAGGGGGCTTGTTAAAACCCACATCACACAACTAATATTCAGAAATGCATAATGTTGTATGCCACTGTGAATGCAAAAGACAACAAATATAACAGGTGCTGGGAGAAGGGAGAAGTCTGATTGAGACTGTAGGGATGAGGGAAGACTTCACGAAAAAGGCAGAGTTTGAATTTGTGCTGATACCAGCAGGTAGGGTTTGGAGATTAGAGAAAACAGGGGGCCATTGCAGACAGGAAATAAAACTTGAGCAAGAGCAGGGACAATAAGGAGACTGTCAGTAGAGCTGAGCTTTTATTTGGTGTATATTAGTGCTTTGGGGTCTTTGGGTTTCAAGGGATAGATTCATTTGGTTTATTCTTTTTTTTTTTTTTTTTTTTGAGGCAGAGACTTACTGTGTCGCCCAGGCTGGAGTGCAGTGGCACAATCTTGGCTGACTGCAACCTCTGCCTCCCGGGTTCAAGTGATTCTCCTGCCTCAGCCTCCCAAGTAGCTGGGACTACAGGCATGCGCCACCACGCCCAGCTAGTTTTTGTATTTTTAGTAGAGACAGGGTTTCGCCACATTGGCCAGGCTGGTCCGCCCGCCTCAGCCTCCCAAAGTATTGGGATTACAGGCATGAGCCGCTGCACCTGGCCTATTTGGTTTATTCCTAATTAACTGTAAGAGTCCCCAAAGACAGGAATAGAAAGACATCTAGAACTAAGGTGGCATGTCTGCTTTTCCACATTCTAGCCCGAGGAGTTAGTTTTAATTTTCTGGAACCATTTATTATGTTTAGAAGGAAGATGATTCATTCACTCAATAAATACTTTTTGAGCAGCTAGTATGTGACAATTTTTTTTTCTTTTCCTTTTTTCTTCTTATGGTCTACTGGTCATTTCATATGTGACAAAAATTATGCTTTTTATCAGCTAGACATCACTGAGAAAAATAGACATGACCCCAAACCCACAGAGCTTATTGAAAGACATTTTGCAACTATACTAATAAATTGCAAAAGAGATGTTTTTTAAACAAAAGGAAAACAGGGTGCAATGAATACACATTAGGGAATCAGGGAGAAACTGTGGGAAAGTGAAATTTAAGATGAGGAAGAAAAGATACATAGAACCTACAAAAAGTAAGTAGAAAAGAGCATTTTGGACATGTGCTAAAAATCACCTGCAAAAAAACATGGGGATATTTGAGAAATTAAAAGAAGACCACTGTGGTTGGCACAGAAGGAGGGAGAGAATGACTTGAAGTGAGCTTGGAAAAGTGAGCAGGGCTTAAATACACAAAGCCTGTGGCCGTGAAAACGGGTCTGACTTTTACTCTGAGTGCAGTGGAAAGCCTTTGGGGGAATTTAAGCAGAAAGCTAACATAATAAGTAATCCAGTTCTACATTAAAAATCATCCTGGTTCTGGCCGGGCGCAGTGGCTCACGCTTGTAATCCCAGCACTTTGGGAGGCCGAGGCGGGCGGATCACGAGGTCAGGAGATCGAGACCACAGTGAAACCCCGTCTCTACTAAAAAAAATACAAAAAAATTAGCCGGGCGTGGTGGCGGGCGCCTGTAGTCCCAGCTACTCGGAGAGAGGCTGAGGCGGGAGAATAGCGTGAACCCAGGAGGTGGAGCTTGCAGTGAGCCGAGACTGCGCCACTGCACTCCAGCCTGGGCGACAGAGCAAGACTTCGTCTCAAAAAAAAAAAAAAAAAAAAAAAAAAAATCATCCTGGTTCTATATACTAACTGAATTTGTGAGAGGCAGAAGTTGAAAGGAGAAAAACCAGTTAAGCTACTGTAGCATTCTCAATGACAGAAAATAGCGTAAAACTAGTCATTGGAGGAAAGGAGGGAGATTTGAGTGCTTTCCTTTGGAAACAGCAGAAATTAGCTAAGGGGTAAAAAGCAAAGGAAGAAAAAAGATGACTTCAAAGAGTGGAACCCAGGAAATGGCACTATTGGTACTGGTAAATCAGATCATGTCATTCCTCTGCTCAAGGCGCATGGCTCCCATTTCACTCAGAGTAAAACCCAAAGTCCTTAAGATGGCCTAAACAGTCCTATAGAATCTGGCCCTGTTACCTGTCGAATTTCATCATTTACTTTTCTTCCCCTTATTCCATTCTAGCCATCCTGGCCTCATTCTTCTTCCTTAAACATGGCCCTGGGTCCTTTGCAGTATTAACCTGTCAAGCTTCTTTCTCAAATGTCACCTCTCCAGTGCCATCTTTCCTGACCACCCTATTTAAATTTGTAACTGCCCCACACCCATATTCTCGAACACTTACCCTACTTTACTTTTATCGTCTGACATACTATATAATTTACCCAGTTATGCTGCTTGTTGTCTACTTTCTTTTCTAGAATATAAGCTTCATAAAGGCAGGGAGTTTTTGTCTCTTTTATTCACTGGTACATCCCAAGCACCATGCCTGGCATATATATAGGAAGCACTGAATAACCATTCGTTAAACACATGGGGAATTTAGCATATGATAAAGGTAACGTCTGAAACCAGTGATAAAAAGCTGCTTTGTTCGATAGTTGATGGGATTTCTGGGGAACCACCTGGAAAAAGATAAAGTTGGATCTCTACCTCATACTTACATCCGAATAGTCTTCAAATGGATCGAAGATTTAAATATGAAAAATGAAACCACAAAAAGTTATGCAAGAAAAAAGTGGGAGAATTCCTTTATAACTTTCACCAAAGAAAAACTTTCTAATCACAACTGAGAATCCAGAAGCCATAAAAGAAAAGATTGATGGGTTTAACTCATTAAAAACACCAAAAGTGGCCGGGCGCAGTGGCTCACGCCTTAATCCCAGCACTTTGGGAGGCCGAGGTGGGCGGATCACGAGGTCAGGAGATTGAGACCATCCTGGCTAACACAGTGAAACCCCATCTCTACTAAAAATACAAAAAATTAGCCAGGCGTGGTGGCAGCCGCCTGTAGTCCCAGCTACTCGGGAGGCTGAGATAGGAGAATGGCGTGAACCCAGGAGGCGGAGCTTGCAGTGAGCCGAGATGGCGCCACTGCACTCCAGCCTGGGTGACAGAGCAAGACTCCATCTCAAAAAAAAAAAACACACACACACCAAAAGCATCTGCATGAAAAAAAAAAAACTATAAGCAAAGTAAAAAGACATGTCAAGTTGAAAAAAATATTTTGCCACTCAAATTACAGTGGTCTCATCTTTCTAATATATAAAATACTTCTCTAAATCAGCAAGAGATTAGGAGTCCAACAGAAAAAGGTACAAAAGGCCAGGGACAGTGGCTCATGCCTGTAATCCCAGGACTTTGGGAGGCCGAGGCAGGCTGATCACTTGAGGTCAGGAGTTTGAGACAAGTCTGACCAACATGGTGAAACTTCATCTCTACCAAAACTACAAAAATTAGCTAGGGGACTATTGGTGGTGTGCACCTGTAGTCCCAGCTACACAGTAGGCTGAGATCGGAGGATCACTTGAGCCTAGAAGGTGAAGATTGCAGTGAGCTGTGTTTGCACCACTGCACTCCAGCCTGGGTGACGGAGTGAGACTCTGTCTCAAAAAAAAAAAAAGAAAAAAATTTTTAAAAAGACAGTTTACAGCAAATAAAGTTCAAATGGATCTTAAACACAGGAAAAGTGTTCATCTGTACTGAAAACAAGAGGAAATTTGTATTAAACTAGAGAAAGCTGGATATTTTATCACCAAGCTTGATATTTGCCATGAGTTTGATATTTTCCACAAGTATAACATATTCTGTTGGCAAAGCTGTGGGGAAACAGACACTCTTACACTGCTGGTGAGAATGCGATAGATTGCATTTTCAGAAAAATGGCCAAAATTCCTCCCATCCCAAATGCTTTCTTTGCAAGTGACTTTGACACTCATCCCATTATAGATGTGGAGGTCTGTGTGCTCTCCACTGGATCTCGGCAAGGCTGTGACTGGAGGATGCAAAGCTTTGTGACTTCCAAGGCAGATCATTAATGGCAGTAAGGCTTCTACCTCATTCTGTTGGGATGCTTACTCTAAACCCGGCCACCTTGTCAGGAGGAAACCCAGATAGCCCATGGAGAAGCCCATATGGAGAGGAGCCAAGGCCCACAGCCCTAGCCGAGCTCCCAGCTGAAAGCCAGCACCAATTTGCCAGCCTTGTGAGTAAGCCATCTTGAAAGTGAATCCTCCAATCCCCAGTCAAACCTTCCCACCTAGTCCTGCCCAAATTGCAGATTTATGAGCAAAGTAAATGATACTTGCTATCTTAATCCCCCAAGTTTTGGGATGGTTTGTTATGGAGCAAGATAATTGTTAGGGATTTTAGTACCCGAAAGTGGAGTGTTGAAAAAACAAAAACCTAAACCATAGGGCACTGACTTTGGAACTGAGCACTGGGAATAAGATAGAAAATGAGTGAAATCATAAAGGGCCTCAAGGAGAGTTAATGGAAGCCTAAAGGGCCTTTGTCAAAACTCAAAGGATAGTAAGGAGAATGTTATTAGAAGCTGGAGGATAGAGGACCCTCGAAGAAGAAACGTTGGATAACATTGTTACCTTCGGTTACAAGGAAAATAGAGGCCAGGCATGGTGGCTCACGCCTGTAATCCCAGCACTTTGGGAGGCCAAGGCCTCCCTTGAGGTCAGGAGTTTGCGACTAGCCTGGCCAACACGGTGAAACCCCATCTCTACTAAAAATACAAAAATTAGCCAGGGCATGGTGGCTTGCGCCTGTAATCCCAGCTACTCGGGAGGCTGAGACAGGAGAATCGCCTGAACCCGGGAGGCAGAGGTTGCAGTGAGCCCAGATTGCACCACTGCACTCCAGCCTGGGTGACAGAGAGAAACTCTGCCTCAAAAGAAAGAAAAAAAAAAAAAAGGAAAATAGAGAATGTACTTAATGAACTCAACAATCTACTAAGGAGATTCTCCTGTAGAAGATTGAAAGTGCCAACTGGCAGTTTCTGGCTGCCTAAAGTAAAATGTGAGGGAAATAGATAAACTAAATGAAGAACTGTTAAGTATAAGTGAACAATGAACTCCTGAGTTTGAAAAGAAAACTTTCTCATTTACATCCATCCAAGCAGCAAATAATAACCAAATTCAGAAAGGGATTTACACCAAAGATCTAATCCAGGATGGACTATAATATGCTGTGTAACAACTTCAGAAGGATCCAGGACAATCCCTCAGAGGACCTGTCCTCTCTTAAACACAAGGTTTCTAAGAATGGTTAAGGTGACGTGCCACTGCAGCTCACGAGGAACCCAAAGGAGAGAATGGCTGATCTCAAAGAGATTCGTGGGTGTGGCATTTGTATTGTAGTGTAGCTGGATTATAAATTGGTAAACACTCCAGTTTGGTTTTTGTTTTGTTTTGTTTTGTTTTGAGATGGAGTCTTGCTCTGTCACCTAGGCTAGAGTGCAGTGGCACGATCTTGGCTCACTGCAACCTCCACCTCCTGGGTTCAAGCAATTCTCCTGCCCCAGTCTCCCAAGTAGCTGGGACTACAGGTGTGTGCCACCACGCCTGGCTAATATTTTTTTATTTTTTTACACTTTTTATTGAAGTAAAGGAACATACAAAAATACACATACTATAAATGTTAAAAGTTCAATTATTACCAAGTGAATTCATCCGTGCAATCTTCATCCAGATCAAGAAACAGAACGTTACCAGTATCCCAGAAGATCCTTCTGTGTGTTCTCTCCTACTCTCTACCTCCTCAAGTGTATTATTATTTTTTTTTAATTATACTTTAAGTTCTGGGGTACATATACAGAACGTGCAAGTTTGTTACATGGATATACATGCTATGAACAGCACTCATGTAAAACAGCAACCTTAATTGATAAATGTTGTGCGTTCTGACTGCTCCGCCATCTGGCTGTTCCTCCATCTCCCTCTCCCCCGGCTTCCCTATTCTCTGAGACACAGCAATATTGAAGTTAGGCCAAGTAATAACCCTACAATGGCCTCTGAGCATTCAAGTGAAAGGAAGAGTCCATTCTTCACTAAAAGGAACCAGGGATTTTTTGCCACTCATGCATGAGCAAAGAAAGTGGTTTCTTGAGATGGAATCTACTCCTGGTGAAGATACTTTGAACATTGTTGGAATGACAATCAAAAACTGAAAATAAGATTAAGATTAATGAGAAGAGCATGTCGAATGCATTTGAAATAGGCCAAAAGCTTGGCCTCTTGGGCCAAACAGCCAAGTCATGTGTACAAAGGAAAAGCTATTGAAGAAAATTAAAATTGCTACTCCAGTGAACACATGAATGATAAGAAAGCAAAACAGCTGTGTTGCAGATATGGAGAAAGTTTTAATGGATTGGATAGAAGATCAAACCAGCCACAACATTCCCTTAAGCCAAAGCCTAATCCAGAACAAGGCCCTACCTCTCTTCAATTCTCTGAAGGTTGAAAGAGGTAAGGAAGCTGCAGAAGAAAAGTTGGAAGCTATAAGAGGTTTAAGGAAAGAAGCTGTCTCGATAACATACATAAGTGAAGCAGCAAGTGCTGATATAGTAGCTGCAGCAAGTTATCCAGAAGACCTAATGAGGATCACTGATGAAGGTGGCTATACTAAACAACAGATTTTCAGTGCAGATGAAATAGCCTTATATTGGAAGAAGATGCCATCTAGGACTTTATTTATTTATTTATTCATTTACTTTTATTTATTAGTAGAGATGGGGTTTCACCGTGTTGGCCAGGCTGGTCTCAAATTCCTGACCTCAAGTGATCCTCCTGCCTGTGCCTCCCAAAGTGCTGGGATTACAGGCACAAGCCACCGTGCCCAGCCCAATCTAGGTCTTTAATAGCTGGAAGGAGAAGTCAATGCATGGCTTCAAAAGACAGGCTGACTTCTTTTGTTAAGGGATAATGCACGCGGTGACTTTAAGCTGGAGCCAGTGTTCATACTATTCTAAAAATCCTAGGTTCCTTAAGAATTATGCTAAGTCTACTTTGCCTGTGCGCTAGAAATGGATCGACAAAGCCTGCATGACAGCACATCTGTTTACAGCATCGTTTACTGAATATTTTAAACCCACTGTTAGGCTGGGTGTGGTGGCTCACACCTGTAATCCCAGCACTTTGGGAGGCCGAGGCGGGCGGATCACGAGGTCAGGAGATCGAGACCATCCTGGCTAACACGGTGAAACCGCACCTCTACTAAAAATACAAAAAATTAGCCTGGCGTGGTGGTGGGCGCCTGTAGTCCCGGCTACTTGGGAGGCTGAGGCAGGAGAATGGTGTGAGCTGGGGAGGCGGAGCTTGCAGTGAGCCGAGATAGCACCACTGCACTCTGGCCTGGGCGAAAGAGCGAGACTCTGTCTCAAAAAAATAAAAAAATAAAAGAACCACTGCTCAGGAAAAAAAAAAAATCTCTTTAAAGATTACTGGTCATTGACAATGCACCTGGTTACCCAGGAGCTCTGATGGAGATGTACAAGAAGTCTAATGCTGTTTTCGTGCCCATTAACACAACAACCATTCTGCAGCCCACGGATCAAGGAGTAATTTTGACTTTCAAGTCTTATTATTTAAGAAATGCATTTCATAAGGCTCTAGCTGCCATAGATAGTGATTCCTCTGATGGATCTGGCCAATGTAAATTGAAAGCCTCCTGGAAAGAATTCATCATTCCGATGCCATTAAGAACATTTGTGGTTCGGGAGAGGAGGTCAAATATCAACATTAACAAGAGTTTGGAAGAAGTTGATTCCAGCCCTCATGAATGACTGAGGCTTTCAAGATTTCTGTGGAGGAACAAACTGCAGGCATGGTGGAAATAGCAGGAGTACTAGAATTAGAAGTGGAGCCTGAAGATGTGGTGGAATTGCTGCTTATGGATGAGCAAAAAAAGTGGTTTCTTGAGATGGAATCAGTTCCTGGTGAAGATGCTTTGAATGCTGTGGAAATGACAATTAATTTAGAATATTCCATAAACTTATTAGATAAAGCAGCAGCAGGATTTGAAAAGACTGACTCCAATTTTGAAAGAAGTTCTACTGTGGTAAAAATGCTATAAAACAGCATCACATTCTACAGAGAACTCTTCCGTAAAATGAAGAGTCAGTGCAGCAAACTTTATTGCTGTCTTTTGTTTGTTTGCTTGTTTGTTTGAGACAGAGTGTCGCTGTGTCGCCCAGGCTGAAGTGCAGTGGTGCAATCTCGGCTCGTTACAACCTCCACCTCCCGGGTTCAAGCAATTCTCCTGCCTCAGCCTCCCGAGTAGCTGGGATTACCGGCACTCGCCACCATGCCTGGCTATTTTTTTGTATTTTCAGTAGAGACGGGGTTTCACCATGTTGGCCAGGCTGGTCTCAAACTCCTGACCTCAAGTGATCCGCCCACCTCGGCCTCCCAAAGTGTTGGGATTACAGGCGTGAGCCACCACGCCCAGCCTTATTGCTGTCTTATATTAAGAAGTTGCCTTGGCCCGGCACAGTGGCTCGTGCCTGTAATCCCAGCACTCTGGGAGGCCGAGGTGGGCAGATCACAAGGTCAAGAGATCAAGACCATCCTGGTCAACCAACATGGTAAAACCCCGTCTCTACCAAAAATATATAGCTGGGCATAGTGGTGCACACCTGTAGTCCCAGCTACTTGGGAGGCTGAGGCAGGAGAATTGCTTGAACCTGGGAGGCGGAGGTTGCAGTGAGCCGAGATTGCGGCACTGCACTCCAGCCGGGGCAACAGTGTGAGACTCCGTCTCAAAAAAAAAAAAAAAAAGAAGTTGCCACAGCCACCCCAACCTTCAGCAGCCACCTCCCGGATCAGTCAGCAGCCATCAGCATCAAGGCAAGACCCTCCACTAGCAAAAAGATTACAACTCGCTGGAGGCTCAGATGATCATTACCGTTTTTTAGCAATTGAATGTTTTAAATTAAGGTATGCACATTATTTATTTAGATGTAATGCCATTACACACTTAATAGATCAAATACAGAGTAAATTTAACTTTTATAGGCACTGGGAAACCAACAAATTCATGTGACTCACTTTATTGCAATATTATTGTGGTGTCTGAACTGAACCCACAATATCTCTGAGGTGTCCTTGTAGTTTTTTAATCATTTGGATGAAATGAGAGTCATTTTTCCCCTGCAGCAAATTTTAAACACTTAAACGCAGAAATTATTTCATGTATGTTTTTGTCTTGCAAGATGATAGAAACGCGCTAATTTTTTTAAAAGAAAAGTTTGACCTGAATGACTCAGAGTCCTGAAGACTATCAGCACAACGGCTTAGATAACCTGGTGCTACACTTTCACTCCCTCCCCTGAGGGTCCCTGTAAGAACCGTTTTTGCCTGAGCCAGGGTTGTGCTTGATGTTTCAGGAATCACTGACATTTCAGGATGTGGCCGTGGACTTCACCAGGGAGGAGTGGGACCAGCTGTACCCTGCCCAAAAGAACCTCTATCGAGACGTGATGCTGGAGAACTACAGGAATCTAGTTGCACTGGGTGAGGATGGTATCCCTGTGAAACTGGAAGCCATTCACGTGGGTTTATTTCCTGAACTAGTGGAAGCCTCCAAAGCTTTTGTGAATATAGTTTGGGCTGGGACAGAAGAATGCTAATCAGTTTTGGAGTCAGAGACCTTTGTTTTCTGCTTTCTCCTCCAATGGAACGTCTTGATTGAGTTTGAGATGGGTAGCTTTATTTTGCTGCCTCTGAAGTCTCCCCTCCAGAGGCTCTAAAGATTGAAAAGGTTGGGAATGTGTCTGAGAATTTTGTTCCCAGTACATACTCCTAAGATGTATGTTACTCCCATGAATAGGGTATCAGCTTTATAAGCCAGAGGTAATCGCGCAGTTGGAGCTAGAGGAAGAATGGGTGATAGAAAGAGACAGCCTGCTGGACACTCATCCAGGTAAGTGCATACTCTTGGGCACTGCTACTTAATGAGGGAAAACAGCCACTTCTGAATCACTCAGTGGAGTGTTCCAAAAATCTCCCTCTGAGATTTAAGGAATACTAAGCCTTTTGAAAAAAATCAGTTCATATTTTATATTTTTCTGAAGTTGAAATGGCTGTCTTATTTTTTCTCATTGAACAGATAATATACACTTATTGTTTTAAAAATGCACACAAAACAGGGGTTATTTTGAAGGTATCCATTTAAACACCCATAAATACCTTGATATTGCAGATATCCACACAGAACTTTCTTTGTATTTTTGGTTTACACATCCCCTCTCAGTATTCTTTAAATCTTTCTTTTCCATGAGAGGTGATCCGAGAAGAAATTTTTTAAAAAGCTTTCTTTTCCATATCAAAAATCTTCTGCCATTTTAATCTGTTTTTCATATTTTCTTTTTCCTTTTATCATCAAACTCTTGACACTTGTCTACCACCCACGGCCTAATTTCTAATTCTCTTGCTCTCCTTTGTGATATGACCCCGATTCCTACCTCTACTACTAACATTGTTTCCTTGGAGATTACCACTAATTTCCTTCCAGTCAAATCCAGTGGCTACAAAGCCAGTTAGGATTGTGTTGACTTTCCCTTCTTGAAATGTTCTTCCACCCTGGCTTGTGATGCACACGACTCTTGTCTCTTCCAGCTTCTATCTGTATCTCCCTCTGCCCCTTTCCTGCATTTTCTTCCTCCTTATTCTCCTAAAAATATGTATCCCCATGGACTGGCTGTTCCACTCTGCAGTAAAGTGCTTTTAAGTTGTCCTTCTGTATCATTTTCCCATTTCTCCATTTCTGGTCCCAGTATTTCACCCACATTCTCCTGTCACAATTGAGATTATGGCTGGGCACGGTGGCTCACGCCTGTAATCCTAGCACTTTGGGAGGCCGAGGCGGATGGATCACCTGAGGTCAGGAGTACGAGACCAGCCTGGCCAACATGGTGAAACCCAGTCTCTACTAAAAATACAAAAAATTAGCCGGGCGTGGTGGCACTCGCCTGTAGGCCCAGCTACTTGGGAGGCTGAGGCAGGAGAATTGCTTAAACCTGGGAGTGGAGGTTGCAGTGAGCCAATATTGCACCACTGCACTCCAGCCTGGGTAACAGTGAGATTCCATCTCAAAAATAAAAAAAAATTTAGATTATATTTTTGTTTATTAGTGTCATGCTGTCATTTTACTTAAATATTTCAAAACCTGGATCTGTTGGCTTTATACTCTCTTCTTTAAAGCATTCCCTTAAATATGGGATTTCTTGACCAAAAAAAAAATCCCAACCACCTTAGTTTCCTATTGCCGGCATACCACCTGCAATGTTCTGCTTGGCTGTTTTACCAAGGAGTGGACTGCTGACTGTACACCAGATGCTGAGTTAGGTAGTTTCTACTCTGGTCCATGACACCAGGTGAACCTACCCCATCTCTGTGAGTTCCCACTCTGGCTCTTTGCTCTGGTACCTGGCTTCATCACTTGGACTTGGTTTTCTGTCATTCAAACTCTTCGGCTTTTTCAAGTTGACTTTGACTTGGCTATCCTTCTTGCTTTTAATGCTCTAAGTGATCTTAGGTAGAAAACCTTGTTCCTGGCTGGGCACAGTGGCTCACACCTGTAATCCCAACACTTTGGGAGTCCGAGGTGGGCAGATCACGAGGTTAAGAGATCGAGACCATCCTGGCCAACATGGTGAAACCCTGTCTCTACTAAAAATACAAAAATTAGCCGGGCATGGTGATGTGTGCCTGTAGTCCCAGCTACCTGGGAGGCTGAGGCAAGATAATTGCTTGAACCCGAGAGGCAGAGGTTGCAGTGAGCCGAGATTGCGCCACTGCACTCCAGCCTGGGAACAGAGCAAGACTCCATCTCAAAAAAAAAAAAAAGGAAAAAAAACTTTGTTCGTGTTTCAGCCTCACTGAGATCTCTTAGCCTCACTGAACGAGAATTTTCACCTAACCAGTGCTCACATTCCGTGAATAGAGCTGGTAATTAAGACATTTTGTCAAGAAGCCCGGGTACCTTCCCTGACAACGCTGGGACATATTTCTACAGCCTTCTACATCCCCAAACCTGGGGAGTAGGAAACTAAAGGAACAAATTAGAGAACTCCCTTTTCAGGTAAATTTCCAGGGCGGGGACCTACAGCAGAGAGCAGAGCTATTCCTTCCCCCAGGCACATATGCTGCCATCTGTAGGACCCACACTATCTCCTATTGTGTCCCTCTCCACAGACCCCCAACTTGAAAAAATAATTGCTAACTTAGGAAAATTTCCAGATTTTGGCCACGCACAGTGGCTCATGGCTGTAATCCCAGCACTTTGGGAGGCCAAGGCAGACGATCACTTGAGATCAGGAGTTCAAGCCTGGCCAACATGGTGAAACCCCATCTCTACTAAAAATACAAAAATTAGCCAGGCGTGGTGGCGGGTGCTGGAATCCCAGCTACTTGGGAGGCGGAGGCAGGAAAATTGTTTGAATCTGGGAGGCAGAAGTTGCAGTGAGCCAAGATTGTGCCACTGCACTCCAGCCTGGGCAATCGAGTGAGACTCTGTCTCCAAAAAAATAAAAAGAAAACTTCCAAATTTCATTGTACATCTATATGTGGATGCCCAAGGCTCTTGGTTCACAGATAAGCTTGAGCAAGTGGTTTTTTTCACATCTCTTATCAGGGACAGGCAGCCTAACCATCTTCTCTAAGGTGACTGCTTGCATTTCTTCAATATCCTGTGAGACAGAATCAGGGGTTCCCCTGAGAGGATGTAGTAAAACATTTCTGTTTGTCAGGAGGCTAAGAGAATGATAGAGCTTATGCAGCCTAATTCTGCACACCCGCTAGGTTACTGCATGCCTCATTGTTATTGACATTTGCTGGTCCTTATTTATCTAAAATCTTTCTTAAGCTAAGCTGAGACCTGGAAAATACCTAGTAGATTTGGCAGCAAGAAGATTGGCAATTATATTATTGAGAGAAGTGACAGGAGGATGATTAGAAGAACAGTCAGTTTGTACATTGTTGCATGAACAACGGGGAGGTTTAAAAAGAAAAAATTAGAGCTAGCAAGTGTGTAATATTCTTATAAGCAGCTAGAGTGAGGGCCGGGCACAGTGGCTCATGGCTCATGCCTATAATCCCAGCACTTTGGGAAGCCAAAGCAGATGGATCACAAGGTCAAGAGTTTGCGACCAGCCTTGGGTTCACCAATATGATGAAACCCCATCTCTACTAAAAATACAAAACTTAGCCAGGCGTGGTGGTGGGCATCTGGAATCACAGCTACTTGGCAGGCTGAGGCTGGAGAATCACTTGAACCTGGGAGGCAGAGGTTGCAGTGAGCCGAGATTGCGCTACTGCACTCCAGCCTGGGTGACAGAGTTAGACTCCGTCTCAAAACAAAAAAAAAGAAGCAGCAGCTAGCTAGAGTGAGGAGTGGGAAGGGGAAATAATAAAGAGGATATTAGCAGCCAGAATAAAAGGTAATGTCAATACAGGATTGTTCTAGGCCAGGCTCAGTGGCTTACGCCTAGCACTTTGGGAGACCGTGGAAGGATCCCTTGGGCCCAGGAGTTCAAGACTAGCCTGGGCAACATAGTGAGACCCCCATCTCTACAAAAAATTTAAAAGTTAGCCGGATGTGGAGGTATGAGCCTGTAGTCTCTGCTACTTGGGAGGCTGAGGTGGGAGGATCACTTGAGCCTAGGTGGTCGAGGCTGCAGTGAGTTATGATGGCACCACTGCACTCTAGCCTGGGCAATAGAGTGAGACCTTGTCTGAAAAAACAAAAGAATTGTTCTAAGCAGGAACGATTTTACTTGTTTATAACAGTGAAGGGAAGGAACCAGTAGAGAGGACAAGTAAAAAAATAGATACAGCTGAGTGCGGTGGCTCACGCCTGTAATCCCAACACTTTGGGAGGCCGAGATGGATGGATCACTTGAGGTCAGGAGTTCAGGACCAGCCTGGCCAACATGGTAAAACCCCGTCTCTACTACAAATACAAAAATTAGCTGGGCGTGGTGGCACGCACCTGTAATCCCAGCTACTTGGGAAGCTGAGGCACGAGAATCGCTTGAACCCCGGAGACGGAGGTTGCAGTGAGCCAAGATTGCACCACTGCACTCTAGCCTGGGTGACAGAGCGAGACTCTGTCTCAAAAAAAAAAAAAAAAAAAAAAAAAAAGCTACAAGAGATAGAGCAAGGTTTTAGAAGAGATGGGAGTGGGATATTGGGGGAGTTCACACATCATGACTTCTGTTTTCTTGGCAAATTAGGAAGCAGTGTCCTTTGTTGAGTGTAAGGTAATTGCGAAGGCAGGTAGAGGACTCATGGTACATTTGCTGAAGCTTACAAGAGTCAATGGAAGCTGACCAAAGACGAGCAGAGGCAGCACTGAGCAGCGATGAGGGCCCCAGTGAGACTCTGCCTCATACAGCTGTGGTTTCTAGTTTGCATGAGTATGCTCTTCCTCCTGTTATATTTAACACTGGAAAGGGTTTATAGGACAGGGGTTGAGGGTGTTAGATTTTAGGGACTAATGGAGGAAAACTGTGTGAAACTGTATGGGAGTTAATTCAAATGATTTGACAAGTCTAGGAAGTGACAGGAAGTAGAATGAGGCCTGAAGAGGACTTAAAACTAAAAGACCAAGGGAGAGTCAAAGAAATGGAGATGTAGAAGAGGTCAGAAAGAGGCAGAGTGTGAGTAAGTCAGGAGAGTGTTAACAATGAGTTGGAGATTTCTTACGTGGAGCAGGCAAGGTCCAGAATATGAATGTATTCTGTAAGTAGACTGTTGAAGGTGGAACAAAGGTGAAGGCACAAACAACTACCAGTTGGATTACAAGTTGGAAGAGAAGCATCCATGTAATAGCAACTGAAAAAAATAAAACACCTAGGAATAAACTTCAACAAGAGATATACAGTACCTTCATAGGAGAAACTTTAAATACTTCCAACAGACGCAAAAATAAACCTGAATAAATAGACATGCCAAGATGGCAATGTCCCTACTATACATGTAATACAATTCCATAAAAAGTACCTGCAGGCCGGGTGCCAGGCCTCACACCTGTAATCCCAGCATTTGGGAGACCGAGGCAGGTGGATTGCTTGAGTCCAGGAGTTTGAGACCAGCCTGGGCAACAGGTTGAGAGGCCATTTCTACCAAAAAAAAAAAAGTAGCCAGATGTGGTAACGCACGCCTGTAGTCCCAGCTACTCAAAAGGCTGAGGCAGGAGGATCGATTGAGCCCTGGAGGTCGAGGCTGCAGTGAGCTGTGATTGCACCACTGCACACCAGCCTGGGCAACAGTGTGAGTATGTCTCAAAAATAAAAAACGTGCCGACAAGAGTTTGAGGGGAAAGCTAGGTAAGCTTATCTAAAGTTCATATGGAAAATCCAAAGCACAAAAATTACCAAGAAAATTCTGAGAAGGAAAATCAATAAGGGAGATTATTCCTACTAGATATTTAAAATATGCAGTAAAATTTCATTAATGAAGTCAGACCAACTGAACAGAATAGACAAGTCAGAAGTAAACCCAAATACATGTGGGCATTTACTATAAAGGCATTATTTTAAATAATGGCATCATTTCAAATTAGGAGGTGGAAAGTGGGCCATTGTAGTAAAGTGTTGAGACAACTGGTGCTTTTGAAATGTGCACCTCTTCATATATGGTAGGTAGCCATCTGGAGAGAGACAAAATTGGATCTATAACTTACCCCTTAAGCCAAGATAAACTCCAAAGGAAACAGATTTTACATGTAAAACATGAAACTATAAGAGATCTGGAAGAGACTGGGTGTAGTGGCGCACACCTGTAGTCCCAGCTACTCAGGAGGCTGAGGCATGAGAACCACTTGAGCCTGGAAGGTGGAGGTTGCAGTGAACTGAGACTGCGCCACTGCTCTCCAGCCTGGGTGACAGAGCAAGACTCTCTTTAAAAAAAAAAAGAAAAAGGGGGGAGGGAGAGATCTGGAAGAAAACATGGGAGAAATCTTTTATAACCTTGAAATGAGGGAGTTTTTTCTGACTATGATTTAAAATCCAGAAGCCATTAAAGAGGAGATTCATATATTCGATACACAGAAATCCAAAAATTCTGCATGGTATAAAATAATAATTCTGCATGATGTAAAATAATAAACTAAGTAAAAAGATAACAATGGAGGAAAATATTTTCAACTTATGTCAAAAGAGCTGATCATCCATTAATATTATAAAATGCTCCTCTAAATTAATAAGAGGCCAACAGCCCAATAGAAATAATGTGAACAGTTCTTTTTTTTTTTTTTGAATGGAGTCTCGCTCTGTTGCCCAGGCTGGAGTGCAGTGACACGATCTCCGCTCACTGCAACCTCTGCCTCCCAGGTTATGAACAGTTCTTAAAGGAATCCAAATACATTTAACGTATGAAAAAATGTTCAATCTCTGTCATAATAAGAGAAATGCAAATTAAAGCTACACAAATTATATTTTCTTGCCTACCATATTAGCAACAGTTGAAAAGTTTGGCAGTATACACTGCTGGGTCCATGAGAAGGAAAGCACTCTCGTACATTACTGGGATCAGATGAACTGGAAGTCAGCACAAAGACATCCTAGACCAGTCATGGGGCTTCTTTTCCACATACCTTGTTTGGCGTTGTAGGCTCTTTGGATGAAAAATAATGTAGTATAGAGTAACATGTTTTTGTAAATAAAGTTTTATGGGATCACAGCCACACTCATTCTTTTACATAAGAGGCGGGAGGATTGCTTGAGCTCAGGAGTTCAGGACCATCTTGGGCAACATGACGAAACCCATAGCCACAAAACATACAAAAATTAGCTGAGCGTGGTGGTGCACACCTGTAGTCCCAGCTACCCGGGAGGCTGAGTGTTAAGCCAAGAGGATCACTTGAGCCCGGGAGGAGGAGGTTACGGTAAGCTGAGATTGTGCCACTGCCCTCCAGCCTGGGCGACAGAGACTGTCTCAAAAACAAAACAACCAAAAAACCATTGTCTATGGATGCTTTCAACCTGCAACAGCAGAGCTGAGTACGACAGAGACTATATGGCCCACAAAACTTAAAATATTTACTATCTGGCCCTTTACAGAAAAAAACTTGTCAACCTTGCCAGAGCAATAGTTGTAAATTATTGTTAACCACCACTGTCATTAAAAAATGCATTTTTCTTGCCATCCATAGATCTATATAATCTATAAAATTGAAATTGAGGCCTGGCGCAGTGGCGCGTGCTTGTAATCCCAGCACTTTGGGAGACGAGCCAAGTGAATCACCTGAGTTCAGGAGTTCGAAACCAGCCTGACCAACATGATGAAACCTTGTCTCTCCTAAAAATACAAAAACTAGCCAGGCATGGTGGTGGGCGTAATCCCAGCTACTCGGGAGGCTGAGGCAGGAGAATCGCTTGAAACTGGGAGGTGGAGGTTGCGGTGAGCCGAGATCGTGTCATTGCTCTCCATGGGCAACAAGAGCAAAACTGTCTCAAAAAAAAAAAAAAATTGAAACAGAAGTGTTACCCAACAATATTTATCCTTATCACTATGTCTGATGAACTCTGACATTTTCTGTCTTTTTTTTTAGCATATTCTGTTTGTTTCTAATGTGAATTAACTACTGAATTAAAGTCATAACCCACTATAAATTGTGACACACTTTTAAATTAATAAAAGAGAACCGAAAATATGATGATGCTTTACATGTAGAAAGGATTAGTATTTTTTCAAAAAAATTGTTTTCCCCCTTCCCTTTCTCCCTAATTCTTTCCCTCCTTTTCCCTCTCTCCTTCTCTCCTTTCTTACTTCCTTGTTTCCTTCCTTCCTGTTTCCTAAACAGTTTAGTTCAAAAGGCATGGATGGGCCTGAGCAGGGGAAACATCTGCTCGGCAAGGCATGCCCTTGTGCGGAGGCCCTGCAAGATGTTCTTCCGGTTGCCCAGTGGCATCATAGCATGCTCATACTGACCACAGGCCTGTCTAGAAGGTATCCATTTGTAGATACAAAGGAGGTCATAGGTGCCCCAGACGTCTAACTTTATTAAAGACTCATACCCCTAAAGTGGGTCCAGGGAATATAGAGTTAGTGGGGACAGATAATGGGCAAAAATAGTAGAGACATTGAGACTACAGTAATCTGTGCTAATCCCCAGTTTTTTGTTATTTTTTATAAAGAGCCCTCAGGCAAGATTAATGGAAGCCTGATGAACCCCTGCTATAAGCCAGAGGGCCTTAGTCTGTAGCTATGCCCGAGGTCTTACAATCATTTAACTTGGGATTTGTACACAAGTTAGATTTCATGTCATTCTTACTGTGGGCAAGGGAAGCTCCTCTGCTTCCATGTCTGAAAACAGTTTCTTCCCAAAAGAGCACTTTGTCTATAATCTCAGACAGCAGGCAGGTAAGTAGCATGAGATCTGATAGCAGACTTAGGTGAAAGTACAAAGAAGGGCTTGGAGGTTTCAGTGAATGATTGGACCTCTAGCCAGGGGAGGCCGAACCAGGAAGGAAGTAGACAGTGGATAATGAGTGACCAGTGTTTCTTCATGCTCCCTTATGCATAGCTTAGTGGGGGCTTTATCCTACTCAGTGCCCACCTTCCTTTTGAGAGCAGTTATAATCATATCTGCTAACATAGGGGACGTAGATTAGCTGAGGAGCTGAGGCAAATAGAATACAGTTTGTTCCTCAAAGCTGCCTAAAAGCCCAAGGCAGTCTTTGCCTCAATCTGCAATTTGGTGCTAGGATATAGATGGGCTGCCCTTTGAAGATGTGAGTATGCCTTGGGACCATCCTCAGTGAGTGATCAGTGTCTCTACAGTGCATGCACAGGCACTTCTGGTATCAGTAGATAGCAAGTGTGTCAGGCAGCTGCAGGAGTTTTTCCATTTCCCTCACAGAGGCAAGATGTGGAAGGAAGGAAATCAGCAAAAGTGTCCATGATCATGGTGATCCAGCTGCCATATTTCCAGGGATAAACTAAAGTTCTGGAAGCTAGAGCTTAGGCAATGAATGCCTTGAACTCCAGACTCCTGTGCAGTAGGAGCCTAGAGGGCCATACCTCCCTGTGGGTTCAGGAACCAGGTCCACAGGCTGCAGATTCAGTGCTAAGAGACGTGAGAAGCAGTCTGTAGAGCTCCAGCCAATCATTTCAAACACTGGAGTCAAAGTCCACGTGCAAACAGAAGCCTTTTGGCTGAAAAGAAAGTGTTCCAGTTGATAGTTTGGTTGAAATAATACGTTGGTTTAAAATTAATCTTCTCAATCAGGTATAACTGTAATCACATATACTTTTAATTTTTCCACATGAAATTTAATCTTAGAGCACAGTCATTTGTATATATTTTGTACACCTATTGATCTCTTTTCCATAACTTTTTGACCTGGACTTTTTTTTTTCTTTTAAAAATTTGTGACCAGGCGCGGTGGCTTATGTCTGTAACCCCAGCACTTTGGGAGGCCAAGGTGGAAGGATCACTTGAGCCCAGGAGTTTGAGACCAGGCTAGGCAACATTGGGAGACTTCATCTCTACCAAAAAAAAAAAAAAAAAAAGCTGGGTATCGTGGCATGTGCCTGTGGTCCCACCTACTCTGGAGGCTGAGACAAAAGGATCACTTGAGCCCAGGAGGTCAAAGCTGATGTGAGCTATGATCACACCACTGCCCTGCAGCCTGGGTGACAAAGCAAGACCCTGTCTCAAAAAAAAAAAAAAAATCTAATATATGTGTGGCCAACTAACTACTCCTGCTGTGCTATTTGTAATAACAAGAAGCTACAACCTAAACGTGGATCGGTTAAAAATACTTTGGTACTGACTGGGCGCAGTGGCTCACACCTATAATCCCAGCACTTTGGGAGGTCGAGGAGGGTGAATCACGAGGTCAGGAGTTCGAGACCAGCCTGACTAACATGGTGAAACCCCATCTCTATTAAAAATACTAAAAATTAGCTGGGCCTGGTGGCAGGCGCCTGTAATCCCAGCTACTCGGGAGGCTGAGGCAGGAGAATCACTTGAACCCGGGAGGCAGAGGTTGCAGTGAGCCGAGATCACACCACTGCACTCCAGCCTGGGTGAAAGAGTGAGACCCTGTCTCAAAATAATAATAATGATAATAATTTCATACATAAGGTCTTAAGGCCTACTTTTATTCCTGTAATTTTTCTTTGTTTGTTTGTGACGGAGTTTCACTCTTGTTGCCCAGGCTGGAGTGCAATGGCACGATCTCGACTCACTGCAACCTCCACCTCCTGAGTTCAAGTGATTCTCCTGCCTCAGCCTCCCGAGTAGCTGGGATTACAGGCGTGTGCCACCACGCCTGGCTAATTTTTTGTATTTTTAATAGAGACGGGGTTTCACCATGTCGGCCAGGCTGGTCTCAAACTCCTGACCTCAGGTGATCCACCCGCCTCGGCCTCCCAAAGTGCTTGGGATTACAGGCGTGAGCCACTGCGCCCAGCCTCCTCCTATAATTTTATGCTTGAATTTACTTATTTGAATGTACTGTATTAAATGAGTAGGAATAGCTTGTTGGGCATGCATAAACTAATTTTTGTTTTGTTTTGTTTTTGTCGTTGTTTGTGAGACAGGGTCTCGCTCTGTCACCCAAGCTGAAGTGCAGTGGCACGATCTCAGCTGACAGCAACCTCTGCCTCCCAGGCCCAAGCAATTCTCCCACCTCATCCTCCCCAGTAGCTGGGACTATAGGTGCGCACCACCACACCCAGATAATTTTTGCATCTTTTTGTAGAGACAGGGTTTTGCCATGTTGCCCAGGCTGGTCTTGAGCTCCTGGGCTCAAGCATTTGCCCACCTTTGCCTCCCAAAGTGCTGGGATTACAGGCAAGAGCCACCGTACCGAACCTAATTTTTTAAGTATAATTTGAAAGGGTTGGGGCTACCAGATTTTGTGTGGGTGAACATGATGAAATCGGTGACTTAGGAAGAATAATTTAGTTTTATTATGCTGAATAATGAAATGGGAGGAAAGACTGTTGGCAAAGAGACTAGTTAGGATATCCTTAAAACAGAGGCTCTTAAACTTTTTTTGAATCTTGGACCCCTTTGAAAATCTAATGAAAGTTATGGTTCTCGCTCCAGAAAAATATATGTATGTACTTGCACACAAAACTTTGTGTTCAATTTTAGCAGGTCTACAGATCCCCAGTACCACCAAAATATTCACAAAAGAAATAAAACAGCCCATAAATATATGGGGAAATGCTCAAGCTAAACATAATGAAATAAATAAAAATTAAAGCATGGATGAGGTACCATTTTTCACCCATCAAATTGGCAAAATCACAATGTTACCACATCTTGTATTGGGAATGGTGTGGGTGAAATGAGTTACATTTCATACTGTTATGTGCATTTGGTAGAGCCTTATGTGTGTTTGGTCTCCCAGGCTTAGGTACAGTGGCACAATCATGGCTCACTGCAGCCCCAGCCTTCCCACGCTCAGGTGGTCCTCTTACCTCAGCCTCCCTAGTAGCTAGGATGGCAAGCACATGCCACCACACCTGGCTATGTTTTTTGTATTTTTTATAGACAGGATTTCGCTGTGTTGTCCAGATTGGTCTGGAACTCCTGGGCTCAAACAATCTGCCTGCCTTGGCCTCACAAAATGCTACAATTACAGGCATGAGCCACTGTGCCTAGCCATGGTAGAGCCTTTTAAGAGAACAATTTGACAAAATTTATCAAAATTTGTAGTGTGCAAACCCTATGATCTGGCATTGCTTTTTTTTTTTTTTTTTTTCTCCTGAGACAGAGTCTTGCTCTGTTGCCCGGACTGGAGTGCAGTGGTGCGATCTTGGCTCACTGCAACCTCTGCCTCCTGGGTTCAAGTGATTCTCCTGCCTCAGCCTCCCGAGTAGCTGGGATTACAGACATGTACCACCATGCCCAGCTAATCTTTGTATTCTTTTAGTAGAGACGGGGTTTCACCATGTTGGCCAGGCTGGTCTTGAACTCCTGACCTTGCGATCTGCCTGCCTTGACCTCCCAAAGTGCTGGGATTACAGGCCTGAGCCACCGTGCCTGGCCTGGCGTTGCATATTGTCTGTCCTATTGAAATACTAGCTTAGGTCCATAAGATGTTTGTATAAGGATGTTCATTGCATTATTGTATGAAATAGCAAAGAAAATTGGAAACCTAAAATTTAACAGCAGGAAAAAAGATTTTTTAAAAGTAGGATATGCCCTTTAAAAAAAATGAAGTAGACCTATATATATATACACATTTAGAAAGAATATTATTAAGTAACAAAATTACGTAGGCAATACATACATTATCCTGTTTTGATTTAAAAATAAATTAAAACTATGTATGTATAAATACATACACATAGTTACTCATATATATGTGTGTGTTAGAAGGAACTCTTCCTCCCTGAGAGTTGACAGAAGATACCTGCGTACCAAAGTAGGTGTAGGAACCCTCACCCGCATCTCCATGAGCACAGGAAATGGCCTCATGAACCTCATCCCTCGGCCAGCCAGAGCAAGGCTATGAGAAAGATCTGATGGCCAGGCGCGGTGGCTCATGCCTGTAATCCCAGCACTTTAGGAGGCCGAGGCAGGTGGATCACGAGGTCAGGAGATCGAGACCATCCTGGCTAACATGGTGAAACCCTGTCTCTACTAAAAATACAAAAAAAATTAGCCGGGCGTGATGGCAGGCGCCTGTAGTCCCAGCTACTCGAAGAGGCTCAGGCAGGAGAATGGCGTGAACCCGGGAGGCGGAGCTTGCAGTGAGCCAAGATGGCGCCACAGCACTCCAGCCTGGGCAACAGAGCGAGACTCCATCTCAAGAAAAAAAAAGAAAGATCTGAGAGAGGCCAGGCATGGTGGCTCATGCTTGTAATCCCAGCACTTTGGGAGGCCGAGGCAGGCAGATCACTTGAGGTCAAGAGTTCAAGACCAACTTGGCCAACATGGTGAAACCCTGTCTGTACTAAGAATATAAAAACTAGCCAGGCATGATGGTGTGCATCTGTAGTCCCAGTTACCTGGGAGGCTGAGGTGGGAGAATCACTCACTTGAACCCAGGAGGCGGAGGTTGCAGTGAGCTGAAATCACACCACTTCACTCCAGCCTGGGCAACAGAGTGAGACTCTGTCTCAAAAAAAAAAGAGATCTGAGAGGGACTTCTGTGAGGAGATTGGGTAAAGAGCAGAAAACCATGTTGTGAGTTCCTGACCCCCTTTTGAGGGAAGAGGTAGAAGGATGCATATTAAGAGTTGAGCCAAGGTGGAATGGTCAGAATTCTCCCCACCCAGTTTCCCGTTACAGTTCCTGGCAGAATTAATGATGATACTGCCTTTTACCATCAAGTGTCCCAATTAAGACAATAATTATCTGGTAACCCAGCTTCAAGGGGACCACTCTGGCAGTTGTAATGTCTGTTCCCTATGGTTGGAAGGTGAAGACTGGTGTGGACCTCATGTGTAAGAAAGCTGAAGCTGACCCACTCAGAAAGTCCAAGACCAGGAAGAGATGACTTAAATGGCCTTTATGGGTCAGCCAGGAGAAGCTGCTGAATTGGGATGAGTCTGCACTGCCCCACTTTGTTGGGGCAAGGTATCATCAGTGTTTCCCATGGGTCAGCCAGCGTGGTCTTGGATCTTGTCAAGTAGGATGCATGCCCAAAGTAGAGATATATCTATCTAGATTATGGAAATGACAAGGGGTGAGGGGGAGGTGTCTAGCAAGAGCCTCCCAAAAGTGGTAAAGTTTCTCCAAAATGAAGCCATTTTAACCATCTGCCAAGCTGAGAATGTGAAGCCAGTCAGCCATACAAAAATGAGCCTTTCTCTCTTCCCTCCACACAGTCCCTAATCTCTAACTCTTGTTAGAAACTAAACAACAGTGAGTGGGCTGGGTGCGGTGGCTAATGCTTGTAATCCCAGCACTTGGGGAGGCCAAGGTAGGAGGATTGCCTGAGCTCGGCAATTCGAGACCAGCCTGACCAACATGGCAAAACCCTGTCTCTACTAAAAATACAAAAGATTAACCAGGTGTGGTGGTGCATGCCTGTGGTCCCAGCTACTCAGGAGGCTGAGGCACAAGAATCACTTGAACCCAGAAGGCAGAGATTGCAGGGAGCCGAGAGTACGCCACTGCACTCCAGCCTGGCCACAGAGCAAGACTCTGTCTCCAAAGAAAATAAAAATTAAAATTGAAAAAAACTACAGTGAGTGAGGGCAGGGCTGAGCAGGGAAGTAGTTAAGCGGGGAAAGAAGCAAGAGAGTAGAGACAAGGAGACTCACTGGGAGAGGGTAGAGTGGGGGAGCGACTCAAGCAGGGAGGAAGATAGAACATGACCCTTTCTGTAACCCACCCAGGGGAAGGCAAAGGAATTACTTTGGGGGTTTTGACTATTACCCAGGACTGAGCATTTTAATTATTGAGTAGATACTGTGTTTGTGACAATGTAACAGTACGAACATCTGTTACCTAAGAATTAAGGGGAGGCTGGCAGCAGTGGCTCACACCTGTAATCCCAGCACTTTTGGAAGCCAAGGCAGGAGGATTGCTTGAGGCCAAGAGTTCCAGACCAGCCTGGGAAGCATAGTGAGACCCCATCTCTAAAAAATAAAAATATCAAAATATTAGTCAGGCATGGTGGCACACACCTGTAGTCCTAGCTACTTGGGAAGCTGAGGTGGGAGGAATGCTTGAGCCCAGGAGGTGGCTGCAGGGAGCTATGATCATGCCACTACACTCCAGCCTGGGTGACAGAGTGAGACACTTTCTCAAAAAATAAGAATTAAGAGGCCAGGCGCGGTGGCTCATGCCTATAATCTCAGCACTTTGGGAGGCTGAGGCAATCAGATCACCTGAGGTCAGGAGTTCAAGATCAGCCTGGCCAACATGGTGAAACCCTGTCTCTACTAAAAATACAAAAATTAGCTGGGTGTGGTGGTGCACGCCTGTAATCCCAGCTCCTTGGGAGGCTGAGGCAAGAGAGTTGCTTGAACCCAGGAGGTGGAGGTTGCAGTGAGCCGAGATTACACCACTACAGTCCAGCCTGGGCGATAGAGCGAGACTCCATCTCAAAAAAAAAAGAAAAAAGAAGGGGAAAGCCATGGGACCTGTTCAAGTCTTCATGTAGAAGTAGAGAAAGAATACCTCCACTAAGTAAAGTTTAAAGAAGTTGTGGGAGACTAAAATGAAATTTAAAAATCATAATCCATAAGTCATGCTTGTCCAAAATATGTTTTTCATATATACCTGTGTGCACACAGGGAAAATCTGACAAGACAGGCTCCAAACTATTAAGAAGAATTTCCTTTAATGGGTGGGATTCTTTCTTTACACATTCTCATGTTATTTGAATATGTTTCTATCAGCAAGTATTTGTTTTATCATTTTAAACAAAAGATAAAAACAGGAAGAAATACTTTTTAAATGAACAAGTAGCTGGCATTACAGTCAAGTCATCGGCATATGGGATTTTAAAGGCCTGGCCTCAGACCAGCCTTCTCTAATTAAATTATTCCTCTGTCTCCCATCACTGATCAGAGACTTTTCCCTGATATGTCTTATTCTCCTGTCCATCTGCTTTCAAGCACGGATACTCCTGGATGATCTCTTCTTTCTGTGATTACTGCCCATGTTTAAAAATTTCCCCCTGCTCCTTGCTTCTTGTGACTTCTCATAGTCTTTCCCTTTGTGATGTGGCCACATTGGAAAACTTTGAATGCCATGTATGCCTTGTACACATTACTGTCAGTTTTATTTGGTAATTCGCTGTGCAACAATTTCTTTTTCAAATCATAGATAACATGAGAATATTGGAAAGTATTTGTATGTTCTGAATTTCTTTTAGATGGAGAAAACAGACCCGAAATAAAAAAGTCAACCACAAGCCAGAATATTTCTGATGAAAATCAAACCCATGAGATGATAATGGAGAGACTCGCAGGAGACAGCTTCTGGTACTCCATCTTAGGAGGACTCTGGGATTTTGATTACCATCCAGAGTTTAACCAAGAAAACCACAAGAGATATTTAGGACAAATAACTTTGACCCACAAAAAGATCACACAAGAGAGAAGCCTTGAGTGTAATAAATTTGCAGAAAACTGTAATCTGAACTCAAACCTTATGCAGCAGAGAATTCCTTCCATTAAAATACCCCTGAATTCTGACACACAGGGAAACAGCATCAAACATAATTCAGACTTGATTTACTATCAGGGAAATTATGTAAGAGAGACTCCCTATGAATACAGTGAGTGTGGAAAAATCTTCAATCAACATATTCTTCTTACTGATCATATTCATAATGCAGAGAAACCCAGTGAGTGTGGGAAGGCCTTCAGCCACACCTCATCTCTTACCCAGCCTCAGATGGTGCTTACAGGAGAGAAGCCCTATAAGTGTGATGAATGTGGAAAAAGATTCAGCCAGAGGATACATCTCATTCAACATCAGAGAATTCACACAGGAGAAAAGCCATTTATATGCAATGGATGTGGGAAAGCCTTCCGTCAGCATTCATCCTTTAGTCAGCATCTGAGGATTCATACTGGAGAAAAGCCCTATAAATGTAATCAATGTGGTAAAGCTTTTAGCCGCATCACATCCCTTACTGAACATCATAGACTTCATACCGGAGAGAAACCTTATGAATGTGGTTTCTGTGGCAAAGCCTTCAGTCAGAGGACGCATCTGAATCAACATGAAAGAACTCATACAGGAGAGAAACCCTATAAATGTGACGAATGCGGGAAAGCCTTTAGCCAGAGCGCACACCTTAATCAACATAGGAAAATCCATACTCGGGAGAAATTACGTGAATATAAATGTGAGCAAACCGTTCACCACAGTCCTTCACTTAGCAGCACATAAGTCATAGTGGGGGAAATCAGATAAATATATAAATGTAGGATATTTTTTGGTCAGACCTTTTTATCCCATTCAATATCAAATTATTCATAGTGGAGAGAAAGCTTATACATAAACCTTTTTGAGACTGAGTCTCACTCTGTCACCCAGGCTGAAGTGCAGTGGTGCCATCTCGGCTCACTGCAACCTCCGCCTCCTGGGTTCAAGCGATTCTTCTGCCTCAGCCTCCTGAGTAGCTGGGACCACAGGTACGCACCACCATGCCCAGCTAATTTTTTGTATTTTTAGTAGAGACGGGTTTTCACCATGTTGGCCAGGCTGGTCTTGAACTCCTAACCTCAGGTGATCTGCCCACCTCAGCCTCCGAAAGTGCTGGGATTACAGGCTTGAGCCCCTGTGCCTGGCCATAAACTTTCAATACATAGAAACCAAGTTAATTTAGACCTTAAACTAGCAGCATATTACATTCCCAGGAGGGGTTATAAAAAGGAAAAATAATTTATTTTACAAATGAGATTATATTTAGAGTCATGTTCCAAATCTGATATAAAACTTTTTAAAAAATCAGAAATCCTTATCCAGGCATGGTGGTGCACACCTACAATCCCAGCTACTCTGGAGACGGAGGCATGAGAATGACTTGAACATGGGAGGTGGAGGTTGCAGTGAGCTGAGATCATGCCACTGCACTCCAGCCTGGGCGACAGAGCAAGACTCTGTCTCAAAAAAAAAAAAGAAAGAAAGAAAGCCTATAGGCAACAGCTTGTAATTACTTACCTGTAAGTTTTATGGTATAAAACTTTTTTTTTTTTTGAGACGGAGTCTCGCTCTGTCACCCAGGCTGGAGTGCAATGGCGCAATCTCAGCTCACTGCAACCTCCACCTCCCGGGTTCCAGCGAGTCTTCTGCTTCAACCTCCCGAGTAGCTGGGACTACAGGTGCATACCACCAGGCCCAGCTAACTTTTTTTTGTATTTTTAAGTAGAGACAGGGTTTCACCATATTGACCAGGCTGGTCTCGAACTCCTGACCTTGTGATCCACCTGCCTCGGCCTCCCAAAGTGCTGGGATTATAGACGTGAGCCACACTGCACCTGGCAGTTTATGGTATAAAACTTTTAAATCAGAAATTTTGATTAATTAAAGACAATGCTGGCTGGGGGCAGTGGTTCACGCCTATAATCCCAGCACTTTGGGAGGCCGAAGTGGAGTGATCACCTGAGGTCAGTAGTTTGAGACCAGCCTGGCCAACATGGTAAAACCCCATCTCTACTAAAAATACAAAAATTAGCTAGGTGTGGTGGTGTGCACCTGTAGTCCCAGCAGCTTGGGAGGCTGAGGCAGGAGAATTGCTTGAACCCGGTAGGCGGTGGTTGCAGTGAGCCGAGATCGCGCCACTGTACTCCAGCCTGGGCGACAGAGTGAGACTCTGTCTCAAAAAAAAAAAAAATAAGTAAAATTAAAAAATAAAGGTAATGCTGTAGCGCAGCCAGTCACATTAACTTGAAATAAACATAAAAGAGCAATATTTCAGGCTGGGCGTGGTGGCTCACGCTTGTAATCCCAGCACTTTGGGAGGCCGAGGCGGGCGGATCACAAGGTCAGGAGATGGAGACCACGGTGAAACCCCGTCTCTACTAAAAATACAAAAAATTAGCCAGGCGTGGTGGCGGGCGCCTGTAGTCCCAGCTACTCAGAGCGGCTGAGGCAGGAGAATGGCGTGAACCCAGGAGGCGGAGCTTGCAGTGAGCCGAGATCGCGCCACTGCACTCCAGCCTGGGAGACAGAGCGAGACTCCATCTCAAAAAAAAAAAAAAAAAAAGGCAATATTTCACAAACATCAGTTATTTGTATGCTTTCTTTACAGTTTTTACCATATCTAGTATTTACTTAATATTCTCTATAAAGGGATACAAGATTTTTAGCCTTCTCCTAGGAAATACTATTTAGCATATAAAACTAATAAGTTATATGCTAGTTTTATATGCTAATTAAATTTATTCTACTATTCATCAAAATAGATACATAACCTTGAAATTAAAAATATTCATTGATGTACCACCCAAAATCTTGTGCGCCGTTGTTTGAGAAACAGTGTGATAGTTTGTGGCAATATCCTGTGATGATTCTTTTTGCAATCTTGACATTATTTTCATCACATGAATCCTAGGATCACTTTGAGAAGAGCCTTGAAGACTTGAGGGTCCTATTGATGAACTTTGAAATATTGATTCAGAGAAGTCTGCTTTTCTATTTTGTTTTAGCTTTAAATTTCCCTGTGGCAAGTCTAGATTTTTTTCAGTTAAAATTATTTCTGCTGTATTTGTAGAATAGAAGTTTTGGGTTTTTGTAAAATAATGACCAGAGGCTAAGAATTCCCATGCCACCCTGTATCACTGGAAGATGGAGAAGTGAGGACCTGTACCTGCTGGTGAGCCCTGGTGCCATGTTGAGGGTGGGAATTGGGAGAGCTGCAGTGGCTTATATAAACACCTAAAGAAGTAGTCTAATTGGCTTAATCATTTATTTTATTTATTGAAATATATATCCGGGCCGGGCGCAGTGGCTCACGTCTGTAATCCCAGCACTTTGGGAGGGCAAGACAGGTGGATCACTTGAGGTTAGGAGTTCAAGACAGCGTGGCCAGCATGGTAAAACTGCGTCTCTACTAAAAATACAAAAATTAGCTGGACATGATGATGCACACATGTAACCCCAGCTACTCAGGAGGCTGAGGCAGGAGAATTGCTTGAACCTGGGAGGCGGATGTTGCAGTGAGCCAAGATTGTGCCACTGCACTCCAGCCTGGGCAATACAGTGAGACTCCATCTCAAAAAAAAAAAAAAAAAAGAAATATATATCTGTAACACTTTTTTCCAAAAAGAATTCATATTAGTTTGTTTGCATTGCTATAAAGGAATACCTGAAACTGGGTAGTTTATAAAGAAAAGAACCTTTATTTGGCTCATAGTTCTGCAGGCTGTCCAGGAAATACAGTGCTGGTGTCTGCTTCTGTTGACGGCCTCAGAACACTTCCAATTATGGCGGAAGGTCAATGGGAGCCAGCATATTACATGACAAGAGGGGTCAAGAGAGATGGGGGAAGTTGCAAGCTCTTAAACACTCAGCTCTCACATGAACTACCAGAGTGAGAACTCATTCAGTAACACAGGAGGACACCAAGCCATTCATGAGGGATCCACTCCCGTGGCCCAAACACCTCCCACCAGACCCCACCTCCAACATTGGGGATCACATTTCAACCTGAGATTGGAAGGGACAAATATCCAAAGTATCAGAATTTAAGGTGATTTCATTTGATTTTTATGATTGCTGCCTTGTTGGACAGAAGTCACATTTGATGTTTTTTTCTGTTTTTTTGTTTTTTTGAGACAGAGTCTTGCTCTGTCACCCAGGCTGAGGTGCAGTGGATTGATCTTGGCTCACTGCAACCTCCGCCTCCCAGGTTCAAGCAATTCTCCTGTCTCAGTCTCCTGAGTATCTGGGATTACAGTGCGCGCCATCACACCTGGCTAATTTTTGTATTTATAGTAGAGACAGGGTTTCACTATATTGGTCAGGCTGGTCTCGAACACCTAACCTCAGGTGATCCACCCGCCTCAGCCTCCCAAAGAGTTGAGATTACAGGCATGAGCCACCGTGCCTGGCCCCACATTTGATGTTTTAAAGCATTCAAAATGTAAATGGTCATAAATCATGAATAGCTACAAGCATAGGGACACCAGTTTCTTGGTTTTCAGGTTTCCTCTGTCTTCTCAGGCATGGCTGAAGAAACCATAAGGTTAAGGTAGGAGTGCAGCCCGCTTGCTTTCTCATCTTTCTTCTAACTTGAGCCTGGCTCAAGACTTCCCTGATTCCTTCTCCCCAAGAAAGGACTAGATTTTATAGGCCCTGAGTCAAAGCTGAAATGATTTAAAGACTAAAAAACAAAAACACTAAAACCCAAAAAAAAGCTCATTTCATTGTAGAAATTAAACTTTTCAAAAGCATTTTTGTCCCATGCAACAGTAGGTATGAAATAGTTAATAAAACCTTGAGTTACTGTAGTCAGGGAGGATTTCTAATAGTATTTTGTCCAAACATTTGTGCAGTGGCGATGCATTTTCAGGGCAAATCAATTCTGGAAGCATCCTTGCCCAAAAAAAGCCACATTTAACATTCATTTGCCATAATGAGGCAGGATATAGGGCACTCAGATTTCAGGAGGGGAGAGAGTGAGCGAAGGTGACGTCTCAGACAGCAGAGGTGTGTACTTTGTTTTTTGAGACGGAGTCTTGCACTGTCGTCTGAGCTGGAATGCAACGGCACTATCTTGGCTCACTGCGGTCTCCGCCTCCTGGGTTCAAGCTATTCCCCTGCCTCAGCCTCCTGAGTAGCTGGGATTATAGGCGCCTGCCACCACGCCCAGCTAATTTTTTGTATTTTTAGGCCAGGCTGGTCTCAAACTCCTGACCTTGTGATCTGCCTGCCCTCGGTCTCCCAAAGTGCTAGGATTATAGGCGTGAGCCACCGCACCCAGCCAAGTATGTACTTTTTAAAAGTAATGGTTAATTACACTTGGTAAAATCTTTGATCAAAGCTTAATTTTGTGGCTGGGCGCAGTGGCTCATGCCTGTAATCCCAGCACTTTGGGAGGCTGAGGCGGGCAGATCATGAGGTGAGGAGCTCGAGACCAGCCTTGCCAATATGGTGAAACTCCGTCTCTACTAAAAATACAAAAATTAGCCGGGCATGGTGCTGCGCACCTGTAGTCCCAGCTACATGGGAGGCTGAGGCAGAAGAACTGCTTGAACCCGGTAGGCAGAGGTTGCAATGAGCCGAGATCGTGCCACTGCCCTCCAGCTTGGGTGACAGAGTGAGAATCCATCTCAAAAAAAAAAAAAAAAAAAAAGCTTACTTTTGCAACCAGGAAAAAAATGTATTTTGCAAAGAGTTCTAAAGGCTCCATTATAAGGCAGTGTATCTGTATCACAGCACAGGTGAAAAACAAGAACAAGATGGAATTCTCAGAAGAGGATGAGCAGAACTTGGACATCCCAGAAAAAAGGTGTCTGGACTGAACCCGACCACAGTTGGCCAAGGACTTTCACCAATTCTTCATACATAGGAATGGTACATTAGAATCCTATTATATATTCCTTAGGGTCACAAATGATTATGTTAATTGTACAGTAAAATTGGTGCAGATTCATTCTCATGTTGTCCTTTGTTCTCTTCAAAATGTTCCAAGTTAAGGAGTGAAGCCTAAATATGTTCATTACATCAAAATACTGGTACCCCCAGTGTATGGGAGCCAGAGGTGTACACATTCCAGCACTTATTTGTTATGACTTGTTTCTATCTAGGAGAGCAATATATTACCCTTTCACATGTATTAGTTTCTTTGGTGCATCCACCCAGGTGTTGTTGTCCTTCTATGAGAAGAAATACTTAAGCTACACATAGTAGTAGATGACTTATTATTCAGGGTTTCTCTGACTGAAATGTCACTATAACATCAGTCATTTGACTCCTAATCCAGTAGATACAAACAGTGCCTGGGACAGTCTATTATAACACTCTGAAAACATTTGGTAAATATATGAATTTTAATAAAAGGAAAGATTGCTGCTCAACACCAAAATTTGTGTGACTATTTCTCATAACCTCAAAGTATTAGTAAAGAATCGTTCTGTTGATTGGTTCTTGTATGTCCAAAGAGCTTGTTAGCATGGAGAAAAATACTGATATGATTTGGCTTTGTGTCCCCACCCAAATATCACCTCAAATTGTAATCCCCATGTGTCAAGGGAGAAACCTAATGGGAGGTGATTGAATCATGGGGGCATTTTCCCCCATGCTGTTCTTGTGATAGTGAGTGAGTTCTCATGAGATCTGATGGTTTTATAAGGGATTTCTCCCACTTCGCTCACTCACACTGTGACTTGCCTGCCGCTATGTAAGACATGCCTGCTTCCCCTTTTGCCATGATTGTAAGTTTCCCGAGGCCTCCTCAGCCATGTGTAACTGTGAGTCAAACCTCTTTCCTTTATAAATTACCCAATCTCGGATATTTCTTTATAACAGTGAAAAAACAGACTAATACAAATACTCATTAGAATTTGTATTTTGATTAATGTTCAGTGTATTTTTTTTTTAGACGGAGTCTCACTGTGTTGCCCAGGCTGGAGTGCAGTGGCACAATCTCGGCTCACTGCAACTTCTACCTCCCAGGTTCAAGCAATTCTCTTGCCTCAGCCTCCTGAGTAGCTGGGACTACAGGCACCCACCACCACGCCTGGCTAATTTTTTATATTTTTAGTAGAGATAGGGTTTCACCATGTTAGCCAGTATGGTCTCGATCTCCTGACCTTGTGATCCGCCCATCTCAGCCTCCCAAAGTGCTAGGATTACAGGCATGAGCCACGGTGCCCAGCCTTTTTTTTTTTTTTTTTAATTTTATTTTATTTTTTTTGCACACAAAAGGATAAACATTTTCTAAAAGTACATACAAACAAAAAGATGCATATCAAACATTAGGAAGGTTGCACATGGGAAGACGGGGAATAGAAATGGGGGGTGGGAATTAAAGAAAATAAATGAGAGAGGGACTTTGTATGGATCAATGATAATAACTCAATCCTCTATTTGACAAAGAAGAAGGAGAAGGAAGAGGAAGAAAAAGAAAATGGGATAAAGGATCAGAAAGGGAGGAAAATAGAAAAAATTAGAGTATGACTCCAGGGTAGACCTGTTTTGTTGTCGCTTGGTTCGTTGGTTGGTTTGACAGTTGTATTTTTCATATGTTTCGCCATGTTGGCCAGGCTGGTCTCGAGCTCCTAGCCTCAAGTGATCAACCCGCCTCGGCCTCCCAGAGTACTGGGACTACAGGCGTGAGCCACCACATCCAGCCCTCACATTGCTTCTGGCCTCTGTGGTAGACCTCCCAGATGGGGCGGCCGGGCAGAGGCGCTCCCCACATCCCAGACGGGCGGCCAGGCAGAGGTGCTCCTCACTTCCTAGACAGGGTGGCGGCGGGCAGAGGGGCTCCTCACTTCCCGGACGGGGCGGCTGGGCAGAGGCGCTCCTCACATCCCAGACGATGGGTGGCCGGGCAGAGACGCCCCTCACATCCCAGAAGGGGCGGCCGGGCAGAGGCGCCCCTCACTTCCCAGACGGGGCGGCCGCGCAGAGGCGCCCCTCACATCCCAGAAGGAGCGGCCGGGCAGAGGCGCCCCTCACTTCCCAGACGGGGCGGCCGCACAGAGGCGCCCCTCACTTCCCAGATGGGGCGGCCGGGCAGAGGCGCCCCTCACTTCCCAGACGGGGCGGCTGCGCAGAGGCGCTCCTCACTTCCCAGACGGGGCGGCTGGGCAGGGGTGCTCCTCACTTCTTCCCAGACGGGACGGCCAGGCAGAGACGCTCCTCACTTCCTAGATGGGGTGGCGGCCAGGCAGAGGGGCTCGTCACTTCCCAGACGGGGCGGCCGGGCAGAGGCGCTCCTCACATCCCAGACGATGGGTGGCCGGGCAGAGGCGCTCCTCACTTCTTCCCAGATAGGGCAGCCGGGCAGAGACGCTCCTTACTTCCTAGACGGGGTGGCGGCCAGGCAGAGGGGCTCCTCACTTCCCAGACGGGGCGGCCGGGCAGAGGCGCTCCTCACTTCCCAGATGGGGCGGCCGCGCAGAGGCGCTCCTCACTTCCCAGACGGGGTGGCCAGGCAGAGGCGCTCCTCACTTCCCAGACGATGGGCGGCCAGGCAGAGACGCTCCCCACCTCCCAGACGGGGCGGCGGCCGGGCAGAGGCTGCAATCCCAGCACCCTGGGAGGCCAAGGCAGGCGGCTGGGAGGCGGAGGCTGCAGCGAGCCAAGACCACGCCACCGCACTCCAGCCCGGGCAACACCGAGCACCGAATGAGCGAGCCTCCGTCTGCAGTCCCAGCACTTCGGGAGGCCGAGGCGGGCAGAGCACTGGAGGTCAGGAGCTGGAGACCAGCCTGGCCGACACGGCGAAACCGCGCCTCCAGCCAAAGGAGAACAACCAGGGAGCGGTGGTGGCGCGCGGTGGCAATCCCAGGCAGCCCGCAGGCCAGGGCAGGAGAATCACGGGAGCCGGACGCAAGGAGTCTGCAGCGAGCAGCGTTTACTCCAGCCTGGGCCACAGAGGGAAGAAAGGAAGGAAGGAAGGAAGGAAGGAAGGAAGGGAGGAAGGGAGGGAGGGAGGGAGGGAGGGAGGGAGGGAGGGAGGCAGGCAGGCAGGCAAGCTTTTTTTTTTTTTTTTTAAGAGACAGAGTCTCATGCCCAAGCTGGTCTCGAACTCCTAGGCTTAAGTGATCCTTCTGCCTCAGCCTCCCAAAGAGCTGAGATTACAGGCATGAGGTATGACACCTAACTCTGTGTATTTATTTAAGAAAACAATTGACGTTCTTTAAACAGTCAGCATTCCTCTACTTATTTGGACATTTGCAACTAATAAATAAAAAATTAGAATTTCTAAAATTAGATATGCCTACTCTTTTAAACATTAACTTCAGATGTAAACAGATCTTAATGTTTCATTATATCCAAACTTAAACTGTCAGATTCTATTAAATGCTTTAAATACTTCAAGAAACAGAAAAGATACACCCAGATGTCACAATCATTATACCAAAACCAGTTATAAAAATGTTAACTGCATGGATTTAATTTTTTTCTTATCCTTATTTGAACACTTTACCAGGGTTCCAATTTTCCGTATGTTTCTAGGTTTATGTTATTTTATTTTTTTTTTTTTGACAGAGTCTCACTCTTGTCACCCAGGCTGGAGTGCAATGGCACGATCTTGGCTCACTGCAACCTCTACCTCCCAGGTTCAAGCAATTCTCTTGCCTCAGCCTCCCAAGGAGCTGGGGTTACAGGTGCCCACCACCACGCCCAGCTACTTTTGTGTATTTTTAGTAGAGACGGGGTTTTGCCATGTTGGCCAGGCTGGTCTCGAACTCCTGACCTCAGGTGATCCACCTGCCTTGGCCTCCAAAGTGCTGGGATTTCAGGCGTGAGCCACTGCGCCTGACCTTTTTTTTTTTTTTTTGAGACAGAGTCTTGCTCTGTTGCCCAGGCTGGAGTGCAGTGGCGTGATCTCAGCTCACTGCAACCTCCGCCTCCTGGGTTCAAGCAATTCTCCTGCTTCAGCCTCCCTAGTAGCTGCGATTACAAGCATGCACCACCACGCCCAGCTAATTTTTTTTTTTTTTATTTTTAATAGAGATGGGGTTTCACCATATTGGCCAGGCTGGTCGCCAACTCCCGACCTTGTGATCTGCCTGCCAATCTTACCAGACCCAAAATAATAATACTCTCTTAAACTAAATTGTAGCATATGCATAGCAATGCCTCATCCTTGGTCACGTCATCCATAAGACCTTGCATCGATGAGATAACTCTTATTTGGTCTCCTTTTATAACAAAATATCACATGTAATGTTGTGGGACATTTTAAGACCTTTTGTATAAACTTTAAATTTTTGAGACTTGAACTTTCCCAAAAGCATCTAGCCATTGTCTGGTCATTTTTATGACAGGACATAATGATCTTTTTAGCTAGCATTATTCCAAAGCCTTTATATTCCTTATTTGTATAACTAAAAGGCCATCCAGCTCCTTCTTCGTGAAGAGTACAGTTTTTGTAGTCAGCTTTTCATTGTAGAACATTTGGCTGCTTAATCATTTTGAAACACACTGTTGAATCCTGCTGCTCCTTTGTTATTATTGTATGTAATCATTAGAGCCAGTGAACTGTTAGACCATCTTCCTACTTTGTTGAAGTAACTTTTTCCAAGATTACTTGGCTTGCCTAGCACCCCAGTGTTTATTATTTCTTGATTAAAGAGGAACAAATCTATATACACATACATATATATGTGTGTGTGTACATATGCCCATACCTAGTAAGAAAAAATATACATTTTTGGTGTCAATAATGAATAAGGCTGGGTGCAGCGGCTCACGCCTGTAATCCCAGCACTTTGGGGGGTCATTTGAGATCAGGAGTTCAAGAGCAGCCTGGCCAACAGGATGAAACCCTGTCTCTACTAACAATACAAAAATTAGCCGGGTATGGTGACGAGTGCCTGTAATCCCAGCAACTGGGGAGGCTGAGGGAGGAGAATCACTTGAACCCAGGATGCAGAGGTTGCAGTGAGTGAAGATCACCCCACTGCACTCCAGCCTCAGTGACAGAGTGAGACTCTGTCTCAAAAAAAAAAAAAAAAAAAAAAGACTATTGTACATTCACATAGTAAAGTTCTGTGCAACTGAAAAGAAAGATCAGCATGTTCAGTCCATTCCAGAAGCTGATTTGGAGCGATTCTTCCAGGATATGTTAAGTGAAAAGGGCAAATACAAAGCAGTCTACATAGAATGTTACTTTTGTAAGAAAGAATGTATACAATCTTTGCAAAAAGAAATATAAGCAGGCCAAACCAAAAACTAACGAATTAGTTACCTATGGGAAACAAGAACAAGATCAAAAAGTTTGGGAACGAAATGAAATTTCTCTACTTGTATCTTTTTAAAGTTTTAGTCCTTCCTTCTCCCCTCCCCTCCCCTTCCCTTCCCCCCTCCCTTCCTTTCCTTTTTTTTTTTTTTTTTTTTTTTTTTTGAGACAGAGTCTCAGTCCATCACCCAGGCTGGAGTGCACTGGCACCATCTCTGCTCACTGCAACCTCCACCTTCCAGGTTCAAGCGATTCTCCTGCCTTAGCCTCCTGAGTAGGTGGGATTACAGGCGTGTTTCACTATGCCCAGCTAATTTTTGTATTTTTAGTGGGGATGGAGTTTCACCATGTTGCCACAGGCTGATCTCGAACTCCTGGCCTCAGGTGATCCACATGCCTCGGCCTCCCAAAGGGCTGGGATTGGCGTGAGCCACTGCACCCAGCCTTAAAGTTTTAATTTTTGAACCATTTTAATGATTTACACATTCAAAAAACAAGATTAAAAGGATAGGGTTTTTCCTATCCTCGAATACAAAATTGTATACAAACATATAAAAATGAAGGCCAGGCACAGTGGCTCACACCTGTAATCCCAACACTTTGGGAGGCCGAGGCGGGCAGATCATTAGGTCAGGAGATGGAGACCATCCTGGCTAACGCAGTGAAACTCCGTCGCTACTAAAAATACAAAAAAAATTAGCTGGGCGTGGTGGCGGGCGCCTGTAGTCCCAGCTACCCGGGAGGCTGAGGCAGGAGAATGGCGTGAACCTGGGAGGCGGAGCTTGCAGTGAGCCGCATCGAGCCACTGCACTCCAGCCTGGGCGACAGAGACAGACTCCGTCCCAAAAAAGAAAGAAAGAAACCCACTGGTGTTTAAAGGTAGGGGTGTGTGTGTGCATGTGTGTGTTTCAATATATCGATAGCTACATCTGCTGAAATAGCCTACAGGCAGGAAAATCCCAGTAGCAAGTTGCTCACCTAGCACTCAGAGCTTTGGTGCTAAGTACTACTCCCATATTTTTCCTTTGAAAAACTTCTGATACAATAACTGGTCAGGGAAAGTATATGTAAATCTGGACCAGCCAGGCACAGTGGCTCATGCCTGTAATCCCAGAACTTTGGGAGTCCGAAGTAGGTGGATCACTTGAGGCCAAGAGTTCAAGAACAGCCTGGCCAACATGGTGAAATCCCATCTCTACTAAAAATAAAAAAAATTAGCTGGACATGGTGCCAGATGCCTGTAGTCCCAGCTACTCAGGAGGCTGAGGCAGGAGAATCCCTTAAACCCAGGAGGCAGAGGTTGCAGTGAGTCAAGATCATGCCACTGCACTCCAGCCTGGGAGACAAGAGTGAGACCCTGTCTCAAAAAAAAAAAAAAAAAAAAAAGACACTTTTAGGCCGGGCACGGTGGCTCACGCCTGTAATTCCAACACTTTGAAAGGCCAAAGTGATTGGATCACTTAATGCCAGGAGTTCGAGACCAGCCTGGCCAACATGTGAAACCCCATCTCTACTAAAAATATAAAAATTAGCTGGGCATGGTGGTGCACGCCTGTAATCCGAGCTACTTGGGAGGTTGAGGCAGAAGAATCGCTTGAACCCGGGAGGCAGAGGTTGCAGTGAGCCAAAATCACGCCATTGCGCTCTAGCCTGGGTGACAGAGAGAGACCCTGTCTCGAAAGAAAGGAAGGGAAGGGAAGGGGAGGGAGGAGGGAGGAGGGAGGAGGGAAGGAGGAAAGGGAAGGAGGGAGGGAGGAAGGAAGGAAGGAAGGAAGGAAGGAAGGAAGGAAGGAAGGAAGGAAGGAAGGAAGGAAACCTGGATCATACGTTTGTGCCAGAAAGTAAGGAAATAAACAAAAACTGATGGATACAAGAGAAGAGGATGCAGCCCTCAGCTTAAAGAGGCTCCCACCTGGCCAGACGCAGTGGCTCACGCCTATAATTCCAGCACTTTGGGAGGCCGAGGTGGGCAGATCACCTGAGGTCAGGAATTCGAGACCAGCCTGGCCAACATGGTGAAACCCTGTCTCTGCTAAAAATACAAAAATTAGGCGGGAGTGGTGGCAGGTGTCTGTAACCCAGCTACTTAGAAGGCTGAGGCTGGAGAATCACTTGTACTCGGGAGGTGGAGGTTGCAGTGAGCCGAGATTGCGCCATTGAACTCCAGCCTGGGCGACAAAGCCAGACTCTGTCTCAAAAAAAAAAAAAAAAAGCTCCCACCGGCCAATTTTAGAACAATGTTTTTTTTTTTCTTAATCCTAAATATGCTAGTAGAATTTGAGAACAATTTGAACTTCAAAATGAGTAACAGGACTAAAAGATTATATTTTAAAATCCATAACTTCATACAGATAACAAAAAAAAGTTAAATTTTTAAAAGGTGTGAGTGCAAAAGCCTGAATATCTCAGAAACAATATACTGAGGGAAAGAAGCCAGACTTAATAGATACTGTATGATTCCATTTATAGGAAGCTCTAGAATAGGCAATATTGATGTATGGTGGTAGAAATTAGACCAGTGTTTGCTTCTGGAGAAGATCAGTTGACGAGGAAGGAGCAAGAGAGAACTTTAGGGCCAGGCACGGTGGCTCACACCTGTAATCCCAACACTTTGGGAAGCCGAGGTGGGTAGATTGCTTGAGCCCGCGTTTGAGATCAGCCTGGGCAACATGGCAAAACCCCATCTCTACAAAAAATACAAAAATTAGCTGGGCGTGGAGGTACATGCTTGTAGTCCTAGCTACTCTGGAGGCTGAGGTGGGAGGATCCCTTGAGCCCAGGAGGAGGTTGCAGTGAGCCAAGTTTGAGCCACTGCACTCTAGCCTGGGCGACAGATCAAGACCCTGTATCAAAAAAAGAAAGAAAGAAAGAAAGAAAAAACTTACGCATTTTTTTTATTTATTTACATTTTTTTAATTTTGAGATGGAGTCTTGCTCTGTTGCCCAGGCTGGAGTGCAGTGATGCAATCTCAGCTCACTGCAACTGCTCCCTCCTGGGTTCAAGAGATTCTCCTGCCTCAGCCTCCTGAGTAGCTACAATTACAGGCGTGCACCACCATGCCCAGCTAATTTTTGTATTTTTGGTAGAGATGGGGTTTCACCATGTTGGCCACACTGGTCTCGAACTCCTGACCTCAGATGATCTGCCCGCCTCAGCCTCTCAAAGTGCTGGGATTACAGCACTGAGCCACCACGCCTGGCCTATATATGCATTTTATATCGCTTTTTTTTTTTGAGACAGAGTCTCACTCTGTCACCAAGCTGGAGTGCAGTGGCATGGTCTCAGATCACCGCAACCTCCACCTGCCCAGTTCAAGCAAATCTCCTGCCTCAGCCTCCCGAGTAGGTGGGATTACAGGCACGTGCCACCACGCCCGGCTAATTTTTGTATTTTTAGTAGAGACAGGGTTTCACCATGTTGGACAGGCTGGTCTCGAACTCCTGACCTCTAGTGATCTGCCTGCCTCGGCTTCCCAAATGCAATTAAATTTTTTAATGTGATGTAGGGAAAAAGGAAAGCTATTTTTTTACAAAAGAATGCCAACTAAAAATATAATAGTGTAGGAAATAACCTATATGTGATGGTTTATTTTCAATTCTAAGTGCCTTAGTTTTAAGCATGCTACATGGAAATAATGAGATAAAGAAGCAGAGTGTACTGAGTCACTGCCCCCCTCTTTCCTGTCTTCCCTTTCACCCAGCGGCCAGGCACCTATCAGTCAGGGCCCCCTCAACTACTCCCTCCCCACCCCACTGAGAATTTGGTTTAGGCTAGCTTGCAACATAGATAATTGTACCCTTTCTTATAAGCTAAGTGCAGCCACTAGGGCTATAAGTCCAATGTTCGAAGAGGAGGCTGGGCACGGTGGCTCACATCTGTAATCCCAGCACTTTGGAAGGCTGAGGCAGGTGGATCACCTGAGGTCAGGAGTTCAAGACCAGACTGGCTAACATGGTGAAACCCCATCTCTACCAAAAATACAAAAAAAAAAAAAAAATTAGCCGGGCATAGTGGCAGGCTCCTGTAGTCTCAGCTACTTGGGAGGCTAAGGCACGAGAATCACTTGAACCCGGGAGGCAGAGGCTGCAGTGAGCCGAGATCGCACCACTGCACTCCAGCCTGGGTGACAGAGCAAGATTCTGTCTCCAAAAAAAAAAAAAAGTTTGAAGAGTCCTGAGATAGTCACAATGCATGGTGGGCTACAATAAAACAATAAAATGCAGCAGAAAGACCCCAAAGAACATACTTGAAGCCCCTGCCTAACAATAGGCGACGTCCAGGAAGATTGTGACCCCCATAGTACTCAGCCTATGAGGAACCGGGGGAGGGACCTGTGCACTAGGGGAGAAATTGCTTGTTGAAACTGTGCTGGGTGTGTCTGCTGCAAGACACCCGATCTTGCAAGGCCGTCATTAAAAATCTCATTTTCGCTGTTCTCTGGGTCTCTGAGTCCATTCTTTGGGTTTGGATGGGCGAATTTGTTTCTCACAATAGGATGGAGAAAAATCACCATTTTGTAACCACCATAGTAATAATTACTTGAGGAAACAATCATCAATGGATGCTACATTTTTTTGTCTGAAATTTGTTTCAAAAACAGGATATTCACACAGTTTCAAAATCATCTCAGCAATTACTTATTACAATGAGAATTACAGTGGAGAAATCTGGCAGACACTATGTCAACCAAATATCAAATTTTGATATCAAAAGTGGGACACACTGCATGTACTTCTGGATATGATGCTCTGAAAAAGGGCAGGGTGCAGTGACTCACGCATGTAATCCCAGCACTTTGGGAGGCTGAGGTGGGAGAATCGCATGAAGCCGGGTGTTTGAAACCAGCCTGATCAACATAGCTATACCCAATCTCTACAAAAGAAAAATAAAAAAAGAAATAGCCAGGCATGGTGGCACACACCTGTGGTCCCAGCTACTTGGGAGGCTGAAGTGGGAGGATCACTTGAGCCCATGAGGTCGAGGCTTCAGTGAGCCATGATTGCACCACTGCACTCTAGCCTGGGCACAGAGTGAGACTCTGTCTCAAAAAAAAAAAAAAAAAAAAAAGACACATCACATGTAATATTCCTGCCAAGAATATTAACCTGATTTCAACCATGAGGAGACTATCAAAGCCAAATTGAAAGACAGTTGGCAAAACAATTGGCCAGGACTCTTAAAATGTCAGTGTCATGAAAGAAAAAAAGGAGGCAGAGGGATTGCTCTAGAGTCAAGGAGACTGAAGGATGACAACTCAATGTAATGCGTCATTCTTGATTAGATCCTAGATCAATTTTATTAAAGCTATAAAGAGGCTGAGTGCAGTAGCTCATGCCTGCAATCACACTTGGGAAGCTGAGGCAAGAGGATCATTTGAGCGCAGGTCTGGTTCAAGACCAGCCTGGGCAACATTGGAAGACCTCATCTCTACAAAACACTTTTTTTAATTAGCCCAGAGTGGGCCAAGCATGGTGGCTCACACCTGTAATCCCAGCACTTCGTGAGGCTGAGGCACGTGGATCACAAGGTCAGGGGTTCGAGGCAAGCCTGGCGTACATGATGAAACCTCGTGGCTATTAAAAATACAAAAATTAGCTGGCCGTGTTGGTGTGCGCCTGTAATCCCAGCTACTCGGGAGCCTGAGGCAGGAGAATGGCTTGAACCCGGGAGGCGGAGGTTGAAGTGAGCTGAGATCGTGCCATTGCACTCCAGCCTGGGCAACAAAGCAAAAACTCCATCTCAATAATAGGCCAGGCATGGTGGCTCATGCCTGTAATCCCAGCAGTTTGGGAAGCCGAGGTGGGCAGATCACCTGAGGTCGGGAGTTCCAGACCAGCCTGGCCAACATGGTGAAACCCCCATCTCTACTAAAAATACAAAATTAGGCAGGCTTGGTGGCCCATGCCTGTAATCCCAGCTACCCCAGAGCTGAGGCAGGAGAATCGCTTGAACCCGGGAGGTGGAGGTTGCAGTGAGCCAAGATCATGCCATTGCACTCCAGCCTGGGCGACAAGAGCGAAACTCTGTCACGATAATAATAATAATAATAATAATAATAATAATAATAATAGGCTGGGCACAATGGCTCTCACCTGTAATCCCAACACTTTGGGAGGCAGAGGCAGGCAGATCACCTGAGGTCAGGAGTTCGATACCAGCCTGGCCAACATGGTAAAACCCCACCTCTACTAAAAATACAAAAATTAGCCGGATGTGGTGGCAGGAGCCTGTAATTCCAGCTACTCAGGAGGCTGAGACAGGAGAATTGCTTGAACCCGTAAGGCGGAGGTTGGGGTGAGCCAGGATCACACCACTACACTCCAGCCTGGGTGACAGCATGAGACTCAAAATAATAATAATAATAATAATAATAATAATATCTGCCAATGAGTACCAAAATGTTTCCAGATAGATCTCAGCCTCCCAGTATGGTAAGAAAGATGGATATTTCTTGGGTCCGTGTGTGGTACTTTTATATTCAGGATCAGATAATTAGATGAACACCTACATTACATAATTCTAACATTTCAGCTAGGAGAAATGTGAAAGCAAAACTTTTTTTATTTTTTGAGACAGAGTCTCACTGTGTCACCCAGTATGGAGTGCAGTGGCATGAGCATGGCTCACTACAGCCTCAACCTTCTGGGCTCAAGCGATCCTCCTACCTCAGCCTCCTGAGTAGCTGGAACTACAGGCTTGTGCCACCACCAACGCTGGATAATTTTTTGTGTGTGTGTGGTTAAAATGGAGTCTCACTCTGTCACCCAGGCTGGAGTGCAGTGGTGGGATCTTGGCTCAGTGCAACCTCCACCTCCTGGTTCAAGCGATTCTCCTGCCTCAGTCTCCCGAGTAGCTGGGACTACAGGTGCACACCACTGCACCCGGCTAATTTTTGCATTTTTTTTTAGTAGAGACAGGGTCTTGCCATGTTGGCCAGGCTGGTCTTGAATTCCTGTCCTCCGGTGATCCATCCACCTCAGCCTCCTAAAGTGCTGGGATTACAGGCGTGAGCCAGCGCGCCCAGCCTAATTTTTATATTTTTTTGTATGTTTCACCATGTTGCCCAGGTTGGTATGGAACTCCTGGGCTCAAGCAATCCACTCACCTCAGCCTCCCAAAGTAAAGCTAAACATTTTAATACAAAAGGGAACAAAATTTATCATTCAAAGACACCATCCATAGAAAATTAAATAAACAGCCAGGCGCAGTGGCTCCTGCCTATAATCCCAGCACTTTGGGAGTCCGAGGCAGGTGGACTGCTTGAGGCCAGGAGTTCGACACCAGCCTGGCCAACATGGTAAAATCCCATTTCTACTGAAAGTGCAAAAATTAGCTGGGCATGGTGACCCACACCTATAATCCCAGCTACTCAAAAAAAAGTAATAAAAAAATTTGTAGGCCGGGCGCAGTGGCTCACCCCTGTAATCCAGCACTTTGGGAGGCCGAGGCGGGTGGAACACGAGGTCATGAGATTGAGACCATCCTGGCTAACACGGCGAAACTCCGTCTCTACTAAAAATACATAAAATTAGCCGGGCGTGGTGGTGGGTGCCTGTAGTCCCAGCTACTCAGGAGTTGAGGCAGGAGAATAGCGTGAACCCAGGAGGGGGAGCTTGCAGTAAGCCGAGATCTCACCACTGCACTCCAGCCTGGGAGACCGAGCAAGAATCCGTCAAAAAAAAAAAAAAAAAAAAAAAAAAATTAAAGATTTCCAGAATGAAATAATTACAGAATACAATAGAGAAGAGAGGAGAGACAATAATTTAAAGGATGGAAAGGAGAAAGGAAGCAGGAAAGCAAGGTAAGGTAGAAATTTCTCTGCACTGGCTGGGCAGGGTGGCTCATGCCTGTAATCCCAGCACTTCGGGAGGCCAAGACAGGCAGATCACTTGAGCTCAGGAGTTAAGAGACCATCCTGGAGAATATAGCGAGCCCCTATCTACAAAAAATGCAAATACTGGCCAGGCATGGTGGCGCGCCTGTGGTCCCAGATACTCGGGAGGCTGAGGTAGGAGGATCGCTTGAGTCCAGGAGGTCAAGTTGCAGTAAGCCATGTTCACGCCGCCATTGCACTTCAGCTTGGGCAACAGAGCAAGACACTATCTTTCAACAACAACAACAACAAAAAAACAGAAACAAAAAACAAACAAAAATAGAGGCCGGGCGTGGTTGCTCAACCTGTAATCCCCGCACTTTGCGGGGCTAAGTCGGGCGGATCACCTGTGCTCAGGAGTTCGAGACCAGCGTGGCCAACGTGGCGAAACCCCGTCTCTACAAAAAATACAAAAATTAGCTGGGCGTGGTGGCGCGTGCCTGTAATCTGTAATCCCAGCTACTTGGGAGGCTGAGGCAGGCAAATCCCTTGAACCCGGGAGGCGGAGGTTGCAGTGAGCAGAGATCGCGCCACTGCACACCAGCCTGGCCGACAGAGCGAGACTTCGTCTAAAAAAAAAAAAAAAGAAAGAAAGAAAACAAAAGAATGAAAGAAAAGTCCGAAACCTCCTGCGCCACTGTCCACTAGCTACGCGCGTTGGGAAAGGAGAGGTCAGCGCCCTCCGCCCCGCCACCGCCGCGGGTCCCTTTAACGGAGAGTGAGCGGTTCTGCCTTAACTCCGCCCACGGCTAAGGAGTCGCACGGCCTACGAGAGGCGCAGTGTGGGACGGAGCCAATGCGTACGGCGTGACGCCATCCTGCTGCGACCGGCGCTCCCCGGGGCAGGTGGCTGCACAGTCTTGGCGGAGGTGAGTCCCGTGGCGGAGGTGAGTCCCGTGGTGGAGGTGAGCGCGGGCTCCGGGGTGTTGCTGCCGGGGGAGGATTTGCTGGGGATCCGAGGCACCCTCGCATGAGAGCCCTGAGAGCGAATCGCTTCGTCTGACCTCGGGGTTGTCCGGGGCGAGGGCACGAATCACCCCAACCTATCCGAAGCCTGGTGGAATGGCTTATGAACTGATCTCAAAAGCAGTCCAAGTCATCCGTCGCTGGGGCGGGGAGGGGGACACCGCGGCGGCCCCGCTGAGTGCTACCTGGGCACTGAGCCTGTGGGGAGAGGCGGCCCAGCGGGGTGGAGAGAGATAAGGGACCAGTAACGGCCAGCGTTTGTCCGTGGTATTGAGCGTTCTGTGGGTCAAATTCTCAAAGCACTCCTGCGAAATAGGCCCGCCCATTTTGCAGAAGGGGAACGTGAGGCTTGGCGGTTAAAGTTACCGCTTTGTAAGCGCTGTAAAGATGAGAGGTTGGGTAGTGGGGAACATGTAAGCATCTCTAAAACGGTGATTCGAGCCGGGCGCGGTGGCTCACACCTCTTAATCCCAGCACTTTGGGAGGCTGAGGCGGGCGGATCACCTGAGGTCAGGAGTTCGAGACCAGTCTGGCCAACATGGCGAAACCCCATCTTTACTAAAAATACAAAAATTAGCCGGGCGTGGTGGCGCGGGCCTGTAGTCCTGGCTACTCGGGAGGCTGAGGGAGAAGAATCGCTTGAACCCGGGAGGCGGAGGTTGCAGTGAGCCGAGATCGCGCCACTTTACTCCAGCCTGGGCGAAAGAACCAAACTCCATCTCAAGAAAAATAAATATAGCCGGGCGCGGTGGCTCACACCTGTAATCCTAGCACTCGGGGACGCCGAGGCGGGCGGATCACAAGGTCAGGAGATCAAAACCATCCTGGCTAACAGGGTGAAACCCTGTCTCTATTAAAAATACAAAAAAATTAGCCGGGCGTTGTGGCGGGCGCCTGTAGTCCAAGCTACTCGGGAGGCTGAGGCAGGAGAATGGTGTGAACCCGGGAGGCGGCGTTTGCAGTGAGCCGAGATCGCGCCACCGCACTTCAGCCTGGGCGACAGAGAGAGACTCCGTCTAAAAAAAAAAAAAAAAAAAAAAATGGAGGGGGGAACGAAAAAAAAAAAAGAAAAAAACTGTTTCTGGACTAACTTGGACAGTTCTTGTGACAAAATTCATTTGGCATCATAACCACCAGAATATGAGACTTTGGAATTTGCTTTTCAGGTGACCAAAGCCACGTAATGTCCGTAGTTCGTTCATCAGTCCATGCCAAATGGATTGTGGGGAAGGTGATTGGGACAAAAATGCAAAAGACTGCTAAAGTAAGAGTGACCAGGCTTGTTCTGGATCCCTATTTATTAAAGGTGAGAAACATTCTTGTTTCAGGGTGGCTTTGGTAAATCACCACCATGTCCTGGGTTGTGAGCAAAAAAGCATTTCTCTCTCAGTAAAGATGTCTTGTCTCTCATCTGCTTTGAGCCAGGCATTCTGCTGGTCTGTGGGTATAACACAGTTCACACATTCCAAGAAAACAGAGTTAATGTCAATCCACTCTAACTGTTGTAGTCATTCTGTTTGCAAAGTACTGGCCGGATGAGGTGGCTCACACCTGTAATCCCAGCACTTTGGGAGGCCGAGGCGGTTGGATCACCTGAGATCGGGAGTTCGAGACCAGCCTGGCCAACATGGTAAAACCCCGTCTCTACTAAAAATACAAAAATTAGCTGGGTATGGTGGTGCGCACCTGTAATCCTAGCTACTCTGGAGGCTGAGGCAGGAGAATCGCTTGAAGCCGGGAGGTGGAGGTTGCAATGAGCCACAATTGTACCATTGCACTCTATCCTGGACAAGAGCAAAACTCCACCTTTAAAAAAACAAACAAACAAAAAAAAAACAGTACTGTGGGAGCAGAGAGCAGGGCATCTCATTCTTTCCTCTATGGGTGCTGTAGGAGAGCAACCTTGATTAAGGGACATTTTAGCTGAATCTCAAAACGGATTTTATCCAGCCGGGCACAGTGGCTCACGCCTGTAATCCCAGCACTTTGGGAGGTCGAGGCAGGCAGATCACCTGAGGTCAGGAGTTCGAGACCAGCCTGGCAGCCTGGCCAATATGGCAAAACCCTGTCTGTACTAAAAATACAAAAAATGGCCAGACGTGGTGCCAGATGCCTGTAATCCCAGCTACTCAGGAGGCTGAGGCAGGAGAATCATTTGAACTTGGGAGGCAGAGGTTGCAGTGAGCTGAGATCATGCTATTGCACTCCAGCCTGGGTGACAAGAGCGAAACTCCATCTCAAAAAAAGAAAAAGATTTCATCCAGAGGACTGAGTTGGGAGAAGTCATTTCAGCTATGATGAGTGGTTTGTGGAAGTTCATTTAGCCATGATAGGGCATGACATTCTACAGGAACATACAGTGGTTTGGCAACATTGAGCCTAGAACTTAGCATTTTGTAGGCATTCTTAAATGAATGACAAGGACAGTTGGGCTAGACTGTGAAGGGTCTTTTGTGTTTTAGATTTCATCCTTTTTTTTTCTTGAGACAGAGTCTCAGTCTGTCACCCAGGCTGGAGTTCAGTGGTGCCATCTCAGCTCACTGCAGCCTTCTGGTTCAACCAATTCTTATGCATTAGCTTCCCGAGTAGCTAGATTTCATCCTCTAAGCCAGCAGTCCTCAACCTTTTTGGCACCAGGGACCAGTTTCATGGAAGACAATTTTTCCACAGAGGAGGGGTGGGGGGAGGATGAAACTGTTCCACTTCAGATCATCAGGATCATCAGGTGTTAGTTAGATTCTCATAAGGAGCACACAACCTAGACCCCTCCCATGCACAATTCACAATAGGGTTTGTGCTCCTATGGGAATCTAATGCTGCTGCTGATCTGACAGGAGGTGGAGTGCAGGCGGTAATACTCATGCTGGCTCAACGCCGCTCACCTCCTGCTGTGCGGCCCTGTTCCCAACAGGCCACTGAATGGTATCAGTCTGCTGCCCTGGGGGTTGGGGATCCCTGCTTGAACCCAAAGACAGGCTTGGAAACACGGGTAGGGATGAAGACTGGAGGTAAGGGAATGGGCAAAGAGGCTGCTGCAAAAGTCTAGGATGGAAATAAGGACCTGAACTAAAGTTGATGTAGTGGGGATGGAGTGGAAAAAATATTTCAGGAAGAAAGGACAGAGTCATTGATTTGTTTGCTGTGCCCAGGGGACGGATAGGTGCCAAGGATGGTTTCACATCCAAAGTTCGGCACACAGGTGGGTAGCAATGCTGTTCATTATCAAGGATTAGAAACACAGGAGCAAGCTGAAGAGTGACTGCATGATCCTTGACCTTTGGGAGACCTTAGTTTGAATACTGACTCTTGTTTACCAGCTACACACATGGCTTAACCTCCCTGAACTTGTTTTTCTCATATGTAAAATGGGAATACCTGCTGCAGCAGGGTTGTTATAAAGAATAGGTGATTCTAGGCTGGGCGCGGTGGCTCATGCCTATAATCCCAGCACTTTGTGAGGTCGAGGCAGGTGGATCAACTGACGTCAGGAGTTCGGGACCAGCCTGGCCAACATGGTGAAACCCCATCTCTACTAAAAAAAATACAAAAAATTAGCCGGGCATGGTGGCAGGCACCTGTAATTCCAGCTACGTGGGAGGCTGAGGCAGGAGAATCTCATGAATCTGGGAGGCGGAGGTTGCAGTGAGCTGAGATCGTGCCATTGCACTCCAGCCTGGGCAACAAGAGCGAAACTCTGTCAATCAATCAATCAGTATAATAGGTGATTCTACTTACCATTTGTAGTTTATTTGCGATACTTTGAGCCAGGCATAGAGCTAAGTGCTTGATGTATATTATAACGTCGAATTGTCTTGATAACTTTAGAAGTACAGGTACTGGAGCCTCATCTTATCGTGGAAAACACTGAGCTTGGAGTAGTTAAGTGACTCACAGCTAGTGGTGAGGGTAGCATGCTTTTAGGCTAGAGGGAAGGCTCCAGTGGGAAGGAAGAATGTAAACCGTATAGGAAGAGATGGTAACTGGTAGAGCAAGGGTGCTGAAGGGAATGGCCTGGAGAGCTTGGGGAGAAGATCAGCTCTGGAAACGTCATCCTGTTTTCTAAAAAGTAAGCAGCTAATTTTGTGGGGTTTGTTTTTGAGACAGGATATCTGTTGCCCAGGCTGGAGTACGGTGGCATGATTCTGGCTCACTGCATCCTCAAACTCCTGGGCTCAAGCTGTCATCCTGTCTCAGCCTCCTAGGTGGCTAGGGCTAGAGGCATGTCACCATGCCTGGCAATTTTTTTTGTTGTTGGAGAAGGGGTCTCACTATATCACTCAGGCTCTAATTTTTGTACTAGAAGCCTCCTTAAGTATCTTATCTTTTCCTAAGTCCTGGCTTGTTTGCTGTGCATTACTTTTTCATATTACATATTACATTACCAGGTCACAGATGGGAACTACTGATTTGCTTCTCTCCCTCTCTCAACAGTATTTTAATAAGCGGAAAACCTACTTTGCTCACGATGCCCTTCAGCAGTGCACAGTTGGGGATATTGTGCTTCTCAGAGCTTTACCTGTTCCACGAGCAAAGCATGTGAAACATGAACTGGCTGAGATCGTTTTCAAAGTTGGAAAAGTCATAGATCCAGTGACAGGAAAGCCCTGTGCAGGAACTACCTATCTGGAGAGTCCGCTGAGTTCGGAAACCACCCAGCTAAGCAAAAATCTGGAAGAACTCAATATCTCTTCAGCACAGTGAAGCGGGAGTGGAAGAAGGATCTAAAGGGAAAAACTGACATGTTTATGTTATGGAAAAAGAAATTTTTCTAAGTTTCATCACAAATTGTGTCCAGTTTCTCTGTGGTGTTTATGAAATAGCTAAAAGCAAATGAAGTAAAGGGCATACTATGGTTTTTCATAAAGGTTTATGGTCATGTTTCAAATTTTCATCATTTCAGTGAACATACTTCCACGTTACACTAAGTGTGCCTAGCAGTCTGTTGCATTTTGTAAGCTCACTGTGTTTTGTTTTGTTTTGTTTTGTTTTGTTTTGTTTTTGAGATGGAGTCTCGCTCTGTCACCCAGGCTGGAGTGCAGTGGTGCCATCTTGGCTCACTGCAAGCTCCGCCTCCCGGGTTCACGCCATTCTCCTGCCTCAGCCTCCCGAGTAGCTCGGACTACAGGCGCCTGCCACCATGCCCGGCTAATTTTTTTTTTCTTTTTGTATTTAGAGTAGAGACAAGGTTTCACCGTGTTAGCCAGGATGGTCTTGATCTCCTGACCTCGTGATCCGCCTGCCTCGGCCTCTCAAAGTGCTGGGATTACAGGCGTGAGCCACTGTGCTCGGCAAGCTCACTGTTTTAGGTTTTATTTTTGTTTTTTGAGACAGGGTCTTGCTTTGTTGCCTGGGCTGGAGTGCAGTAGTATGATCTTGGCTCACAGCAGCCTCGACCTCCCTGGCCCCAGCATCTTTCCACCCCAGCCTTCTGAGTAGCTGGGAACACAGGAACATACCACTACACTTGGCTGATTTTTTGTAAATTTTGTAGAGACAGGGTCTCCCTGTGTTGCCCAGGCTGGTCTCGGACTCCTGGGAGCAATCTGCCCATCTTGGCCTAACAAAGTGCTGGGATTACAGGCCTGAGCCACTGTGCCCAGCCGGTTCCCTTTTTTTTCATTCAAAGGAATTTTGAATTTATCTTAGAACCTTTATTTTGAAGGAAGAAAGTCTTTTTTTTTTTTTTTTTTTGAGCTGGAGTTTCGCTCTTGTTACCCAGGCTGGAGTGCAATGGCATGATCTTGGCCCGCCACAACCTCCACCTCCCAGGTTCAAGTGATTCTGCCTCAGCCTCCTCGAGTAGCTGGGACTACAGGAATGCACCACCACGCCCAGCTAATTTTTTTTTGTATTTTTAGTAGAGACGATATTTCACCATGTTGGCCAGGCTGGTCTCGAACGCTTATCTCAGGTGATCTCCCCGCCTCAGCCTCCCAAAGTGCTGGGATTACAGGCGTGAGCCACTGTGACTGGCCAAAAGGGGAATATTTCAATCTTAGCTGATACATGTTTGTTTTCAGGTGGAGTCTCGCTCTGTTGCCCAGGCTGGAGCACAATGGTGTGATCTCGGCTCACTGCAACCTCTGCCTCCTGGGTTCAAACGATTCTCCTGCCTCAGCCTCCCAAATAGCTGGGATTACAGCTGCGTGCCACCACGCACAGCTAATTTTTTTTTTATTTTATTACTATTTTTTGTATTTTTGGTAGAGACAGTTTCACCATGTTGGACAGGCTGGTCTTGAACTCCTGACCTCAGGTGATCCCATCCGCCTCAGCCTGCCAAAGTGCTGGGATTACAGCCTTGAGCCACCACGCCCAGCCTTGATACATGTATTGTGTAAGCACAGGGTTTCCAGGATGATCACAGGCCTTGCCTGCCTCAGGGATCAATCTAGTTGGGGAGGTATGCACAGGTGCCTCCATGGCAAACAGGATATGGGTGAGGGTGAACTGAAGGTCACTTCTCAGGAGAGATGAGATGGTGCTAGAAGTAAGCATTGAAGCAAGAGTCTCCAGGACAGTAGATGATGGGGTGGAAAGGGCATTTGAGGCAGAGGAAAGGGAATGTAAAATCCACAAAGTCAATGAAAGTATAACCAGGACTTCTGGAAGCAGATGAGGATTGCTGCAACATTTTCAGCAGTGGTGGAACTCAGAAATAGGTGAAAGTAACTATAAGTGATAGTGGCTGAACGTTTTAAAGAGTGATACAATTGCATTTGCATTTTAATAAAAGTGATTGCATGATTGTAGAGAACAGACTGGAAGGGGACATGTTAGATAGAGGTGGGGAGATCACAGTTCAAAGACTGGTCCTAAGACCCAAACTGAGTTGTGCAGGGAAGGACTGAGTAACAGCAGTGAGGGATTAAATAACAGGTTCCAAGGTAGAACTGGTGCCAGGGTAGGTGAATGAAAGGGAAGCATCTTAGACTGTCCAGGTCTCCGGCAGGTGGGGCTGTGGGACTGCTTAGCCTGGAAGGGTACATGAAAGTATCAGGCATCTCCCACAAAAAAGAATGAGTTCGGCTGGGCGCAGTGGCTCATGCCTGTAGTCCCAGCACTTTGGGAGGCCAAGGTGAGCAGATCATAAGGTCAGGAGTTCGAGACCAGCCTGACCAACATGGTGAAATCCTGTCTCTACTAAAAATACAAAAATTAGCCGGGCATGATGGCAGATGCCTGTAATCCCAGCTACTCTGGAGGCTGAGGCAGGAGAACCGCTTGAACCTGGGAGGCGGAGGTTGCAGTGAGCGTTGCACTCCAGCCTGGGCAACAAGAGTGAAACTCTATCTCAAAAAAAATAAAAAATAAGGCTAGGCTTGGTGGCTCACGCCTGTAATGCCAGCACTTTGGGAGGCCGAGGCAGGTGGATCACGAGGTCAGGAGATCGAGACCATCCTGGCTGACACGGTGAAACCCCGTCTACTAAAAATACAAAAAAAAAAAAAAAAAATTAGCCTGGTGTGGTGGCAGGCTCCTGTAGTCCCAGCTACTCAGGAGGCTGAGGCAGAAGAATGGCGTGAACCTGGGAGGCGGAGCTTGAAGTGAGTGGAGATCGTGCCACTGCACTCCAGGCTGGGTGACAAAGCGAGACTCTGTCTCAAAAAAAAAAAAAAAAAAAAAAAAAAAAGAATGAGTTCATATCCTTTGCAGGGACATGGATGAAGCTGGCCATAATTCTCAGCAAACTAACACAGGAACAGAAAACCAAACACCACATATTCTCATAAGTGGAAGTTGAACAATGAGAACACATGGACACAGGGAGGGGAACATCACACACGTGGACACAGGGAGGGAACCACCATATATGCCATAAGATTTGCAAGAAATCAAAAAGCATTTAAATATCCACATGGAAGTGAGGCAAGACTGATATTGTAGAAAAGTCAAATCAGCCGAGTGTGGTGGCTCACGCCTGTAATCCCAGCACTTTGGGAAGCCGAGGTGGGCAGATCATGAGGTCAGGAGTTCGAGACCAGCCTGGCCAAAATGGTGAAACCCCGTCTCTACTAAAAATACAATAATTAGCAGGGTATGAGGGCACGCGCCTGTAATCCCAGCTACTCAGGAGACTGAGGCAGGAGAATCGCTTGAACCTGGGAGGCGGAGGTTGCAGTGAGCCAAGATCACCCCGCTGCACTCTAGCCTGGGCAACAGAGCGAGACTCTGTCTCAAAAAGAAAAAAAGAAAAGAAAAGTCAAATCGGTGATAGTAAGAATACACTTGAGAAGTTCTCTAAGAATGTAGAGGGAAAGGATAAAGGAATGAAAGTAATGAGAATGATAGTTCTGTGAGACTCAATTTTAAAACTCCAATATAAATATAATACGTTTTTCAGAATAGAGTAGAACGAAAACACAAACTAATGAAAAAAAGAAATAGAAAACATTTTTTCTTGACCTTTAGAAAAATCATGTTCTATAAAAAGAGATCCTCACATAGACATATCCTGGCAGAATATGTATTGAAATGCTGGAAAACTTTAAACCATTCCAGGATCTGAGAAAATTACTTAGAACTGAATGAAAATCACACTGACCCTGGCTTTTTCTCTATGATAGAAAGTTCAAGAAAACACCAGAATACCATCTACACAGTTGAGGGGAAGGGTTAGAAACCCAAGGAGTAACCAGAGATTTTGAAAACACACTTGTGTAGTCTGACATCTGTGAAAATAACATGCTTGGCTGTTTTTGCTTTGAGAGTGCATATCACTAATAAGCAGCTTAAAAAAAGATCACCTTAGTTCAACCATTATGGAAGACAGGGTGGTGATTCCTCAAGAATCTAGAACCAGAAATACCATTTGACCCAGCAACTGCATTACTAGGTATATATTCAAAGGATTATAAATCATTCTACTATAAAGACACCTGCACACATATGTTTATTGCAGCGCTACTTACAATAGCAAAGACTTGGAACCAACCCAAATGCCCATCAATGATAGACTGGATAAAGAAAATGTGGCACATATACACCATGGAATACTATGCAGCCATTAAAAAGAATGAGTTCATGTCCTTTACAGGGACATGGATGAAGCTGGACACCATCATTCTCAGCAAAGTAACACAGGAACAGAAAACAAAACACCACATGTTCTCACTCATAAGTGGGAGTTGAACAATGAGAACACATGGACACAGGGCGGGGAACATCACACACCGGGGCCTGTCGGGGGGTTGGGGGCAAGGGGAGGGAGACCATTAGGACAAATACCTAATGCGTGTGGGGCTTAAAACCTAGATGATGGGTTGATAGGTGCAGCAAACCACCATGGCACATGTATACCTATGTAACAAACCTGCATGTTCTACACATGTATCCCAGAAGTTAAAATTTAAAAAAAAAAATTAAAAATAAAGCATCAGACATCTCCAAGTGGTGCTCCTAGCATATGGTGACACGTGTCACCAGCTCTGGGATGGAGTCCAAGCCATCTCTAAAATATTTTTAAGGTTTAAATATTTAAACCTGTATAAATAAGCATAATTTATAAATATGTTAAAATATAAATGATGCTTAAGTACCAATGAAGTATTAAAGTATAAATATAAAATTAAAAGCATGTGAAAATATAAATAGTACCTAAGTACCATCAAAGGATTAAAATATAAATGATGATGGCCAGGCGTGGTGGCTCACACCTGTAATCCCAGCACTTTGGGAGGCCGAGGCAGGCGGATCATGAGATCAGGAGTTGGAGATCAGCCTGACCAACATGGTGAAACCCCGTTTCTACTAAAAATGCAAAAGTTAGCCGGGGCGTGGTGGTGCACGCATGTAATCCCAGCTACTCAGGAGACTGAGGCAGGAGAATCGCTTGAACCTGGGAGGCGGAGGTTGTAGTCAGCCGAGATCGTGCCACTGCACTCCAGTCTGGGTGACAGAGTGAGACTCCGTCTCAAAAAAATAAAAATTAAAATAAAATATAAATGATGTATAAGCACCATTGAAGTATTAAAATATGAATGATACCTAAGTACCATTGAAGCATTAAAATATAAGTGATACCTAAGTATCATTCAAGTATTAAAATAGAAATGATACTTAAGTACCATCGAAGTATTAAAATATAAATTATACCTAAGTACCACTGAAGTGTTAACATATAAATGATACTTGTTTATATTTTAACACATACTTTTTCCTGAGAGTCTTTGTATAAAACTTATGCTCCAGGAAGACTTGCTATGTTTATTCTATGGCTTCAAATACCTGAAGCCACACAGCCGTGAAATCGGAGTACCCTCTTTTTCCCCAGTAAAAAGTCCTGAGTGAATGGAACTCCACAACAAAATGATAGTGGAGAAAAGCAATGCAGGCTAAGCAGGCTAATACCAAACACAAAAGCAAGGTCAGCAAAGAAGTGTCTAGCTACAGTTTATATTTCAGAATAAATTTAAAAGCAGGTGTCTTATGAAACAGAGCTGAGAAATTGGGGACATTTGTGACAGTCACAGGAGCTCATCCACCCTTAAAGAGGCCTGGCCTCCTGCTCTGTAGGGCTGGGCCAAGTCCTTGATACCCTGGAGAGAGCTCACTTCTGCCTCTCTTTGGAGTGTGAGAAACACACTCACCCATTCAAACCCAAAGAATGGACTTAGAGGCATGAAGAACAGTGAAAGTGAGACTTTTTTTTTTTTTTTGAGACCTCGTCTCGATCTGTCACTGAGGCTGGAGTGTAATAGTGCGATCTCAGCTCATTGCAATCTCCACCTCCCAGGTTCAAGTGATTTTCCTGCCTCAGCCTCCCGAGTAGCTAGGATTACAGGCACGCGCCACCACACCTGGCTAATTTTTCTATTTTTAGTAGAGATGGGGTTTCACCATGTTGGCCAGGCTGGTCTTGAACTCCTGACCTCAGGTGATCCACCCGCCTCAGCCCCCCAAAATACTGGGATTATAGGCATAAGCCACCGCACCCAGACAAAAGTGAGACTTTTTAGTAACGGTTTTGCAAGATCGGATGTGTGATGGGCAGGCACACCCAGTGCAGTTTCAACAATTTATCCCCTAGAGCACAGGTCCCTCCCCCCGTTTCTCACAGGCTGAGTAATATGGGGTTGCAGTCTTCCTGGACATCACCTAAGTTTCATTATCCTCTTGTTAGGTTACATCTTGTCCTCTTCCCTACTTGAAGTTTCGATTTCCCAGTGGCGAAGCTTTCTTTCCTTTTATGGATTAGACACCCCCGCCACTTTTCTCCCTCCCCTCTGACTTCTGTGAGTTTTATCACTCTTCCCAGATGTCTGTACCGTGCGTCTTGTCACATCCACAAGGCAGCTGCCCAGACTTGTCCGTCTGTTTTCTGAAAATGGACCACTTAAAAAGTACTTCTTACAGGGTTCTCCACAGCTTTACTAAGCATACACTAATTGAGGCCAGGAGGTCCTCAGCCACACAGCCTCTGGCCTCCTATCCTTGTGTCCCTTGGCCTCCATCCCACTGGCCTCCAAGGGACAGGTGCCTTTCCCTGCTCTGGGGCAAAGCCCTCCTCCATCCACAGGGTCCACCTCTGTCCTCCCTGGTGGCTCCTTGCCATATTAACGTGTTCAAATTCTACCCCAGTCAGAAAACTGCACCCCTTGAGCCCTGATGCTCCCTTGGCCCCCAAGATTACCAGCTTCAGGGAACCTCCCAGTTTTTGTCCACCTTATGACCTCCAAGCAACCCAGTCCCGAGGGCACTTTCCTCTCTTCCTCTGCAGCCCTGCACTGGCCTGGAAATGCTCCCTTTGGTGGCCAGAGCCCCTACTCCTCCCACATTCTCCCCCACCCCCAGGGTCCAGCTTCCTTCCTCCTGCCCTCGCCTTGGTTGCAGTTTTCATGGTTATATTTATGGCTTTTTTCTTTTTCTTTTCTTTTCTTTCTTTTTTTTTTTTTTTTTTTTTTTTTGGAGACAGAGTCTCACTCTGTTGCCCAGGCTGGAGTGCACTGGCACGATCTCGGCTCACTGCACCCTCCACCTCCCAGGTTCAAGCAATTCTCTCACTTCAGCCTCTCGAGTAGCTGGGATTACAGGCACCCGACATCATGCCTGCCTAATTTTTGTATTTTTGTAGAGATGGGATTTCACCGTGTTGGCTGGGCTGGTCTCGAACTCCTGACCTCAAGTGATCCGCCCGCCTCGGCCACCCAAAGTGCTGGGATTACAGACGTGAGCCACCGCGCCCAGCTACATTTGTGGCTTTTTTTAAAATCTTCCTGGAGGACACATTTTTCCCTTTACAGCGCCAGCCACCCAGATCCACGCCTTTGCTTAAGTTATCTCCTCAGTCAGGGATGACCTCCCTTCTTCCCCTGGGACTGATATGTCCTGCCAGCTCCTTGGAGAATTTTCTCCCCGTCTATCCTCTAATTCACAGCCACCCCTGGTTACATGCTCTCTTTCCATGCCTCTTTCACGTCTCGTGAACCTGTCCATCTTGACACTTAGCACACACAGTCCAATCATCATTGTACATTCTGTCCCCACTAGACCCAGACGGCCTTGAGGGTAGGTACCAAGTGGGCATTCCCCATGGCCAGTGCCCACCGGTGCTGAAATGAATGGGAATGATGCAGTCCCAAGACCTCAAGAGGACCTTCCCAGTCCTTTCTCCTTAATTTTTTTTTTTGTGTATGTGTGTATGTTTTTAAATTTTTTCCTCATTTTCTTTCTTTTCTTTTCCTTTCTTTCTTCTTTCTCTTTCCTTCTTTTCCCTCCCTCCCTCCTTTCTTTCTCCCTCCTTCCTTCCCTCCCTCCCTCCCTCTTTTCTTCCTTCCTTCCTTCCTTTCCCTCCCTCCCTCCCTCCCTCCCTCTCTCTCTCTTTCTTTCGCGACAGGATGTCATGTGTTTGCCCAGGCTGGAGTGCAGTGGCACGATCATAGTTCACTACAGCCTCCACCTCCTGAACTCAAACGATCCTTCTGCCTCAGTCTCCAGTGTAGCTGGCACCACAGACGTGCAGCATCCTCCATGCCCGGCTAATTTAAAAATTTTTTTGCAGAGTGAGGGCTCGCTATGTTGCCCAGGTTGGTCTCGAACTCCTGGCCTCAAGAGATCCTCCGGCCTCAGCCTCCCAAAGTGCTGGGATGACAGGCGTGAGCTATTGCACCCGGCCCCAGAATGCACTTGTTAAGGCGTTGTGGGGCTTTTTGAAATGACAATATATTCATATACTACAAAATTTAAAAGACACTGGCGGGGTGGGGTGGGGGAAACCCCACTGCCACTGCCCCACCCCAGGCCCTGGATTCCCCTAGGCACAGTGTTACTCTTTCCTTGTGGAGTGTTTCCTGATCATTGAAGCTATGCCCTTGTCCCTTTTGCACCCGCGCTTCTGGGCACCGAGCTCCTCCCGCTGGAAGTGATCGGCTTGCACTGACTGCGCTTGGGCTTCGCGCTTTCCCGCAGCGGCCGGGCCTTGGCTCCTGTACGCCCCGCCGACCCCCGCGGCCGCGCGCCCTGCTCCCCCTGGCGGCCGCGCCCCGCACTGCAGTGGCCGCGTTGGGGCCCGGCCGGGGGAGGGGTCGCGCGGCGGCGGCGTCAGCGGCGGCGCCCGGACGGTGGGAGCCGAGGCGGCGAGCAAGATGGCGGTGCGAGTGCTGCGCGCCCGCGGAGTGGCCTGGGCCGGCGGCCTCCTGCGGCGGGCGGCCCCCTGCAGCCTCCTGCCCAGGCTCCGGTGAGCAGCGCCGCCCTTTCCGGGAGCGGCCGGGGAGGGGCCGCCGCGAAGCGGAGGGCGCGGGGTTTCCCGGCGCCGGTCTCCGCCCCGGTCATGTCCCCAGCGCTGGTAGCCTCCTGGCCTCGGGGCCATGGGGCCGGAGCTGGGGTGGGGCCGGAGCTGGGGCGGGATCGGGGCGTCCTCGGGCTCAAGGTCACGGCGGGGACTGGCCGCCCTGCGGCTCCACCCTCGCCCGAGAAGGCGCCCGAGGCTCGGCCTGGAGGCCACATCCTCCGGCGGCGCTGGCCCGGCCTGCAGGGCCCTGACCGGCGCAACCCGGGGCCGGGGACAGGGACAGCGCGCGCCTGAGGCCGCAGGACTCGGACGCCGTCTGCTGGGTCCTCGCCGGAGGCTGTCCCAAGCCTGAGTGGCTGCGTCTGCCGACGACGTTGGTGACCCTGGCCTCTGTGGTGCTGTGAGTAGGGAATAAAAGCGTAAAGCATTGTCCCGGGCCAGCTCTCCGCGGACGGTGGGGGAAGTTAGAGCTTGGAGGAGGTCAAATCACTTACGTCTTTGAGTTGAAATTTAAAGCCGGCCGTGGATCTAAAAGTACTTAGAGTTATCAGCACTAAGTTCAGGTGTGGGGCTCTTGTTTAAACTTTTTTTTTTTCTAACTTTAGTGGATTGGACGTTTGGTTGTCCAAATTCATCACCTTGACATTTGCACGTGCTATTTTCCACATTCAAACAGCAAAGCCTATCCTGATTTACCAAGAGTTGCTTTCTCGTATTCATTGCTTTGGGTAGTTTAAATTACCAAAGGAACTGTGTGTTAAACTCGCCATGGGCCAGGGAGGTTTCAGTAACATGGTTTATTGTTGTTGTTGTTGTTGTTGTTTATTTATTTAATTTTTTTGAGACGGAGTTTTGCTCTCATTGCCCCGGCTGAAGTGCAACCGCACGATCTTGTCTCACTGCAACCTCCGCCTCCCGGGTTCAAGTAATTCTCCTGCCTCAGCCTCCCAAGTAGCTGGGATTACAGGCATGCACCACCACACCCGGCTAATTTTTGTATTTTTAGTAGAGACCGGGTTTCACCATGTTGGTCAGGCTGGTCTCGAACTTCTGACCTCAGGTGATCCACCTGCTGCGGCCTTCCAAAGTGCTGGGATTACAGTCGTGAGTCACAATACGCGGCCTGATCTTTTTAAAAAGATGAGTCTGACTTGGGAGAGGGGTCAGAATTAAGGGTAGGGCCAGCTGAGTGGACGCTGGCAGTGAGAGTTGAGAGTTTGCTGAGAGCTGTTCTGCCAAAATATGAGTGCCTACCACGTGCCAAGCACTGTTGACTGTTGAGAGACATCAGTGAATAAGGCGTCCAAGGCCATCTGGAGCTTACCAGTAATTCAGGAGGGCTGGGGAAGAAGAATTCAGAACAGTTTAGGACCTGGTAAAGTTTGTGAAGGCTGTGTGCTATTCAAGTGGAAAAGCAAATAGACAGTCGGCAGTATGACTCCTCAAAGGAGATGTCTGGGCTACAGGTAACATTTAGGAGTTGTCAGTATATAGGAATGCTAAATGTTAATAGACACATGGATTTCATTATACTGTTTCGTATTTGGTTTACATTTTTCATAATAAAGGCTGGACGCGGTGACTCACACTTGTAATCCCCGCACTTTGGGAGGTTGAGGCAGGAGGATTGCTTGAGCCAAGGAGTTTGAGACCAGCCTGGGCAACATAGCGGAACTCCGTCCCTAATAATAAATAAGTACATAAATAAAAATTTGTATAATGAAACTTTTTTTAAATCATAGGAAGCCGGGTGCAGTGGCTCAGGCTGTAATCCCAGCACTTTGGGAGGCCGAGCTGGGCTGATCGCTGGAGCTCAGGAGTTCGAGACCATCCCAGGCAAGATGACAAAACACATCTCTACAAAAAAAGAAAAAAATTAGCCCGTCATGGTGGCACACGCCTATAGTCCCAGCTACTCGGTAGGCTGAGGTGGGAATATGGCCTGAACCTGGGAGGTGGAGGTTGCAGTGAGCCGAGATCATGCCACTGCATTCCAGCCTAGATGACAGAGCCAGACCCTGTCTCCAAAATAAAACAAAACAATAAAAACACAAAAAACCATAGGAATGTGTGAGATTGCTTGAGGCGAGAGTGTGGAGAGAGAAGGGGCTGCAAAGCAAGCCCTGGGATGTGCAGTGTATATAGGCTGAATGTAGGAGGGGGAGCTGGCAAGGTCATTGTTATGTGACAGTGGCCAGGAGGAGGGAGAGAGTGCCATCTGCTGCCAAAGGGTTAGGTAAAATGACAGAAGAAAACAGGATTTGCCAACAGGGGTGTGTGGGTGACCTTGCCGAATCAGTTTCAGCAAGGAGGAAGGGCGTCCTCCCGGGAGCCTCATCCCTGCCTGTACATTAGCCAGCGTATTTCACTTAGCGCTGCTCAGCAGCAAGCTTGGAATTCCCAGCCGCTTCCTGGACATTGCATGAGTTTCTCACAGGTGCTCAAAACACTGCTGTACCCAGGATTTAACTCCTCTTCCTTCTCCTGCTTCTCTTGGTTTCTTTTTCTCCAGTCATGAAACATTTTCCATGTGGTGGCCCAGGCCAGACACCAGACGGTCTTCCCCAAGCCCGTCCCTCTTTTTTCCCCCCATCTATCATTTACCAAATCTGTCAGTTCTGCCTCTAGTATGTCTTGAATCCACCCTCTCCATCTTCACTGCCCTAGCTCAACCCTCAGCAATACTCGTCTGGATTCCTATGAAGAGTGTGGGCTCGAACCTGTTAGTGAAGGGGACGACTAAAGAATTTTTTTTTTTCCTTGCAGATAGTCTTGCCCTGTTGCCCAGGCTGGAGTTTCATGGCATGACCACGGCTCACTGCAGCCTTGACCTTCCGGACTTAAGGGATCTTCCTACCTCAGCCTCCCAAGTAGCTGGGACTACAGGCCCGCACCACCATGCCCAGCTATTATTTATGTATTTATTTATTTATTTGAGACAGAGTGTCACCCTGTTGCCCAGGCTGGAGTTCAGTGGCGTGATCTCGGCTCACTGCAACCTCCACCTCCTGGGTTCAAGCAGTTCTCCTGTCTCAGCCACCTGAGCAGCTGGGACTTACAGGTGTGCACCACCACGCCTGAATAATTTTTGTATTTTTAGTAGAGATGGGGTTTCTCCATGTTGCCCAGGCTGGTCTCAAACTCCTGACCTCAAGTGATCCTCCCACCTTGGCCTCCCAAAGTGCTGGCATTACAGGGATGAATCACCACACCTGGCTGCTAGTTTTTAATTTTTTTGTAGCGAAGGAGGTCTTGCTATGTTCCCCAGGCTAGTCTCGAACTCCTGGCCTCAAGCAGTCCTCCCACCCTCCGCCTCCCAAAGTACTGGGATTGTAGGTGTGAGCCATTGTGTCTGGCCACACGTCTAAAGAATTCTAATCGGACATTTTCCTAATAGAAAGATCTCTATGACACAAACCTTGACTGGATCCTAATCCCTCCTCCCTGTCTGCCCCCATTCCCCTACCCACAAGAGCAATGAAAGACATTTTGGGGAGAACTGGGGACATTTTAATAGGGAGTGGATATTAGATATGATGGAATAATTGTTTTTCTCGGATGTGATGATAGCATTGTGGTTCTGTCATTGTGTTTTGGAGATGCATGCTGAAGGATTTACGGGAGAAGTATCATTATGTCCAAACTCTACTTTCTTTTTTTTTTTTTTTTTCCTGAGACAGAGTCTTGCTCTGTCACCCAGGCTGGAGTGCAGTGGGGTGATCTCGGCTCACTGCAACCTCCACCTCCCGGGTTCAAGCAATTCTCCTGTCTCAGCCTCCCGATTAGCTGGGACTACAGGTGTGCGCCACCACAACCAGCTAATTTTTTTGCATTTTTAATAGAGATGGGGTTTCACCATGTTGGCCAGGATGATCTTGATCTCCTGACCTCGTGATCTGCCCACCTTGGACCGCTTTGGCCTCCTAAAGTGGTGGGATTATAGGCGTGAGCCACTGCGCCCAGCCCAAAACTCTACTTTCAAATGGTTCAGTAGAAATTAAAAAGCAAATATAGGGCCGGGTGCGGTGGTTCACACCTGTAATCCTAGCACTGTGGGAGGCCAAGGCTGACGGATCACATGAGGCCAGAAGCTCAAGACCAGCGTGGACAGCATGGTGAAACCCTGTCTCTACTAAACTACAAAATTTAGCCGGATGTGGTGGTGCAGGGCTGTAGTCCCAGCTATACAGGTGGCTGAAGCAAGATAATTGCTCGAAGGAAGTGGAGGCTGAAGTGAGCCAAGATCGCGCCACTGCCCTTCAGCTGACATGAGAGAACAAGGCCCTGTCTGAAAAAAAAAAAGAAATTAAAAAGCAAATATATACAGAGAAGAACTTTTAATAGTAAAATGTTCATTTTTAAAATCTAGATGCAGGGCAGAAAAGTCTTCATTGTCGTGTTTAAACTCCTCTGGGTTTGAAGTTTCTGGAAATGAAAGGTGTGGGAACAGGTCTCTGGAGCAGCAGTGTGAAAGACAGGGGTACTGGGGCTGGACGGAGTGTGATGGTGGGGAGGGGAGTCAGGGAGCTGCTGCTTTAAGGCAGGACTCTTCTTGGCATGGGTCTGTGAACCTCCTCTCTTCCCTGGGCCTGTGCTTCCGAATGCTGGTGCTATTTGCACACTTGTGGCTTTGGCGGTCACTGGTTCTGCTTAGAATCTCCCTTCCATGGGTATCCACCTGACCATCTGCTCCTCTTCTTTCCAGTCTTCCACTCAACAGGTACTTCGTTAGAGCTGGTCCCCAGGCTGCCCTTACCCCTGCCACAACAGCTACCTACTACCCTGTGTCACCATTGAAGAGCTTGTCTCTGTTTGAGTTGTGATCCTGTTTGTCTGTCTGCCCTCACCAGCAAACTGAGCTCCCGTGAAGTCAGGGCTAGGTTCATCTGTGCATCGTCAGTGGCTGACAGGTGTAGTGCACAGTCTGTAAATAACAATGATCATATTGCCGGGCTCAGTGGCTCACGCCTGTAATCCCAGAACTTTGGGGGGCTGAGGCGGGCGGATCACGAGGTTAGGAGATCGAGACCATCCTGGCTAACACAGTGAAACCCTGTCTCTACTAAAAATACAAAAAATTAGCCGGGCGTGGTGGCGGGCACCTGTGGTCCCAGCTACTCAGAAGGCTGAGGCAGGAGAATGGCGTGAACCCGGGAGGTGGAACTTGCAGTGAGCCGAGATCGCACCACTGCACTCCAGCCTGGATGACAGAGCGAGACTCTGTCTTAAAAAAAAAAAAAACAATGATCATATGAATGAAGCGCAGCATGCTCCTGCTGCCGCATCCTGTGGTCTCAGCGTTAAGTCCTTTCCCTTCTTCAGTTTCCTCTTCCCCGCCTGATCAGCACCCACGAGCTTCTTTTGAATGCACTGCTTTCTCTTCATCCCCACTGCCATCTTAACCCCACACCATCTAGTGAGTATTTATTGAGTGCCTTCTGCATACCTGGTGCTGCTGGGCGTGGCAGCCAGGGAGCCCAGGAAGCATGTTCCCAGCCTTCGTTGCTGCAGCCATATACCATGCTCCTGCCAGGCTGCTTTTGACACTTAGATTTTTTTTTTTTTTTTTTTTTTTGAGACGGAGTCTTGCACTCTCGCCCAGGCTGGAGAGCAGTGGTGTGATCTTGGCTCACTGCAACCTCCGCCTCCCGGGTTCAAGTGATTCTCCTGCCTCAGCCTCCTGAGTAGCTGGGACTACAGGCATCCACCACCACACCTGGCCATTTTTTTGTGTGTTTTTTAGTAGAGACAGGGTTTGGCCACGTTGCCCAGGCTGGTCTTGAATTCCTGACCTCAGATGATCCGCCCACCTCAGCCTCTCGAAGTGCTGGGATTACAGGCATGAGGCACTGCACTCGTCCGACATATTTTTTTTGAAAACTTGACAGCATCTCACCCTACACAGGATAAAGTCGCCCTCTCCTCGCCCTCCAGTTTTATCTCACGGTCCTCCCACATGCCCTTCTGTCATGCTAAACAACTTGCCATTCCAGACATATGCCATTCAGTGTCATGACTCCATGTCCCTGTACATGTTGTTCCCATTGACTGGAATTAGCACCTGCCTTGTCCACCTGTCTTGCCTGCCCTCCAAAACAGAGCCAGAATTCCCCTACTGGAGTCCCTCCTGCGCCTCCCAGGCCAAGCTGATGGTGGGTTCACTTGAGCTCCTGCAGTGTATGTCTTAAGTTTACAGCATCTGTGGCCACTCTGGCTGTTTACCGATAGGTTTTTCCTGTGAGACTGAACAGGCTTGGCATCTGGTTTATCTTTGTATCCATAGAGCCTGGCATAGAATGCTGACTCGATTTCAAGTCTAGTGTTTTGTATAGTCCACCCTTCCTTATCCTCTGGAAAGTGCCCCGTACCGTCTTGGCGATTGTCACTGTCAGTTAAGAACCCAGGCCCAAGCCAGATCTTATCGTTTGGGCAGCCGTTGGCATAGCTGCGACTCGAATGACTAGATGGGCTGGGCGTATTAGACAGCTTTGGTCACCTGACACTCAAAGATTTCAGTTTGACGGTTGGGGGTAGTACTGGGCCGGCTTGTTTTTCATTTGTCAAGATGATTGCTGCCCAAGTTCACAAGCAAATGCCACTCAGAGGTTATTTTGTGTGTGCTATGTTGATTTAGTCTCACCCCCTGCTCTGCATTTTTCAATTACTAGCATTTTCACATCCCTTACCTGATTGTACCCACCCAAAGGGGAATCCTTTTGGTATTATTGTTTGTTTGTTTTAGAGGCAGGGTCTTGCTCTGTTGCCCAGGCTGGAGTACAGTGCATGATCATACTACAGTATTGAACTCGTGGGCTCAAGCGATCCTCCTGCCTCAGGTTCCTGAGTAGCTAGGACTATAGGCACGAGCCACCATGCCCAGCTACTCTTTTTATTTTTTATTTTTGTAGAGACAGGGTCTTCCTATGCTGCCCAGGCTGACTTTGGTGTTACTGAAATATGAAATAAATGCTCAGTTGGGGAGATTTCTATTTCAAAGGCATCCTTTATTAGGAAAATATTATCTGTCTATAAATATACATAATATATGTTTGCCTCTGTATTTCTGGAAGGATATACTTAAAACTATTAGTAGTCATTGCTTTAGTATTTCTTATTTTAAATGAAACTCCCTAGTCAGTATTTTTAGAAACTTTTTATTATATCCCTTTCTTAATTGTTCATAATTGTTATTCCTAAGCTTTTACAATTTATTTAACAAAAAAAAATATAGACACAATTTCTGTTTAATGAACTTAAAATCTAAAATAAACACAGGAATTGGCTGGGCACAGTGGCTCACGCCTGTAATTCCAGCACTTTGGGAGGCCGAGGCAGGTGGATCACCTGAGGTCAAGGGTTCAAGACCAGCCTGGCCAACATGGCGAAAACCCACCTCTACTAAAAATACAAAAATTAGATGGGTGTGGTGGTGGGCGCCGGTAGTCCCTACTACTTAGGAGGCTGAGGCAGGAGAATCGCTTGAACCCAGGAGGTGGAGGTTGCAGTGAGCTGAGATTGTGCCATTATTGCCCTCCAGCCTGGGCAACCGAGCAAGACTCCGTCTCAAAAAAAAAAAAAAAAAAAAAAGAACACACAAATTACATAGTCCCATAAACAAATCTTAAAACTTTCTACTTTGTGTATCACTAATTTTATATGGTTGCCTTAAAGTAATGGGTAAGTTTCTTTTTTCTTTTTCTTTTTTTTTTTTTTTTTTTTTGAGACAGAGTTTCGCTCTTGTTGCCCAGGCTGGAGTGTAGTGGCGTGATCTCGGCTCACTACACCCTCCACCTCCCGGGTTCAAGCGATTCTCCTGCCTCAGCCTCCTGAGTAGCTGGGATTACAGGCATGTGCCACCACGCCTGGCTAATTTTATATTTTTAGTAGAGACGGGGTTTCTCCATGTTCGTCAGTCTGGTCTCCTGACCTCAGGTGATCCGCCCACCTCCTTGGCCTCCTAAAGTGCTGGGATTACAGGCATGAGCCACTGTGCCCAGCCCATGATATTATTAAAACAGATATCCCTAAATGTAGTGTATGTAAAACACTTCAAACTAATTGACAAAATGAGCTTTCATTTTTATCGGAATATGGCTGGGTGTGGTGGTTCACGCCTATAATCCCAGGACTTTGGGAAGCTGAGGCAGGCAGATCACTTGAGCTCAGAAGTTCAAGACCAACCTGGGCAGCATGGTGAAACCCTGTCTCTACAAAAAAATACAAAAATTAGTTGGATGTGGTGCTGGGCACCTGTAGTCCCAGCTACTTGGGATGGGTTGAGACAGGAGGATAGCTTGAACCTGGGAGGTGGAGGCTACAGTGAGCCAAGATCACGCCACTGCACTCCAGCCTGGGTGACAAAGTGAGACCCTGTCTCAAAGAAGAAAAAAATACAGAAGAGAAAAGCACAATATAGACATTATATGGAGAAAGCTGTGTGTCTTTCCCCTCTATCCCTTTAAACCATTCTCTCAGGGAAACCACCATTAATGCTTTCTTAATTTTTAGGAATTTTAATGTATAGTAAACAAATTGGAAGCATCTTCAACTTACATCTGCAAATGCCACTTAATACAATATGTTTTTATCTCACGCACTTTCAAGAAAAATTGCGTTTACTGGTATTGTTATTTTGCTTGTTTAAAGTGAGTTTGCTTCTTTTTAATCTTTGAAGGATGTGAAAAAGTGCTTTTATGTTTCTTTATAATTATTTATAGAGCACATTTTATTTGTAATTTATTTTATTTTATTTTATTTTATTTTTTTGAGATTGGGTCTTGCTCTGTCGCCCAGGCTGGAGTGCAGTGGCACGACTTGGCTCACTGTAATCTCCACCTCCTGGGTTCAAGCGATTCTCCTACCTCAGCCTCCTGAGTAGCTGGTATCACAGGCGTATGCCACCACACCCAGCTATTTTTTTTTTTTTTTTTTTGTGGTGTTAGTAGAGACAAGGTTTCACCATGTTGGACAGGCTGGTCTTGAACTCCTGACCTCAGGTGATCCACCTGCCTCGGCCTCCCAGAGAGCTAGGATTTACAAGCGTGAGCCACCACTCCCGGCCAATATATTTGTATTTTTAATATTTATAAGTTCACATCATTCAAAAATCTTTATATCTGGTTTCTGCCTATTTGAGACAATATCCTATGAATTGGTTTTTAAATTAAGAACATCATATTGGGGAGAAGACTGCTCTGTAATGTTTGTTGAAGAAAGCAAACTAGGCTGGGCGTGGCAGCTCACGCCTGCAGTCTCAGCACTCTGGGAGGCTGAGGCTGGCGGATCACTTAAGGCCAGGAATTCGAGACCAACCTGGCCAACATGATGAAACCCTGTCTCTACTAAAAATACAAAGATTAGTCGGATGTGGTGGCATGCACCTGTAGTCCCAGATACTCAGGAGGCTGAGGTGGGAGAATTGCCGGAACCTGGGAGGCAGAGGTTGCAGTGAGCCGAGATTGCACTACTGCACTCCAGCAAGTGCAGTGAGACCCTGCCTCAAAAATAAATAAATAAAGCAGCAAACTGATTTTTTAAGCGAAAAAAAAAAGAAAAAGAAAAAGGCCACCAGTATCATGTGAAATTTAGAGCCCTACTTCTAAAATACCATTGCAGCATAAGAATAGGAATTTGTATTATTGTAGTATGAAATCCGTATGTTCATTTCATGAAGTACTGGGGAATTTGCTCTCATGAGAGTTTTTCTTGTCCCTTGTTTAAATTCCTGGTCCCCCTTTTTAATACCTGGAGTTGCTCTCTCTTTTCCTCTTAATGTTTACCTGGTGGTATCTGGGGGCTTAAGCAAGTCTGCCAAGCAGATTAGAAATACTGTTGTAGACTGGCCCATCAGCATCTGGACTTTTATGTCCAGAAGCACTAAGATTCTGGACATTTATGCTGGCCATTTGGAATCCCAGCACATTACTGATCTAGGAAAAGGCAGAAAAGATCTATGTGTAAGTCAGTTAGAGAGCAAAAGTAGCTGGGCATGGTGGCTCATGCTTGAAATCTCAGCACTTCAGGAGGCCAAGGCAGGAGGATCACTTGAGGCCAGGAGTTCAAGGCCAGCCTGTGCAACATGGCAAAACCCATTCTCTATAGAAAATACAAAAATTAACCAGGCGTGGTGGTGTGCATATGTTGTCCCAGCTAATCTGGAGGCTGAGTTGGGGGAATCGTTTGAGCTCTGGGGGTCAAGGCTGCAGTGAGCCGTGACCACACCAGTGCACTCCAGCCTGGGCAACAGAGTGAGACCCTGTCTCAAAAATAAAAAGAGAACAAAAGTATAAAGGGTATGCTGTGATATACCTGGCCAGAGGTAAGATCACCAACTATAAAAGGGATTGTGCAGAAAGAAGGGGCTGGGATTCACCAGGCTACCCTTCTGTATGATTCCATACATACGACATTCTAGAAAAGGCAAAACTGAGGGACAAGGAACACAGCAATGGTTGCTAGAGATGGGGAGAGGGGTTGATGATAAAAGGATTAACTTCAAGGGGTGAAGAAACTGTTGTGGTGGTTACATTACTTTAGGCATTTGTCCAAACTCAGTACTGTCTGCCAAAAAAGTACATTTTATTGTACATAGATGTGAACAAAAACCAAGAAGATGAAGGAAACTCAGTTTGTCATTTGATTATGGTTACATAAAGTTCAGAAGAGGGCAGAGCGAAGTGGCTCGCACCTGTAATCCCAGCACTTTGGGAGGCCGAGGTGGGCAGATCACTTGAGGTCAGGGGTTCAAGACCAGCCTGGCTAACATGGCGAAACCCTGTCTCTACTAAAAATACAAAAATTAGCCATGCACGGTAGCACACCATGTAGTCCCAGCTACTCAGGAGGCTGTGGCGGGAGAATCTCTTGAACCTGGGAGGTGGAGGTTGCAGTCAGCTGAAATGGTGCCACTGCACTCCAGCCTGGGCGACAGAGCGAGATTCTCTCAAGAAAGTGTGTGTGTGTGTGTAGAAAATGTTCAGGTAGTTCAGAAGGTTATACAATGAAAAGAAAAAACCTTTACTCCCACCCCAGGCCCAGTCATGTTCCCCAGATGTCATCATTCTTTAACAGCTCACTGTGTATGTGTATATATAGTGCTGTTCTGTGCCGGCTTTTTTACAGAATTTATCTCCGAGATGTCAGCACATCAGTGCACGTAAATCTACCTCATTCTTTTTATCGAGTGCATATTTTCTGATGTGGAGTATTTCCTAATTTATGTGACCAGTCTGCATTAATGGCTATTCAAGTGGCCTATGCCATGAGAAAACTGGAAACAAGACAGCGATGAATATTTGTATACATTCAACTTTGTGCACCTGTCTAAATATAGCTGACCGTAGGACATAACCGCAAGTGTCGTTATTGGGCTGAAGTCATACACAGTTTCCATTTTTATTTGGATGATGCCACACTGCCCTCTTGGGAGGTCAACAAATTTGTATTCCTATTAGCTGGCATATGGGAGTTCAACATGCACATAGAAATTTGTGAGTAGGGCCAGTTGCAGTGGCTTACACCTATAATCCCAACACTTTGAGAGGCCGAAGTGGGAGCATTGCTTGAGGCCAGGAGTTTGAGAACAACTCGGGTAACATAGCAAGACCCCATCTCTACAAAAAATTTAAAAAAATTCACCATGCAAGATGACATATGCCTCTAGTCCCAGCTTCTCAGGAGGCTGAGGTGGGACGATCACTTGAGCCCAGGAATTTGAGGCTACAGTGAACTACAGTGAGCTATTGCACCACCACACTCCAGCCTGGGTGACAGGGCAAGACCCGGTCTCAAAAAAAGAAAGAAAAAAATCCATGAGTAAAGTATAGTTTGCGACTCGAATCAAATTTATCCTCACTTTCTGAAAGCATTCGCAGTAGAAATTTAATTATAAGATGAAAATTAGCAAATTATGTGTTAATAAAGTTGGTATTCTGAGGTTTGTGGGGGCAGTTAAAAAAATCTTGATTTTTAAAGTTAATTTTTACAAATCTTGATTTTTTTTGGCCGGACTTGGTGGCTCACGCCTGTAATCCTAGCACTTTGGAAGGCCGAGGCAGGTGGATTGCCTGAGCTCAGGAGTTCATGACCAGCCTGGGCAACACAGTGAAACCCTGTCTCTACTAAAATACAAAAAATTAGCTGGACGTGGTAGTGTGCGCCTGTAATCCCAGTTACCCTGGAGGGTGAGGCAGGAGAATTGCTTGAACCTGGGAGGCAGAGGTTGCAGTGTGCCCAGATCGCGCCACTGCACTCCAGCCTGGGCGATAGAGCGAGACTCCATCTAAAAAAAAAAACAAAAAAGTCTTGATTTTTAATTTACTTGAGGGGTAAAATTTTTTTTAAAGAAAGAATGTATTTCATTTTCCTTGTATTTTTAAAATATTTTTATTGTGGTAAAACATAAAAATATACATAAAATTTGCCATTTAAACCATCTTAAGTGCATAATTCAGTGGCATTACTTACATTCACAATGTTGTACAATCGTCACCACTATCTGTTTCCAAATCAAATAATATTTTTTAAATTGTGGCAAAACGTGCATAACATAAAATTCACCATTTTAACCATTTTTAAGCATACAGTTCAGTGGCATTAAGTATACTCACATTTTGGGGAAACATCACTACCATTCATCTTGAGAATTTCTTCATCTTCCCAAACTGAAACTCCTTACCCTAACCTCCCCTTTCCTCACCTCCTGGCAACCTCCGTTCTGCTTTCTGTCTCTGTGGGTTTATCTACTCTAGGTATCCATGTATATTTTTTCTATGTCAAAAATTGCTTTGAAAAACACATAGCGCAAATTGCAAAGATAAATGTGGGCTCTCATAGGAGTGCCACAGATTTTACATTTTTCTTTGCTTCTGCTTCTTGGAGTGCGTGCTGTTGCCATGGAAAGCAGACATTCTGTGGTAGCCCAGGTTCTGGAACGGTGCCTAGAATAGCTGCTCACTGTGTGTTTGCCAGGTGAACTGATGGATATATGAAAACAGTGTACTGTGTGACAACACCTTTGTTATTCCGTAGGACGTGGACATCTTCCGGCAACAGATCTCGAGAAGACAGCTGGCTAAAATCCTTATTTGTCCGGAAAGTTGATCCAAGAAAAGATGCCCACTCCAATCTCCTAGCCAAAAAGGAAACAAGCAATCTGTACAAATTACAGTGTGAGTGACAGGTTTGCTATCTTCATAGTTGACTTTTTTTTTCCCTTTGTTCCTAAGTTTATCGTTGAATTTTCTTTTGTTTCAGTTCACAATGTTAAACCGGAATGCCTAGAAGCATACAACAAAATTTGGTGTGTATACCAAACTATCCTTTACTTGGGGAAAAATAATGACTTTATTTGTTAGTTAATTCCACTAACACTTGATAGCATAGAGATCTTTCATCCCTCTCTTTTGAAGCTGAACATTCAGAGGCTCTTAAACTGAGCTTCTGGTGGGATTGCCAAAGGCATTTTGATTTTAAGCACTCACACAGCTAAATCATCATATAGGCTATCAGACTTTAGAATGTTACCAGACTCTTATGTTTGGAGGAACTTTGCCAGGCTGTCTAGTCCATCTACTTATCCAGTGCTGGAGTCCTTTCCACAGACCTTCGTCACTGCCTGTCCTGAAGTAAGTTCCATCTCTGGACAGCTCTGGGTGTTAGGAATAAGAATTCACATCTCTGAGTCCTTCATTGATTCCCCTAAGTAAAACTGCCCTGTGAGAGTCCTGTATGTATTTGAACAAAGCTGCCATTTCTTCCCAACTCCTCTGTTCTCCAGGATCCACGTCCCTTCCACTGATTCTCCTATGATTTGAGGTCTAAACCTGCTTACAGAATTTGTAAACTTTAAGACGAAAGGGGAGAACTAAGCTTACCGGCTTTTAAGTTAACAGAAATAGTATTTTAATGATCCATGGTGAGCAAATGTGAAGAAAAAGGTTTTTTGTTGTGTTTTGTTTTGTTTTTACCTTTAATATCTGCTACTTTCATAAGAAAGCAAAGAATTTTGTCCCTATAATCAGCATACTTTTTAGAAGAAAAACTTTTTGTTGTTTATTGTTTTGTTTTTGAAGTTAACTTATGAAATGTAACAATAGCATTGAATTTCTTGCTCATTCCAGCACATTTCTCTTTATTAAAAAATGCCCTTAAAACAAAGCAGATGTTTATTTCTAAGTCTTTTCTCATAAAAATGGAATTTTTCCCTATGCCGATGTTGTCCTGGATTACGTTTTCTGTCCTGTCTTACTACTTCATCTCCTGTCTCGGGTTTCTGGCTGTCTGTTTATATTTCTGTTTGATGTTGTGCTCTCACTTCACACCCAGCATGTAGAATCACCTTGCTCTTCCAACTTCCCTGTCTGTGCCACTCACCTTATTTTACTCAGCCCGTTCCTTAGTTCTCTGTGGTGAGTCTCTCACCTAAGCCGTGCATTCTTCATTGGACATGTATTTTGGTTCTCTTGTTTCCTTCTCCATCTCCCTCTCCAAGCCTCTCGAGCCCCATTCCCAAGTAGCCCTTTTTCTGACTACCTTTCTGGGCTCCAAGCTATACCTGTGTCTCCTCCCTGCCCTGCAATACATTACCCCAAAGTTTGTCAGATTGATCTGCTTGAGTTCTGTTTTCTTTTTTTCATCACGTTTTTTCTTTTCTCTGAAACTTGCAGCATCTCCCTGTTTCCAGAACATAAAGACTTAACTCCTGCCTGGTTTTTAGGGGTCCCAATAATGGGATTCTGCCCAACCCATCCAGTTCTGGGTACAAGTACTGCCTGCCTTACAATCTCCATTCAGGTAAGGCCAGGGCTCCCAAGAGCAGGTTTGGGGTCCCCAGCAAAGAGGAGTGGCTACAAATCCATGTGTGACTTTGTGTTGGTGAAAAATCTAGGCCCCGTTGCCAGGCCCCTCTCTGGACCCCACCTGAGTCATGTGTACTGGGCTTCCTCCTGGGCACTGCCTCCAATGCAGGGTTGTCTATTCCTGCTCATGTCATGCGACCAAAAGGAAATGTTGGACGTACATTTCCCTAGCAGAATCCCTCTTTCCCTGTCCTCGATTTTCATCGATCCCATGTTATTTCTGAACATTGATGAGTCACACATCAGATACATTTAATATCAGATCCTAATTTAAAAAGTAAATGCTATTCTTCCAAAAGTACACATGATGTGGTCACTATACTGGGTCATAAAGATGTATGGGTTTTCAGTTTGTTAGACACAGACCGTTTTGGAACTTTTCTCTGTTAACCATTTATATATCCCTGGTCCTATGGAGCTCCAGTGCCGCAATCGGTTAGCACATGGTACTTACCTACCCTCAGTCCTGTAGCCCCAGCATCTGGTGGTGATCACTAGCTAAATATCAGTGTTAGCCAATAATGTGAACAGGTTCCATTTCTTGCCCTTGATCCCCTTTTGCATCCATCGTTGAATCTGTATGATACTTTTTCATCATAATTTTTCTATTCAAAAAGTGTGCAGGTTTTAGCTTTTCTCTTGGTGTGAAACAGTTAACACTCTTCCCTTTGCCTTTCCCTGTACATTAGAATTTATACCATAGGAAAGCTTCCATGGAACCAAGCTCCACTCTGACACCCCTGTTAAATTGATACACTGCCGTGACCTGTCATGTTGCCCCTGTCCCTGCACAATGAGCGGGAATGAATTGGTTGGTGTGTTCAGTGTGAGACTACATGACACCCCACCCATCCCCTTGGCCCATTGAATTGAGTAGAACATAATTTATGCTTTGCATTGTGTCTTTAATTTTTATTCTTCTGCCATGTTGATGCCCTTGGGGACTATTGGAGGTTGGAGTCGCTTCCAGACTATGTTGTGTTCCAGCTCTGTCTTCTTGCTCCTTCCTGAAGGCCAGCTTGTTCTCTGCTCCTGTTACCTCTGCCTGCTGGTGCTGCTTGTGTTGTCTGCCTCTGTCTTGAACATTACTTTCCTCCCTTTCCATCTTCCTTATCTCTTCCGTGTTCTTTTCTACTATTCCCCGTCTCTCATTCTTCCTGTCTTTGGAACGAACAGAATGTTTTTTGGTGATGTTGTTTTTTTCTCCTCAAATGGAAAATAGTAGACCCATAGCTCCCAAAATCCTGGGACCTTTGGTTTTTCTTTATCATCTTTATACTGATTCAACAACTCTTCTAGATAGTTGGGGTATCAGAAACCTAAGCTTCTGATCAGCAGGGTGTTGGAATACAACAGAATTCAGCTAAAAGGTTAATTCCACATGCCGTTTTATCATGATATTCTAAGGTCAGTTGTTAGAACACAGAGTAGGTGGTCTTTTTCCTGTTACTGATCAGGTGCTGTCCACCTGGTCAAATTTTGCTGGTCGTTTAATTAGTGTTGCTGTTTCTTCTCTTTAAGTCAAGAGGTGTTGCCAAAGATTCACGAAGATAAACACTACCCTTGTACTTTGGTGGGGACTTGGAACACGTGGTATGGCGAGCAGGACCAAGCTGGTAGGAAGTGAAGTCTTTGGAATAAACACTTCTTCCTTAAGCCTTATGTAACACTTAAGTAATTTTCTAATTTAATGCTTGTTCTTATCATCAAAGCTTTCCAAGTCTCAGTCTAATTTTATGATTAAAGTAGTTTCTTCAATAATTCATTGCAAAAACGGTTTTAAAATTGTTTTAATGTTTGAATCTATTATTGAACCATTATGATATAACTCATAGGCCAAAACATGGGGCATTACAGTTTTTTTGTTTTTTGAGACGGAGTCTTGCTCTGTTGCCCAGGCTGAAGTGCGGTGATGAGTATCTAGGCTCACTGCAATCTCTGCCTCCCAGGTTCAAGCGATTCTCCTGCCTTAGCCTCCCAAGTAGCTGGATTACAGGTGCCCACCACCACACCCAGCTAATTTTTGTATTTTTAGTAGAGACGGGGTTTCACCATGTTGGCCAGGCTAGTCTGGAACTCCTGACCTCAAGTGATCCACCTGTCTCAGCCTCCTAAAGTGCTGGGATTACAGGCATGAGCCACCACACCCAGCCTACAGTTTTGTGCTGTGTTAACATTATACCTATCTAGAACATTTTCAAGTAGTAGTATCATGAAATTCTAAATGTATAATATCTTTTAAAATGCATTTCAGTCCACCTCTGGAGGTATGAAGGAGGCTATCCAGCCCTCACAGAAGTCATGAATAAACTCAGAGAAAATAAGGTAATGATATTGAAAAATGTTTACTTAGACTAATGATATATAGATATTAGAACAGAATTAAATGACTTTTCTGTCTTCAGTTTTTGTTAATAAACTTCATTTTTTGTAACAGAAATTTTATTGTTCAGACTCCTGAAGTTGCATTTAAACATAAACAGTTGTAATACTATTAAAACAACAATTCTGACTGGGCGCGGTGGCTCACACCTGTAATCCCAGCACTTTGGGAGGCCGAGGCAGGCGGATCACGAGATCAGGAGATCAAGACCATCCTGGCTTACACAGTGAAACCCTGTCTCTACTAAAAAAAATACAAAAAAATTAGCCAGGCATGGTGGCGGGTGCCTGTAGTCCCAGCTACTTCGGAGGCTGAAGCAGAAGAATGGTGTGAATCCAGGAGGCAGAGCTTGCTGTGAGCTGAGATTGCGCCACTGTACTCCAGCCTGGACGACAGAGCGAGACTCTGTCTCAAAAAACACAAAAACAAAAAACAATTCTTATTGTTCTTATTATAAAAGTCAATTATGCTTTGAAACTGATAAGGTAGTACTTTGAAAGCAGTGACTGGGCTGGGTGCGGTAACTCACGCTTGTAATCCCAGCACTTTGAGAGGCCAAGACAGGCATATCAGTTTGAGGCCAGGGGTTCGAGACCAGCCTGGCCAACATGGCAAAACCTCATCTCTACTAAAAATACAAAAATTAGCCGAGCATGGTGGTGCACACCTGTAATCCCAGCCACTCAGGAGGCTGAGGCACGAGAATTGCTTGAACCCAGGAGGCAGAGGTTGCAGTGTGCCAAGATTACACCACTGCACTACAGCCTGGGCAACAGAGTGAGACTCTGCCTCAAAAAAACAAAAAAAACCCCAAAAAGCTGGTGACTGGTGTATAAATCAGCATGGCAGACACAATTATCCCTGGGTGACCTAAAACTGTCTACTTCAGGAACTGTCTGTCACACACGTAGAGTTTATCTTGGGCTGACTTTGCTTTCCACCCTCCCTTCACTAGCAGGTGCTTGTCAATAGGGAGAAATTTAAAAGCCACACATCATTAAGAAAGAAATTATTTTGTATAGATTCCCAGACAAATATAAATAGGTTTTGAATTATCTGCTCTTTTGTAGTCTGCATGCTACTTCTATTGATGTGCCATCAAACACTGTTAGAAGAATCTAAAAATATAGCAAATTAAATTTGTTTGCATTGCCACCTAAATAATTAGGATGACCAAGTAATTTGGCATCTAAACCTGGACACTTGAGAATGAAAAGGAATGCTGTTAATGATTACACAAGCTCAACAAATGTAAACTGGGACTATCTCAGGCCAACTGGGACCTGTTGATTACCCTATTATAGTATTCTGTAGGAACATAATTGTTACTGAAATGGGCTTATATGTAAGTATCAGAAGATTTCATGAGCACATTTTTTTCACTCAAAGGAATTTTTGGAATTTCGTAAGGCAAGAAGTGACATGCTTCTTTCCAGGAAGAATCAGCTTCTGTTGGAGTTCAGTTTCTGGAATGAGCCTGTGCCACGATCAGGACCTAATATATATGAACTCAGGTCTTACCAACTCCGAGTAAGTACAGAGATATGTTATTCCTTTTACTCCTCTGTGAAGAAGCACAAGCACTTTGTAAGGCTGACAACAGAACTTGTGTGTACATTCTGTGATGTGTGTTTAGCATTATATATATATTTTAATATATAATATATATTATATTTTATATATATATAAAAAATATATATATATTTTATATATATATATTTTAAGACTGGGTCTCACACTGTCACCAAGGCTAAGCTCTTTTGCTTTTTATGGCCTTACACATAATACTTATTATTTGATATTTTTCTAAATAACATTTGTTTTTAAGAAGAAAGACCTAAAATGCAGGATAAGGTACAATATGTAACATCTATTGTGGTTAAATGAGAGCAACTAATAAACACTGTGACTGTTGAACAAATTATACAACATGATAAGAGTAAAAGGCAATAATATTTTATAACACTTTCTAGAAATTTTCCTACGGAGGACTAGAAAGAAAGCCCCATGTAGCAGCATTATTAAAGTGGCTAATGCCTGTAATCCCAACACTTTGGGAGGCCAAGGTTGGAGGATCACTTGAGCCAGGAAGTTTGAGACCAGCCTGAACAACATAGTGAGACCCTGTCTCTATTAAGCTAAAAAGTAAAGTTTTGGCTGGATGCTGTGGCTCATGCCTGTAATCCCAGCTTTTTGGGAAGTCAAGGCAGGTGGGTGACCTGAGGTCAGGAGTTTGAGACCAGCCTGGCCAACATGGTGAAACTCCATCTCTTACTAAAAATATAAAAAATTAGTCAGGCATGGTGGCGGGCGCCTATAATCCCAGCTACTCAGGAGGCTGAGGCAGGAGAATTGCTTGAACCCAGGAGGCAGAGGTTGTAGGAGCTGAGATTGAGCCACTGCACTCCAGCCTGGGCGACAGAGCAAGATTTTGTCTCAAAAAAAAAAAAAAAGAAAAAGGTTTTTTGAAGTTAGTTTTGTCACTTAGTGTTTTTTCTACTGCTGTTTGCTATTTCTGTATTTTTTTTTTCACAGAAGAACTAACAAACCAAATCTAAATCTGTTTTCAGCCAGGAACCATGATTGAATGGGGCAATTACTGGTGAGTATATTACTGAATGGTGACTTTTTAAGTCTTGTGAATAGATCAGGCCATAGTGTTAATTCTAGGGAAAAAAATCTGAGGATAGTACCATGACTTGACACTAAACTAATGTTTCGTTTGATGTTTTTATTATGAGATTTTTCAAACATACAAAACTAGAGCAAATGGGGCTCCCCTTCCACATCCATCGCTTAGCTTCAGTAATTAACACACGGCCAATCTTGTTTAGGCCTAACTCTTTCAACCCAGATTGTTTGGAATTAAATCCCAGACAGCATTCTGTTTCATTCATAAATATTCAGTACTGTATATATTTCTAAAAGATAAGCACCTTTTTTAAAAAGCAAAACCAACATTGCATAAGGTTAGTTTACATACTTCTTGGATATCATCTTTTCTGAAACATTACTTTTGTCACATATACACACCATGCCAATAATAGTTTCTTCTTTTTTTCCTTGCTAGTTTGAGTAGAAAAATAACAATTTTTCCACAAGTTGATCTGTAGATTCAGCAGAATCCCTATCAGAGTCCCAGCAGGGTTTAGAAGTGCAAAAGACTAGCCAGGGGCAGTGTGGCTCATGCCTGTAATCCCAGCACTTTGGGAAACCAAGGCAGGAGAATCACTCGAGTCCAGGAGTTCAAGACCAGCCTGGGCAACATAGTAAGACCCACCCCCACCTCTACCAAAATAAATAAATAAATTAAACTAGCCAGGTGTGATGCCACATGCCTGAGGTCCCAGCTATTTGGGAGGCTGAGTAGGAGAATTGCTTAAGCCCAGAAGATGGAGTTTGCAGTGAGCCAAGATTGCACCATTGCACTCCAGCCTGGGCAGCAGAGTGAGACCCTGTCTCAAAAAAAAAAAAAAAAAAAAATAGGCCGGGCATGTTGGCTCACACCTGTAATCTCAGCACATTGGGAGGCTGAGGTGGACAGATCACCTGAAGTTAGGAGTTCGAGACCAGCCTCGCTAACATGGCGAAACCCCATCTCTACTAAAAATATAAAAATTAGCCGAGTGTGGTGGTGCACTGCTGTAATCCCAGCTACTTGGGAGGCTGAGGCAGGAGAATTGCTTGAACCCAGGAGGCAGAGGTTGCAGTGAGCTGAGATCGCACCACTGTGCTCCAGCCTAGGTGACAGAGCGAGACTCCTTTTCAAAAAAATAAAAATAAAGACTGGGCATGATGGCTCATGCCTGTAATTCCAGCACTTTGGGGAGGCTGAAGGAGGAGGATTGCTTCAGCCAAGACGTTTGAGACTTTGAGACCAGCCTGGGCAACATGACGAAACCCCGACTCTACAAAAAAATACAAAAATTAACCGGGCATGGTGGCACCCACTTGTAGTCCCAGCTCCTCGGGAGGCTGAGGTGGGAGGATCACCTGAGCCTTAAAGGTCGAGGCTGCAGTGAGCCATGATTGTGCTACTATTCAGCCTGGGAGAGAATAAGACCCTGTCTCAAAAAAATAAAAAATTAGGGCGCGGATGGTGGCTCACACCTGTAATCCCAGCACTTTGGGAGGCCAAGGTGGGAAGATCACTTGAGGTCAGAAGATTGAGACCAGCCTGACCAACTTGGTGAAACCCTGTGTCTACTAAAAATACAAAAATTAGCCAGGTATGGCGGTGTGCACCTGTAGTTCCAGCTACTCAGGAGGCTGAGGCAGGAGAATCACTTGAACCTGGGACACAGAGGTTGTAGTGAGCCAAGATCACCCCATTGCACTATAGGCTATAAAATGCCTTACTCTCAGTGATACTAAAAAAAAAAAATTTAATTAAAAAGACAAGTCATATACTGGAATAAAATATTTGCAAATCATATGTCTGATAAGCAAATTGAACTCAGAATATATAAAGAATTCTTACAACTCAAGAATGCAGATAACTCAATTAAAAAATGGGTAAAGAACTTGAAAAGACAGCGGCCGGGTGTGGTGGCTCACACCTGTAATCCTAGCACTTTGGGAGGCCAAGGCAGGAGGATCGCTTGATGCTAGGAGTTGGTGACCAGCCTGGGCAACATGGTGAAACCCTGTCTCTACAAAAAAAAAAAAAAAAAAAAAAAACTTGCCAGGCGTGGTGGCACATGCCTGTAGTCTTAGCTATTCAGGAGGCTGAGGTGGGAGGATTGCTTGAGCCTGGGGAGGTGGAGACTGCAGTGAGCCATGATCATGCCACTGCACTCCCAGTGAGACCCTGTCTCACAAAAATAAATACATAAATAAATTGAAAATGGAATTCAGTGTGATTCAGCAGTCCCACTTTTGGGTATATATCCAACAGAATTCAAAGCAGATCTCAAAAAAGATTCGCATACCCATGTTTGTCATAGCTTTATTTGCAGTAGCCAAGAGGTAGAAGCAACCCACATATCCATCAATAGATAAATGGATAAAGAAATTGTGGGCTGGGTGCGGTGGCTCACACCTGTAATCCCAGCACTTTGGGAGGCCGAGGCAGGCTAATCACCCCAGCTCAGGAGTTTGAGACCAGCCTGGCTAACATGGCAAAACCCCGTCTCTACTAAAAATACAAAAATTAGCTGGGCGTGGTAGCGTGCACCTGTAGTCCCAGCTACTCAGCAGGCTGAGGCAGGAGAATCACTTGAACCCGGGAGGTGGAGGTTGCAGTGAGCTGAGATCGAGCCACTGCACTCCAGCCTGGCGACAGAGCAAGACTTCATCCCCTGCCCCCAAAAAAGAAGTCCTGTCACATGCCGCAATATGGTGAACCTTGAGGAGGATATAATGCTAAGTGAAATAAGAGGACAAATAGTGTATCATTCTCATTATGTGAAGTATCCAGTGTCGTCAAAATCATAGAAACAGTAAGTGGAAAGGTGGTTGCCAGGAGCTGGGCAGAGAGGGAATATGGAATTGGTGTTTGGTGAGTATAGAGTTTCAGTTTTACAAAATGAAAATGTTTTGGAGATCTGTGGCATAACAGTGTAAATATACTGGACACTACATAAAAATGGGTAAGATGGTAAATTCAATGTTATGTGTTTTTTACCACAATAAAAAATACATTTAAAAAATTTTTAGGCCAGGTGCTTTGGGAGGCTGAGGTGGGCAGATCACCTGAAATCAGGAGTTTGAGACCAGCCTGGGCAACATGGTGAAACCCCATCTCTACAAAAAATACAAAAATTAACCAGGTGTGGTGGCACATGCCTATAATCTCAGCTGCTTGGGAGGCTGAGACACGAAAATCACTTGAACCTGAAGGCAGAGGTTGCAGTGAGCTGAGATTGTGCCACTGCACTTCAGCCTGGGCTACAGACCCTGTATCAAAAAAAAATTTTTTTTTTAATAAATTTTTCAACTTTTTAACGGGCAAAGGATTTGAATAGGCATTTCACCAAAGAAAATACATGAATGCCCATAAGCTTATGAAAAGCAACTCAACCTCCTTAGTCATTATGGAAATGCAAAGTGAAACTATAATGAGATACCAGTTCCTGCCCACTGGGACAGCTGTAACTTAAAAGAGATAGATAATAACGTGTTAGTGAGGTGAGGAGAAAGTGGACCCTTCCGATATTGCAATGTAAAATGATGCAGCCACTTTGGAAATAGTCTAGTGGTCCCTCAAAATGGTAAACATGAAATTACATGTGGGCCAGACGCAGTGGTTCACACCGGTAATCCCAGCACTTAACGAGGCTGAGAGGGCAGATCACCTGAGGTCAAGAATTCGAGACTGGCCTGGCCAACGTGACAAGACCCCATCTGTGCTAAAAATAAATACCAAAAGCCTAGCCAGGTGTGGTGGTGTGCACCTAGAATCCCAGCTACTCAGGAGGCTGAGGCAGGAGAATCGCTTGAACCCAGGAGGTGGAGGTTGCAGTGAGCCAAGATCGCGCCTCTGCACTCCAGCCCAGGCAACAGAGCAAGACTCCATCTCAAAAAAAAGAAAAAAAAAATTACATATGACCCAGCAGTTTCATTCCTGGGTGTCTACCCAAAAGATACCATCCACATAAACACTTATACATGTGTGTATAAATGTTTCTTATACAAGAATCTTTTCTTTCCTTGGATCATCAGAGGCTAAATAATGCAAGTTAGAAAGCAAACATCCATGTAAACACTTAAATAAGTGACCATAGCAGCATGTTTTATAATAGCCAACAAGTAGAAACAACCTAAATGCCCATCAACAGAGGGTGGGATTAGCCAGAGGGCCAGTTTACTAGCCCTGATTTAAATGATAAAGCTATCCATGTCCTCCCAGCAGCTACCTTAAATTCAAAACACAAGAAGCATGCTGATTACAATTGTAACAAAATACCAGCCTTCACCATTATGGTTTAGTACTGTTTTTAGAAATCCTGACTATTAATATGGGAAAAGACAGAGACATACAAAGCCTCAATAGGCCGAGTGCTGTGGCTCATACCTCTAATCCCATCACTTTGGGCTGCTGAGGTGGGAGGATCCCCTGAGCCCAGGAGTTCAAGACCAGCCTTGGCAACATGGTGAGACCTCATCTCTACAAAAAATACTAAATTAGCCAGATGCGGTGGTGCACCTGCCTGTAGTCCCAGCTACTCTGGAGGCTGAGCAGGAAGATCACTTGAGCCCTTGCTGTTGAGGCTGCATCAAGCCATGATCATGCCACTCCACTCCAGCCTGGGCAACAGAGCAAGACCCTGTCTCAGAAAAGCCTCAATAATTAAGAGGGATGCAAGAATAAATTATTGGCCATTGGTTAGCTGAAGTCAGTGCCTGGGACAGGAAAAGGGAAGAAAAACACTAGTGACAGGGTTCTGTGATGGTGAGATTGTTGGTGTTTTCTTTTTACCAGTCTCCATACTTTCTTCATTATGGGATTTCTTTGGAAGCTAAAAATACTGCCTGGGAATGGTGGCTCACGCCTGTAATCCCAGCACTTTGGGAGGCTGAGGCATACAGATCACTTGAGGTCAGGAGTTCGAGACCAGCCTGGCCAACATGGTGAAACCCTGTCTACTAAAAATACCAAAAAAAAAAAAAAAAAATAGCTGGGTGTGGTGGCGGGCACCTGTAGTTCCAGCTACTCAGGAGATGGAGGCTGCAGTGAGCCAAAATGGCACTACCACACTCCAGCCTGAATGACAGTGAGACTCCATCTCAGAATATACATATAATTTTGAAACATTGAGATAGTTTCCTAAAATCTGAAGCATACATCTATATCTAATTCAACAAAAGATTTAGAGCATTTTTTCTTTGAAACTTGACATATTTCTGTACCTTAATTTTTGTTGCTTTTTTTTTTTTGAGATAGAGTCTCGCTCTGTCGCCCAGGCTGGAGTGCAGTGGCGCAAACTCGGCTCACTGCAAGCTTCACCTCCCAGGTTCACGCCATTCTCCTGCCTCAGCCTCCCAAGTAGCTGGGACTACAGGCGCCCGCCACCACGCCCAGCTAATTTTTTTTTTGTTTTTTAGTAGAGACGGGGTTTCACCGTGTTAGCCAGGATGGCCTCAGTCTCCTGACCTCATGATGCGCCTGCCTCGGCCTCCCAAAGTGCTGGGATTACAGGCGTGAGCCACCACGCCCAGCCTGTTTTTTGTTTTTAGGGGGAGATGTTTGTGTTTATTTCTTTGAAGTAATTGTGTTAACTCTTACTTTTCTTTGGCAACTTGTTATTTCTGTTTCCTAAGCTGGCATTTCATAACTATTTACCCACAAAGGGGGAGGCCACATGGTGCTGAGAAAAAGCTCTGGGTTTGAGTTACTTGACAGCTCTCACCTTTAAAAGAGAACTTGTACCTTTTTGCCTTTTTTTTTTTTTTTTACTTCAACTTAATATCTTTTTTCTTTTTCTTTTCCTTTTTCTTTTTCTTTTTTGAGACGGAGTCTTGCTCTGTTGCCCAGGCTGGAGTGCAGTGGCGCAGTCTCGGCTCACTCCAATCTCTGCCTCCTGGGTTCAAGCCATTCGTCTGCCTCAGCCTCCCAAGTAGTTGGGATTACAGGTGTGCACTGCCACACCTGGCTAATGTTTTGTATTTTTAGTAGAGACAGAGTTTCGCCTTGTTGGCCAGGCTGATCTCAAACTCCTGACTTCAAGTGATCTGCCTGCCTCAGCATCCCAAAGTGCTGGGATTACAGGTGTGAGCCACCACGCTCGGCCCCCGTTTTTCTCTAGTTTCGGTTATGAAATTTCCTGCTGTGCATGAAATGATTTCTAAGATCCCTTCTGGCCCCAACAGATAGTTCTGTAGTCTTTATTTCTAATGAACCTTTCCTCCTTAGATCATCAAAGGCTAAATAATGCAAGTTAGAATTTCTTTTCCTTTGAAAACTAAGAAATACATATTTGGTTGTATGCTACTATTATATACAATTTTTGTTATTTTGTTTTTGGACTATTGTTGTTAATCATGTAACTATTCACAGAATAGGATCACTCACTAGTTCAATTTTTGCAAATTACCGATCAAGACTCGCTCGCCGTGAAATCCACAGGGACATACTGGGGTTTTTCAGTTATTTAAAAAATTATTTGGCTGGGCGCAGTAGCTCACACCTGTAATCCCAGCACATTGGAAGGCCAAGATGGGCAGATCACCTGAGGTCAGAAGTTCAAGACCAGCCTGACCAACATGGAGAAACCCTGTCTCTACTAAAAATACAAAAATTAGCCGAGTGTGGTGGCGCATGCCTGTAATCCCAGCTACTCGGAAGGCTGAGGCAGGAGAATTGCTTGAACCCGGGAGGCAGAGGTTGCGGCGAGCGAAGATTGCACCATTGTACTCCACCCTGGGCAACAAGAGTGAAACTCTGTCTCAAAAAAAAAAAAAAATTATAAAGCCAGTTTAGCATTCAATTTATATTTTGGCACATAGGTAACTAAGATGGTGACCACCTCGTCTGTACAGGCTTCTGATTGTTACCAGGCTAAGGCAAGTATGTTTTCTTTGCCTACCATAACTAAATTACAAAAATTCGGAATGAAATGAATAATCTGGAATATTTATCACTATCAGTGAAAGCCAGGTTTTTTTCTTCTGAATAGAGTTAGAATGCACATTGAAGTGATTTGCTTAATTTCAATAATCAGATTTATAATTTCTGTGAACATACTGATCACTTAATTCTCAATGTAAAGATTAAAGATGTCATCTTGTGGATAATCCATGGGGGGGCAATAGCAAGAAGTCCCTTTTTCACCATAAAGGAACCCAAGCGCTTGGGTAAGGTTCCCATCATGGCACTGAGCCCATGGTGGATTACAGCAGAGGTGTAGAGTGATTTTAAGGAGATTGGATCGCTTGATCCCAGGAGCTCGAGACCAGCCCAAGCAACATAGCAAGGCCCCGTCTCAACAACAACAACAAAATAATAAATAAAAAATTGGCTGTGCTTAGTGGCGCAAGCCTGTAGTTCCAGCTACTCAGGAGGCCAGGGCAGGAGGCTCCCTCGAGCCCAAGAGTTCCAGGCTGCAGTTAGCTAAGATCATGCCACTGTACTCCAGCCTGGGTGACAGAGTGAGTCTCTGTCTTAAAAAAGGAGACTGGCTTCATCACTCACAAGAAATCACTCTTACTTGGATTTTTTTTCCCCCTTTTGAGATGTTATCATTCAGTATATATGAGGTTTGCCTCCAGGAAGAGAATGCTCAGCCAAGCCAACTCAAGCATCTTGTGCCTTGAGAGTGACATCTTTCACTGTCATTATTAGTAGGTTGCTATCCTTGTTTGTATGCTGCCAGCTCTTTTGAATGAATTAGAATGAATCTGTCTTCCCAGGTCTTGTCACCTGTGGGACCCTGATGTGACTGAGACTTCAGGCCAGAGCCTGGGCAGTGTGGTATGGATTTACTGGGTAACGCATGGTGTGTCATCTCCTGATTGACCTTAACCATGCATCTTCTGGTGACCTCCCTATATCATTTGAAGCCCATTCCTTTTCACCTTTGATTCTAGAAGACTGCTTTTGAAAAAATAGGCACATTTTAAAACATTTTTAGGAATTCAGATGCATCACTAAATATATTTGTTTAAGTGTCTGGTGCAAGTATGAAAGGTGTTTAAATTAAAGGGCTCTGAGCCAGATGCAGTGGCTCACACCTGTAATCCCAGCACTTAGGGAGGCTGGGCGGACAGATCATTTGAGGTCAGGAGTTCAAGACCAGCCTGGCCAATGTGAAATCCCGTCTCTACTAAAAATACAAAAATTAGCCGGGCATGGTGGTTCACAGCTGTAATCCCAGCTACACAGGAAGCTGAGGCAGGAGAATAGCTTGAACCTGGGAGGCAGAGGTTGCAGTGAGCCGAGATCCCGCCGCTGCACTCCTGGGTGGCAGAGTAAGACTCCATCTAAAAAAAAAAAAAGGGCTGTAGGCTGGCCTGGTGGCTCATGCCTGTAATCCCAGCACTTCGGGAGGCCGTGGTGGGGCAGATCGAGACCAGCCTGGCCAACATTGCAAAACCTCATGCCTACCAAAAATACAAAAAATTAGCCAGACGTGGTGGGCGCCTGTAATCCTAGCTACTCAGGTTGAGGCAGGAGATTTGCTTGAACCCAGAAGGTGGAGGTTGCAGTGAGCCAAGGTTGCACCACTGCCCTCCAGCCTGGGCAACAGCGAGACTCCATCTAAAAAAAAAAAAAAAAGCCGAGCGTGGTGTCATGTGCCCATAACCCCAACTACTCAGGAGGCTGAGGCACGAGAATAGCTTGAACCCAGGAGATGGAGCTTGCAGTGAGCTGAGACCACGCCACTGCACTCCAGCCTGGGAGACAGAGGAAGACTCTGTTTCAAAAAAAATTAAAGAGCTGATACCTTTTGCAGTGGGAAATTCTTAAAAAGGAAAGTTTTAAGCCAAGTGCCAATTTTTAACTGATCATAATGTGATGTTGTCCACAGAGGCACAATGTATATTAGTACTTTCCTCCATATTTAGTACATAATGAATGCCTTTGGTACTCATTTTCTGAATGGTTTGCTCTGGTAAGAAAGGAAAAAAAAAAAAGCAAGAGGCAGCTTTGCCCACACTACCGAGGCTGTACCACCAAAAAGCTTCATTCCCATGGTTCCTCCCTGTGGCATCCAAGAAGTTGCAGAGTCCCTAGTTCAGAGAGCAGGGGTATTTCTCAGGATTTCAGAATCATCAGCTGCTTTGAAGGTGTGCTTCCTTCACCTGTATTTTAACGCTCTGCCCCAGGGGTGGTCCCTGTCTCCCTTGGGTACAGTGCCCTGTAGGACCTTGGGTGCTCTAGTTCCAGGTTTGCCTCGCTTCCCCTCTGAGGGTGTTCTGGAGAAGCAATGCTTTTTAAGTTGACGGGTCCCATCCTCTGCCATTTCTAGACTTAAAGAATCACCAGTGCAACTATATATACATCCTCAGGTTGCTGTTTTTATTTTTAATAATTATTAAATACTGTACGTTTTCTCACAAAAATTAGTATAGCTACAGAAAAGTATGCTTACATTTCATACACATTAAAATGACTTTTAGACCAGGTGTGGTGGCTCACGCCTGTAATCCCAGCACTTTGGGAGGCTGAGGTGGGCAGATTACTTGAGGTCAGGAGTTTGAGACAAGCCTGGCCAACACAGGGAAATCTTGTCTCTACTAAAAATACAAAAATTAGCCGAGCATGGTGGTGGGTGCCTGTAATCCCAGCTACTCAGGAGGTTGAGGCAGGAGGATGACTTGAACCCGAGAGGTAGAGGTTGCAGAGAGCTGAGATCCCACCACTGCACTCCAGCCTGGGTGACAGAGCGAGACTCTGTCTCAAAGATAAAATAGTGCAGGTGCGGTGTCTCACACCTGTAATCCCAGCACTTTGGGAGGCTGAGATGGGCAGATAACCTCAGGTCAGGGGTTCGAGACCAGCCTGGCCAACATGGTGAAACCCCATCTCTACTAAAAATACAAAAATTAGCTGGGTGTGGTGATGGGTACCTGTAATCCCAGCTACTTGGGAGGCTGAGGCAAGAGAATCACTTGAACCCAGGAGGTGGAGATTGCAGTGAGCTGAGATTGTGTCACTGCACTCCAGCCTGGGTGACAGAATGAGACTCCTTCTCAAATAGTAATAAAGTAAATAAAATAACTTTTGATTTGCGTTAGATAACTTGACACCAATTTGATAAAAAATTAGTCTTCATTTTAAACAGCCTGCCCTGAGTATGGTGATTTAGTCTACCAATTCTCGTTAGTGTATCTAATTCAGTGTCTTAAACAAACATCACCTCACTTTTACAGGGCTCGCGCAATCCGCTTCAGACAGGATGGTAACGAAGCCGTCGGAGGATTCTTCTCGCAGATCGGGCAGCTGTACATGGTGCACCATCTTTGGGGTATCTGTTTTTCCCTTTTCAAGTTACTGGGATTTGAGAGTTCATTACTAAGTTGTACTGGGCAGTAGAGCACATCTTGAGTCAATAACCTAAACCCCTACAGCAAATCCAGACGTCACAGAGGGACAGTCCGTATGGGGCTGTCTGGAACTAGCGAGGCCAACAGTGAAAGTCCATAGATTGATGGCATTAGTGAGCTGAAAGTGAGTGGGGATGATGAGGAAAGGAATAAGGGGTGAAGCAAGCAACCATGGAAGAAGGTGACCAGGGAAGTCAGAGTGCCTTCCACAGAGTGGTCCCAGCCTTTCTTTGTATTTGTAGATGACTTCTTATTTCCTCGGCAGAGGCAGGCCTGCATTTTATCCAGAGCAGCAGCTTCCTGCACATACTCACTGCCTGCCTTTATAGACGTGGTTCCACTGTCTCAGGACATGGACCCCCTCACCATTTCCATCCCTACACATTTTTGTTTGGCACCATCTTTGGTATTTTTCCAGGCCTGCTCCAGATGTCACCCCTCCCCACTAGTGAACATCGTCACTCCTCCTGAGCCCCAGAGCCTTTTGTGGTGCTGATTATTACCGTTGTAGCTGTATATGGTGTGCAGCCCTCCCAGGCATCCCCGTCTATGAATAAGCACAGGAGCTAGAAGGGCCAGATTGGATGGAGGAAGTTTCTATCCCTTTGGCTGTTGGGCAGAGGTCAAGCCAGGTGCATGCTCCGTTCACATCAGCACCTGTAGCTGCCCGGAGAGGGCCTCCCAGGTGCAGGATCCTAGAATTGCAAACAGGCAGGCACCAGAGTGTGAATGGCGGAGCTCTCACAGAGGCTGTGGGGAGCACAGGGCAGACCTCTTGTCTCTGCCCTGTGGGGAGGACTCAAGGCTTCACAGAGCAACAGCAAGATGAAGAGGATTGCTTGAGGCTGGGAGTTTGAGGCTGCAGTGAGCTATGACTGTGCCACTGCACTCCAGTCTGGGCAATAGAGCAAGACCCTGTCTCAAAAAAAAAATGTAATTAAGAAGATATTGGCTGGGCACAGTGGCTCACGCCTGTAATCCCAGCACTTTGGGAGGCCGAGGTAGGTGGATCACCTGAGGTCAGGAGTTAAGAGACCAGCCTGGCCAACATGGTGAAACCTCATCTCTACTAACAATACAGAAAATTAGGCATGGTGGCACATGCCTGTAATCCCAGGTACACAAGTGGCTGAGGCAGAAGAATCGATTGAACTCAAGAGGCGGAGGTTGCAGTGAGCTGAGATCGCGCCACTGCACTCCAGCTTGGGCAACAGAGCGAGACTCCGTCTCAAAAAAAAAAGAAACCAAGCCATCTGGATGAGATACCTGTGAATTGTACCACGACACAGGTGATCCCCCCCACCTGAAGCGCCTTTCTTCCCATTCCTACGTCAGTGATGTCCTTTTCAACTTCAACACCCACCTGGTCAGCTTGCACCTTTCCCGCAGCTCTCCCATTGCTTGCCCTGCTCCCCGATACACCGTGTCCTTGTATGGGCCACGGCACTCTCCACAGCTGACCTCGCCTGCCTCATATCCTGGGGCTTCACTGCATGGAACACACTCCCTGCCCAGATCAGTGTAGTGCAAGATAAATGTTGAGTAAAATTGATCTGACATTGCTTATCTGTGGTCTCACAGTTTCTGGTCATGAATTTAATACGTTATTGGAGAATTTCACTTGGTTTATAAAGGTATATCTTAGATTCACTAGATTGTAAAGCTTAAGAGGGAATTGTGGCTGGATGTGGTGGCTCACGCTTCGAATCCCAGCAGTTTTGGAGGCTGAGTCGGGAGGATCACTTGAGTCCAGGTGTTTGAGACCAGCCTGGGCAACATAGTGAGACCCCATCTCAAACGAGCAAACAAACAAATAAATACTTTTTTTAACTTAAGAATGGGCCAGGCCGGGCGCAATGGCTCACGCCTGTAATCCCAGCACTTTGGGAGGCTGAGGCGGGCGGATCACGAGGTCAGGAGATCAAGACCATCCTGGCTGACATGGTGAAACCCTGTCTCTACTAAAAATACAAAAAAAATTAGCCAGGTGAGGTGGCGGGCGCCTGTAGTCCCAGCTACGCGGGAGGCTGAGGCAGGAGAATGGCGTGAACCCCGGGAGGCGGAGCTTGCAGTGAGCTGAGATAGCGCCACTGCACTCCAGCCTGGGCGACAGCGAGACTCCGTTTCAAAAAAAAAAAAAAGAATGGGCCAAGCGTGGTGGCTCACCCCTGTGATTCTAGCACTTTGGGAGACTGAGGCGTTTTGATGATTTGAGCCCAGGAGTTTGACATCTGACTGGGCACAAAAAGATAGAAAAATTAGCCAATGTGGTAGTGCATTCCTGTAGTGCCAGCTATTCAGCAGGGGCTGAGGTGGGAGGATCACTTGAGCCTAAGAGGTCAAGGCTGCGGTGAACCATCATCGTGCCACTGCACTCCAGCCTGGTTGACAGAGTGACCTTGTCTCAGACAAAAAAAAAAAAAAAAGACTGGAAGTTTGCTTTTCCCACATGGCCTAATATAATTTTGCTCAGAATTTCCCCAGCCCAGTATATTACACACCTGAAGTAGTCCCTGAGAAAACTAGATGCCCAGGTGAAGCAAGACCTTAACAGATGTATGGGTGGAATGCAGGGTATATGTTTTAAGTCTTACTTCTCTGTGTGGTTATTTTTAAGCTTACAGGGATCTTCAGACCAGGGAAGACATACGGAATGCAGCATGGCACAAACATGGCTGGGAGGAATTGGTATATTACACAGGTAATCTCTTAACAGCCATGAAATACGCTTTTTGTCTTACTGTTTCAATCATGTTCTTTCACCCTGACACTAATAGGTGGCTTTTGTAATAGTATGTTGCTAGGATAGTGAGTTATCAGGTTGGAGGGGGAAAGGAAATAGTCAATTTTTCTCTAATACATGACTTTTTTCAATAAAACAGAATATCCATGCTTTCAAATGTGTATATCATCTGTCACAGTTTTCAGACCCTTGAATGTTGTAAATTTTATATCACTACCTTTTTTTTGTAGATTTCTATATTCTCTGTAAACTTATTACACAAATAAAATTTTTTTCTAAGCTTTCCTTTTCCATCAAAATTGTTAGTATCCCAAATCAGAATGTAATACTTATCAATTAGAGTGATTTTGAAATTGGATAAATTAAACTTCCTGTATGTACAGTATGTATACATGGGTGCATAATACATGCATGTGCACATACATAAGTATATTATGAAACCCTGTTTGCTTGATTTTTATAAGAAAACAGTTGGCTGAGTGTAACCCAGTGGCGTTGGTAGAGGTAATCAGTACCAGCCATGTTGCATGGCAAGTATATTTCAGGCCGGGCTCAGTGTCTCACACCTGTAATCCCAGCACTTTGGGAGGCCGAGGCGGGCAGATCACCTGAGGTCGGGAGTTCGAGACCAGCCTGACGAACATGATGAAACCTGTCTCCATTTGAGAGGCTGAGTCAGGAGAATCGCTTGAACCTGGAAGGTGGAGATTGCGCCACTACACTCCAGTCTGGGTGACAGAGCAAGAATCTGTCTCAAAAAAAAAAAAAAAGTATATCTCAGCCCCTGTACTACCAAGAAAATAAAAGAGTAATTTGTCCTAGAAAGTAGGTGTTACCTTGTCTTTCAGTTCAAGAGATTATATAACATATAATTACATGTTATATAATTGTATTTGATTTTGCTGCTTACTCAAAGAACGTTTGAGAAATCACCATTTCTCCTCACCATACGGACTTTCCCTACCTCCCACAAATAAAACAAATATCCAGGTAGGATCTGCTGTTTTTTTTTTTTTTGTTTTTGTTTTGAGACAGAGTCGTGTTCTGTCGCCAGGCTGGAGTGCAATGACATGATCTCGGCTCACTGCAACCTCCACCTCCTGGGTTCAAGCAATTCTCCTGCCTCAGCCTCCTGAGTAGCTAGGATTACAGGCAGTCGCCACCACACCCAGCTAAGTTTTATGTTTTTAGTAGAGACAGATTTCACCCTGTTGGCCAGGATGGTCTCGATTTCCTGACCTCGTGATCCACCTGCCTCAGCCTCCCAAAGTGCTGGGATTACAGGTGTGAGCCACTGCACCCAGCTGATCTGGTGTAATTTTAATAGCATCCTGTAGGATGCCAGCTGATACAGGGTCCGCTTGTATATTTCTGCCCTTGAGGTTAGTCCTGTATATTATGATATTCTCTTGTTTTCAAGCAGCACATCTGTGAGCATTGTTGGCAATCTGTCTGTTAGTGTCATTTACCATAATGTGTTTAGAAAATAACAAGTGCAGTAACCCTGATCCTGCTTTCAGTTCCACTTATTCAGGAAATGGAATCCAGAATCATGATCCCACTGAAGACCTCGCCCCTCCAGTAAAGCTGTAGCGTTTCTATGTGCCTACATACATTTCTGTGAGAAGTATTTGTCATAAATTAATTTTAATTGTATATCAAGTAAAAAAGAAACACTGAGGTTTAAGCTGCTGTATATAGCTTGTGAGAAACCTCTTTTCTTTAAAATTTACATAATCACAAGAAAGGAAAGAATTACAGTTGGACTGATCGTGACAGTGCCCTGTCGTCCTCTTTGAAACACCCCCGTGTTGTCCAGTATACCTTATAACACTTAGCCACTGCTCCCCACCCTCCAGAAGGGGTCCACATTGAATTCTGAGTCATCTTGAAAATAAGATTCCAGCCACAAAAAAAAATTAGCCATTTCTTTACTAAAGAAAACAAAAAACAAATCTGTTTTATAATTACAGATTTTTAGACAAATTTCTTTATCAGGAAGAAATACAAATTTTGTCATGTTTCTCAAGCAGTTTTTCTGAGTAGTTTCTGAGGAGGAACAAATTACAAGTGTACCCAGTAACTGAAAATGTTTTAACTCACTGTCATTTGTAAGCAGTCCACATAGTAGACAATGGGTTTTCCAAGCTGGGCAAGGTACATTTAATCAGTAAATCAGTTTTATATCATGTATCGTGATGTTTCAATGTGAGACACAAAAACAATGGCTTGAAACTTGTGTATCATATGTGATTTTGAAATGAACACCTTGAATAGCACTAATTTTTATTTGTGATATTTTTCTATAACAAAACAAGTAGCACTAGGAAAAGAGGTTTTATTTTGTAAATGATCATTTGTGACCTCAGACACACTCTGGCTAATATTTTAATAAGCTCACAGCAGATTAATTCTGAGATCATGGATGAGGGGTGGTGCATGTTGAGATTTAAATTGGCATAAAGCTGCATACTTTTTGTCTAGCTGTTTGATTTCGTTTTTTAATATAGTGTGCCAATTTTGTGACTGTTACCATGTGAAAGTCCTGTTGAAATGAACAGTTATGTCTGCCCCACAATCAAGAATGTATGTGTAAAGTGTGAATAAATCTCATATCAAATGTCAAACTTTTACATGTGAATGATTTTCTCAAGGAACATAGAAAAGTCAATAAAATACTCTTAATTTTCACATACCACGTTTGGATTTTTTTTTTTTAATTCTGAGAATGACAGACATGTGCCGTGAGTGACCCTGCCACTCTTGCAAAATAGCTCGTCACAAAGGATTGAAGGAAGTGAGGAAGTCAGCTGGCTTCTGGGGAAAATCCCTCCATAGGAACAAATTACAAGGCCCTGGGCAAGGTCATGCCTGGTATGTGCTGAGGGCAGCAGAAGCCAGTGGCAGAAGCAGACATGAGGGAGAGCGTGGTGGGATGTGAGCTCAGAGGTCACAGGGCTGGATCCCTTGAGTGATGGAGGCCATTAGAAAGACCCTAGTGGCCAGGCCCAATGGCTCACACTGGTAATTCCAACACTTTGGGAGGCCGAGGCCAGAGGATCCCTTGAATGCAGGAGTTTGAGACCAGCCTGGGCAACATGAAGAAACCTCATCTCTACAAAAAATCGAAAAATTAGCTGGGCATGGTAGCATGTGCCTGTAGTCCCAGCTACTCAGGAGGCTGAGGCAGGAGGATTGCTTGAGCCCAGGAGGTCGAGACTAATGAGCTGTGATCGTGCCACTGCACTACAGCCTGGGCAACAGAGCTAGACCCTGTCTCAAAAATAATAATAATAATAATAATAGGCCGGGGACAGTGGCTCATGCCTGTAATCCCAGCACTTTGGGAGGTCAAGGTGGGTGGATCACAAGGTCAGGAGTTCGAGACCAGCCTGGCCAATATGGTGAAACCTTGTCTCTACTAAAAGTACAAAAAAATTAGCTGGGCATGGTGGCACATGCCTCTAATCCCAACTACTTGGGAGGTTGAGGCAGGAGAAGTGCATGAATCCGGGAGGCAGAGGTGGCAGTGAGCCGAGATCACGCCACTGCATTCCAGCCTGGGTGACAGAACGAGATTCCATCTCAAAAAAAATTATAAGGCTGGGCACAGTGGCTCCCACCTGTAATCCCAGCACTTTGGGAGGCCGAGGCAGGAGCATCATCTGAGGTCAGGAGTTCGAGATGAGCCTGGCCAACATGGTGAAACCCTGTCTCTACTAAAAATACAGAAATTAGCTGGGCATGGGGGTGGGCACCTGTAATCCCAGCTTCTCGGGAGGCTGAGGCAGGAGAATCGCTTGAACCCAGGAGGTAGAGGTTGCAGTGAGCTGAGATCGCACCACTGCACTTCAGCCTGGGTGACAGAGCGAGACCCCGTCTCAAAAAAAGTGAAACTAGAGGAGCTCACCAAGGGAGTGACTGTAGTCAGAGGAGAGGATCAAGGTGAGGAGGAACCTGCAAAAGAGACTAAGAAACCACCAGGGAACTCAGCAGACACTCAAGCAAGTGAGGCGTCATGAGAGCCAAGTGAAGAAAGTCCGTCAGAGATCACCTCTGTCAAATGCTGCCAAGAGGCTGGGCCAGATGAGGTCCCCAGACTGATCATAGGTGTGGTGGCTCACGCCTTTAATCCCAGCACTCTGGAAGGCTAAGGTGGGCGGGTCACCTGAGGTCAGGAGTTCAAGACCAGCCTGGCCAACATGGTGAAACCTCATCTCTACAAATAATACAAAAATTAGCTTGGCATGGTGGCATGTGCCTGTAATCCCAGCTGCTGGGGAGGCTGAGGCAGGACAATCACTTGAACTTGGGAGGCGGAGGTTGCATTCCAGCCTGGGTGACAGAGCAAGACTCCGTCTAGGAAAAAACAAAATTCATGAATTTAGCAACATGATGGTCACTAGTGACCTTTGATAAGGGCATTGTATTCTTGAGCTATATTATGAAATTATCACTTTATTTTAGCAATTCCTGCTCAGTTTGACAAGTCATTTTACTGAATTTCTATAGCACAATGAATCATCATTTTGTCCCACTATTAATTTTCTTTCTTTTTTTTTTTTCTTTTTTGAGACAGGGTCTGGCTCTGTCGCCAGGCTGGAGTGCAGTGGCACGATCTTGGGTCACTGCAGTCTCCACCTCCCAGGCTGAAGCCATCCTCCCACCTCAGCTTCCCGAATAGCTGGGACCACAGGTGTGCATCACCACGCTCAGATAATTTCTGTATTTTTTTGTAGAGACAGGGTTTTGTCATGTTGCCCAGGCTGGTCTCGAACTCCTGGGCTCAAGTTACCCATCTGGGCCTTCCGAAGTGCTGGGATTACAAGCGTGAGCCACTGTGCTTGGCCACACTATTACTTTTCATTGGCAGTATTCAAAACTTCCAAACTCATTTTCCGTTTATTGGGTATAAGTCTGAGGAATATTACTTATAAAAGCCAACTCATTTTTCATTATCACACGTGAGGTTTTTAAGTCTGTTTCAAAAAGCAAGTGGGCCATACTATCAGCATCCCTACCACCTTTTTTGTTCTTTGGAGACAGAGTCTCACTCTGTCGCCCAGGCTGGAGTGCAGTGGTGCAACCACAGCTCACTGTAACCCTAAACTCCTGGGCTCAAGCAATCCTACCACCTCAGTCTCCCAAAGAGCTAGGACTACAGGTGTGCCACTATGCCTGGCTTTTTAAAATTATTACTGTTATTTTGTAGAGATGGTGTCTCACTGTATTGCCCAGGCTAGTCTCAAATTCCTGGGTTCAAGCAATCCTCCCACCTCAGCCTCCCAAAGCACTGAGACTGCAAGTGTGAGACACTGCACCCAGCCCTTACCACTTGTTAAAAGCCTTTCTAGAACCACTTTGCTCTCCTCCAAACTAGCCCTTGATAGAACCATCTTTTATTTTCACAGCTGCCTGTGAAAGACCCTTTTTGCAGTTCCACATTATAATTTTGCTTTAGTTTGGGATCTTTAGGATGGAGAGCACCCCTCCAGTGATTAGGAGAGACCCAAGATGGAAATAAAGATTTTATTACTTACAGGTCCTGGGGGTAAACACCATGCCTGGAGGTCACACACATGGGGTCAGGGAGCACAGACGGGGAGAAAAAGAGACGCATGGGCCAGTGCCTTTAGTGGGGTACAGAGCATTGCTCAAACAGATTTCCCTATGGGGAGTTTTAATTAGTGGATTTAAAGCAAGCATGATTGGGCACAGTGGTTGACACCTATAATCCCGGCACTTTTGGAAGGCCAACTCAGGAGGATCTCTTGAGTCCAGAAGTTCCAGACCAGCTTGGGCAACATAGCAAGATCCTGTCTCTACAAAAAAAAAAAAATCAAAAAATTTGACAGTGTGGTGGTACACACCTGTGGCCCCAGCTACTCAGGAGACTGAGGTGGGAGGATCGTTTGAGCCCAGGAGGTCGAGGCTGCAGCACAATCTGTGATTAGTGAGGCCTAGGAGAGTGCGTGCCCCCAGCCTGGCCTCTTAACCCTTAGGATGGGAGCCACATCAAAAATGTGCTAATATAGGTCAGGCGCAGTGGCTCACGCCTGTAATCCCAGAACTTTGGGAGGCCAAGGAGGGTGGATCACCTGAGGTCAGGAAGTCGAGACCAGCCAGGCCAACAAAGCAAAACCCTGTCTCTACTAAAACTACAAAAATTAGCTGGGTGTGGTGACATGCACCTGTAATCCTAGCCGCTTGGGAGGCTGAGACAAGAGAATCGCTTGAACCTGGGAGGCAGAGGTTGCAGTTAGCTGAGATCATGCCACTACACTCCAGCTTGGGGGACAGAGTGCGATTTCATCTCAAAAAAAAAGAAAAAAAAGGAAAAGAGGAGGAAGATTTTTAACTCAGTGTCTCTAGGCAGTAGCCTCCCTCTGGGACAGCCCATACCACAAGATAATCAGTTACTTTCCCGCCCTTTTAGTGTTCTATAAGTAAAATATTTAGAATGGCTTGTATTTCTAGGTGACTAAAACAATATATATATATATATATTTATTTCTTCTCTTTCTTTGGATGTTTACCTGACAAGCTTCTGCTGATAATCAAGTAGTTGTTTTGTTTTGTTTTTGAGACAGAGTCTTGCTTTGTCACTCAGGCTGGAGTGCAATGGTGTGACCTCAGCTCACTGCAGCCTTGACCTCCTAGGCTCAAGTGACCCTCCCACCTCAGCCTCTTGAGTAGCTGAGACTACAGTGCATGCATCATGCCTGGCTAATTTTTAAATTTTCTGTAGACACAGGGTTTCATTATGTTGCCCAAGCTGGTCTCAAACTCCTGGGCTCAAGCAATCCTCCTACCTGGGCCTCCCAAAGTGTTGAGATTACAGGCATTAGCCACTTCGCTTGGCCGCCCATTGCTTTAATGTAGGGCCTTTAAGATGGACAGCACCCCTCCAATGATTAGGAGAGGCCCAAGATGGAAATAGTTCATCACTTGGCCAGGCACAGTGGCTGATGCCTGTCCCAGCATTTTGGGAGGCCGAGGCAGGAGAATCGCTTGAGTACAGGAGTTGGAGACCAGCCTGGGCAATTTCTGTAGACCCTGTGTCTACAAAAAATTTAAAAATTAGCCAGGTGTGATGGTCTGTGTCTGTGGTCCCAGCTACCTGAGAGGCTGAGGCAAGAGGATCACTTGAGCCTGGAACGTCAAGGCTGCAGTGGGCTGTGTTCGTGTCACTGTACTCCAGCCTGGGTGACAAAGCGAGAGCCTGTCAAAAAACAAAACAAAACGAACAAACAAACAAAAAAACAGTTTATCACTTAAAGGTCCTGGGGATACACAGCACTCCTGGAGGTCATACACAGGAGGTCAGAAAGAGACTTGGGGGCCAGTGCCTTTAGCGAGGTCCTGGGCGTCACCCAAGCAGGTTTCATATAGGGATTTTAACTGGTGGGTTTAAAGCAAGCAAGTGGCCGGGCAAGGTGACTCTCGCCAGCAATCCCAGCACTTTGGGAGGCGGAGGCAGATGGATCACCTGAGGTCAGGAGTTTGAAACTAGCCTGGCCAGCATGGTGAAACCCCTGTCTCCACTAAAAATACAAAAATTAGCTGGGCGTGGTGGTGGGCGCCTGTAGTCCCAGCTACTTGGGAGGCTGAGGTAGGAGGATCACTTGAGCCTGGGAGATCGAGGCTGCAGTACACTGAGATTGCACCACTGCACCCCAGCCTGGGCAACAGAGACACACCCCGTCTCAAAAAAACAAAAAATAAAGCAAGCAGTCACGAGTTCCAGGAGGTCTTGCAGTGACCGAATGGTGGTCACTGCAGCATATCTGCACAGTCCATGTGGGGTGTGAGGGTCAGCGGGGCCTGCTGAACAGGCTGCATGGAACTGTCCCACCGGAAGGTGGCCACCAGGGGGCAGTTGTGTAAGGCAGACTTCTGGATCCACCACACTGAGGAACTGGGGGGGTCCGGGGAGTAGAACCGGAAACAGCGTCAAGGGTGACTGAGTTGGCCTGGCGCTGTGGTGGCTCACGCCTGTACTCTCAGCACTTTGGGAGGCTGAGGCTCAGATCACCTGAGGTCAGGAGTTCAAGACCAGGCTGGGCAACATGGTGAAACCCCATCTCTACTAAAAATACAAAAATTAGCCGGGCATGGTGGTGCACGCCTGTAATCCCAGCTACTCGGGAGGCTGAGGCAGAAGAACTGCTTGAACCCAGGAGGAGGAGGTTGCAATGAACCAAGATCACACCACTGCACTCTAGCCTGGGCAACAGAGCGACACCTTGTCTCAAAAAAAAAAAAAAAAAAAAAGAATGACTGAGCCCTGCTTCTGGTAGTAGAAAGTCCAACTTAAATTTCAAAAGGTTGCTGACGCAATATAAAGTTATAAGAATTCACTACAAATTTTTATTTTTTTTTAATCTTTTGAGACAGGGTGTCACTCTGTCACCCAGGCTGGAGTGCAGTGGCAGGATCTTGGCTCACTGCAACCTCCACCTCCCAGGTTCAAGCAATTCTCCTGCCTCAGCCTCCCGAGTAGCTGAGATTACAGGAGTGCGCCACCAAGCACAGCTAATTTTTGTATTTTTAGTAGAGATGGGGTTTCACCATGTTGGCCAAGCTGGTCTTGAACTCCAGGCCTCATGTGATCTGCTTGCCTTGGCCTCCCAAAGTGCTGGGATTATAGACATGAGCCCACCATCCTGGCCTACAAATGTATTTTTTTTTTTTTTTGAGGTGAAGTCTCGCTCTGTTGCCCAGGCTGGAGTGAAGTGGCGTGATCTCAGCTCACCACAACCTCTGCCTCCCGGGTTCAAGCGATTCTCCTGCCTCAGCCTCCCAAGTAGCTGGGATTACAGGAGTGTGCCACCACATCTGGCTAATTTTTGTATTTTTAGTAGAAATGAGGTTTCATTATGTTGGCCAGGCTGGTCTCGAACTCATGACTTCATGATCCGCCCACTTCGGCCTCCCAAAACCCTGGGGTTACAGGCGTGAGCCACCATGCCCTGCTCTATAAATGTATTTCTTATTAAATGTATACTTACAGTTTCTTTCTGGGACATCATAGATGTTCAATAATAAGATGAATCAACAAAAAGAAAGGAGGGAAGAAGTAAAAGGAGAGAGGGAGAGAGAAGAGAATGAAGGAGAAGAAGTAGTACAGAGACTATCAGTTTTGGGATTTTGTTTTTGTTTTTCTGTGGAGACAGTGTCTCAGTCTGTTGCCCAGGCTGGAGTGCAGTGGTGTAATTACAGCTCACTGCAGTCTCATCCTCCTGGGCTCAAGCCATCCTCCTGCCTCAGCCTCCTGAGTAGCTGGGACAGCAGGCATGAGCCACAACATCTATCTAATTTTTGCATTTTTTGTAGAGGTGAGTCTTGCTACACTGTAAGGCTGATCTTGAGTTCCTGAGCCCAACATAATGAGACCCCCATCACTACAAAAAAATTAAAAAATAGATGAAAACCACTTGAAGTTTTTGCAAAACAGGCCTTCCATCTCAGGGAGTAAAATTTCTCCATTGTATTCATATGTCAGCACTTGTGACCACAGTGTTAAGTATTCACTTGGGGTGGATAATCCTGGCCTGCTAAATTGTTAACTCTCTAGTAATGCTTACAAGATAAAGAATGGTGTGGCCGGGCGCGGTGGCTCACGCTTGTAATCCCAGCACTTTGGGAGGCCGAGGCGGGCGGATCACGAGGTCAGGAGATCGAAACCACGGTGAAACCCCGTCTGTACTAAAAAAATACAAAAAATTAGCCGGGCGTGGTGGCGGGCGCCTGTAGTCCCAGCTACTCGGCGAGGCTGAGGCAGGAGAATGGCGTGAACCCGGGAGGCGGAGCTTGCAGTGAGTGGAGATCGCGCCACTGCACTCCAGCCTGGGTGACAGAGAAAGACTCCGTCTCATAAAAAAAAAAAAAAAAGAATGGTGTGGAAATCATTGCCTCAGGTTCCAGCTCTGAATGTGATCTCACAGCTGTCATTAACTCTGGTAGGGTATTTCCCAGCTGTTAAAGAGGACAGCAGGCAGTGGCTCACACCTGTAATCCCGGCACTTTGGGAGGCTGAGGTGGGCGGATCTCTTGAGGCCAAGAGTTTGAGACCAGCCTGGGCAACATAGCAAAACCCAGTCTCTACAAAAAATACAAAAATTAGCCAGGCATGGTGCCTGTAATCCCAGCTATTTGGGAGGCTGAGGCAAGAGAATCACTTGAACCTGGGAGGCGGAGGTTGCAGTGAGCCCAGCTCGTACCACTGCACTCCAGCCCTAGTGACAGAGTGAGACTCCGTCTCAAAAAAAAAAAAAGAAAAAAAAAAAAAGGACAGCAGTTTCTGTACTGCCGACCTTAGGACTGTGAGAATCACATGAGGAGACATGAAAACACCTTGCAAAATGTGAAAGAAAATAAGTACTGTGACTCATGGTTAGGTTTTCTGAAGCTGCTCATAAAGATTCTGAGGGTTGTAGGGTCAAAAGCCATCAGGTTCCTGTTACCACTTCCTGAGGCCAATCTCTGGAATCTGCCGCTCTCTCCTGGCCTTGCCCTTGGGAGCAGCAGCCCCAGTGGGCCTCCCTGGGTGCCATGGAGACAGACGCACTTGTCTCCAGTAGAAGAGAGAGAAATGGAAGAATCATTAAACCAGCAGTTAGGCCTGGGCACAGTGGCTCACACTTACAATCCCAACAATTTTGGAGGCTGAGAACAGAGGATCGTTTGAGGCCAGGAGTTGAAGACCAGCCTGGACAACATAGCAAGACCCCCATCTCCACAAAAAATTTAAATATTAGCCAGGTGTGGTGGTGTGCACCTGTGGTCCGTTAGGAGGTCAAAGCAGGAGGTCCGCTTGAGCCCAGGTGTTCCAGGCTGTAGAGAGCTATGATCTTACCACTGCACTCCTGCCTGAGCGACAGAGCGAGACCCTGTCTCAACAAAAAAATACAAATAAAAAATAAGTAGCAGTTAAACCAGGAGAGAATGGAGTGGGTGGGAGCATAAAGTCATTTTTTTTTAAGCATATGAAAGCTTTAAAGGACTTTTATTGTTTCAACTTAATACCCTGACAAATTTCTGCTCTTGGCTTCATGATCCCAATTCTTAGCTCTTTCTATTTACATAAGCAGCGTTCATAATCAGAATGAACAATGGCGTCACACGGACAATTAGCCATGCCTTTCTGAGTCCATCCTAGTGTAGGCATGTGTGTAACTCCTGGGAGAGCTGTTCCGTAGCTGTTTCCAGCGAGTCCAGAGTTCAAAAAGTGTGAAAGGGGTTGGTGCAGTTCTTGCATCATTTCAAACTCACTCCTCTAACACAACAAAGCAGGGATTGTCTGAGACGGCAGCTTTTGGGCGGTTCGCTGAGAGCTGGGCAGCCTGTGGGACCAGCCCCTCTTATAAAGGGTTCCATGCGGCCATCAGTATTTCTCGGAGGATCAGATCCCTCTGAGCCAAATTCATGTCCACCTTATGTTCAGGCCACAGCCCCGTGGATGGGCTCTGAAACCACCTTTGCATGCTTGTGAAAGATGGACTAGAAAAGAAAAATGAGAACCTAGGAGGCGGAGGTTGCAGTGAGCCGAGATTGTGCCACTGCACTTCAGCCTGGATGACAGAGCGAGACTCTGTCTCAAAAAAAAAAAAAAAAAAAAAAAAAAAAAAATGGAAAAAAAAAACCAGACACACACACATAAATGAAACCACGTTTGCAAAAACTCTAACAAGTGAAATGTAATTTAACCACCTCCCATCTCACCTTTAGCCTTCAAACTGCCCTTAATCATAGCCGGGCTTGGACCAAGCTAAACTGGGAGACATTTAGTTTATAGCTTAAATGATAATAGCTTGGCTGGGCGTGGTGTCTCACACTTGTAATCCCAGCACTTTGGGAGGCCGAGGCAGGAGGATCACGAGGTCAGGAGTTCGAGACCAGCTTGACCAACATGGTGAAACTCCGTTTCTACTAAAAATACAGAAAAAAATTAGCTGGGCGTGGTGGCACATGCCTGTAATCCCAGCTACTCAGGAGGCTGTGGCAGGAGAATCACTTGAACACAGGAGACGGAGGTTACAGTGAGGCAAGATTGCACCACTGCACTCCAGCCTGGGTGACAGAGCGAGACTCGTCTCAAAAAAAAAAAAAAAAAAAAAAGATACTAGCCCTTCCCCAAAACTCAACTGCCTTCATAAAGCTAATGAGAGACCACCAGGCAAGGAGGATGAGAGAAGCCGAAATTCTCCCAAGGTGTACACATAAACACCATTTCCAGTTATTATTCCAGAGGGCAGGCACAAGATTTGCAACTCCCCGTTACTCCTACAGGTTACATCATGACTGTAGAACCTAAGATTGGCCTTTTGAGATGTCTTTTCAGGTTTTCGCATTTCTTTTTTTTTTCTTTTTTTTTTGAGACAGAGTTTCACTCTGTCGCCCAGGCTGGAGTGCAGTGGTGCGATCTCTCCGCTCACTGCAGCCTCTGCCTCCTGGATTCAAGTGATTCTCCTGCCTCAGCCACCCAAGTACGTGGGATTACAGGTGTGCTCCACCATGCCCCACTAATTTTTGTATTTTTAGTAGAGATGGGGTTTCACCATGTTGGCCAGGCTGGTCTTCAACTCCTGATCTCAAGTGATCTGCCTGCCTCGGCCTCCCAAAGTGCTGGGATTACAGGCGTGAGCCACCATGCCTGGCCCAGGTTTTTGCATTTCTGACCATCAGTGGCTCCACCTGGATCCGATGACCTCCCCACCCCCACCGCCCCACCACCTCACCCCACCCCACCCCATGGCCCCAGCCAGAAGCGAATCCCCTGGCCTGCCAAAGTATCCTTGAAAAAGTCTAGCCTCCGAATTTTCGGGGTGATTGATGTTAAGAATAAAGCTCCGGCCTCCTGTTCGGCCGGTTCTGCATGAACTAACCTCTGTCTCTATTGCAATTCCCCTGTCTTGAGAAATCGGCTCTATCTGGGCCGTGGGCAAGAAGAATCCATGGGGCAGTAGCAGCTGTGATGGTCAGACAGTGAAAACCAGTGGAGGCTCGGTCCTCCCACCCGCCCACCCATGGCCTGCTCCTGCCATGCGCACCGGGCGGTGCAGAGGCTGACACCGTTTGCAGCACTTTTCAAGGTCCCGGCATGCCTGGTCCTGCCCAGAGCTTGGCACTACTGAAAGTGCAAACACAGCAAAACAGTTTCTAGGAGAGTGGCCAGGAGGCATTCACAGTTGGGAACAACGGCCTCATTGTTTGGAATCCATTTAAATGTTGCCAAACCTATTTCATGTCTCTCCTTCAGAAACTGATTTGGAGGAAATTTGATTCATCTGATTTGCTTATGTGGCCAAATATTATTTGGCCAAATTTGGTTGAATGATAAATTTTTCAACTAATTCTCAATATTAAAACCTTATGGCTTTTTCTACTGAATTATCCAACAGTATCCACTTCCTAACCCCGTGGCTTTCCCCTCCCATTTTTCCTCCAGGAAGGGTATAGAATCTCACACATTCAGAGCATGTTCTGAAATTTCCCTTGCTTGGCTCTGCTCAAAATAGACATAAACCTGGCTTTCGAGTATTTCCAAGTCATTTATACAAAAGAAGTGGTTTTGTATATATAGGCTGTTGGGAGTTATTAATATTTAACCGATTTAGGGGAAAATGCCGGCCTTTGTGATTAGTAGAGCTTTTTATTTCTTTTACTTTATGTGATTTTCGAATATGCTTTTTTTTTTTTTTTTTTAAGAGACAGGGTCTCACTCTGTCACCCAGTCTGGAGTACAATGGCGGAGTCACAGCTCACTGCAGCCTCGAACTCCTGAGTTCAAGGGATCCTCCCATCTCAGCCCACCAAGTAGCTGGGACTACAGGTGCATGCCACCACATCCAGCTAATGTTTTTATTTTTTGTAGAGACAGGGTCTTGCTGTGCTGCCCAGGCTGGTCTCAAATTCCTGTCCTCAAGTGATCCTCTTATCTTGTCCTCCCAGAGTGCTGAGATTACAGGCGTGAGCCCAAATATCCATTTTTCAATCAGTACTTTTGTTTAAGACTCTATTGTTATATTGGAGGAAAAACAAAAAACAAAAAACAAAAAACCTTTGTAACATTTCATATATGACAAATCCCAAGAAGTAAAAAAAAGGACTTTCCAGGTCCCAGGGCTTCAGGAAGTGGGAGTGGGCTCATGGGTTGAAGACATTGTGCCCAGCACTAAGCAAAGTGGAGTCTTAAGCCTGTTTCTTGCCTGGGGGCTGTTTATGCTTCAACACAGTACCTGAAATATTGGGTATTCCAATATGCAAGAGGCAGAACTGCAAATTCCACAAATCCGTTCTGACATATGGATAAACTTTTATTGACATACCAAAGGGAAACCAATATTCACTGAAGGCTGCCAAATCTGTATTTCTAAGAGTAAAGGTGTTTAATTGACTCTCCACCCTTAAAACACTTTGTATGAAATATAGCTACGAATATACATAAATAATTCAGATTATAAAACTCTCCAGGAAATTGGCTGGGCGCGGTGGCTCAAGCCTGTAATCCCAGCACTTTGGGAGGCCGAGGTGGGCGGATCACAAGGTCAGGAGATCAAGACCATCCTGGCTCACACGGTGAAACCCCATCTCTGCTAAAAATACAAAAAATTAGCCGGGTGTGGTGGCAGGTGCCTGTAGTCCCAGCTACTCGGGAGGCTGAGGCAGGAGAATGGTGTGAACCTGGGAGGCGGAGCTTGCAGTGAGCCGAGACCACGCCACTGCACTCCAGCCTGGGCCACAGAGCGAGACTCCATCTCAAAAAAAAAAAAACTCTCCAGGAAATCAGTAGTCATCATATAATACTGGAACTACAGTTAAAACAAAAAAAAGCAATCTTCTAGGAGTCCTAACTGTAGTTTAAAGTACAGATCATCTGTAACAACTTTCTATATCAAGTTGTAATAGGCAATTGTAAGCAAACAGTATCAATCTGTGTAACTTGTAAAAATTCATCTGAAGTTGTTCGGAGCTGTACGACAATGGATGTTATTCTTCCAGTTCTCCCAGCAGCTCTACAAAATCAGTGATATACCATTTGGCATTATCCTTGACTTGTTGCCTGATCACATTTCCTCCAAATCCAATGAAAGCATCCTAAGAAGAAAAGAGAGAGAAATGATTTTTATTTTTATTTATTTATTTTTTGGAGTCTCGCTCTGTCGCGCGGGTGGAGTGCAGTGACACAATCTCGGCTCACTGCAACCTCTGCCTCCTGGGTTCAAGTGATTCTTGTGCCTCAGCCTCCTGAGTAGCTGAGACTCCAGGTGTGCCCCACCTCGCCTGGCTACCTTTTTTTATTTTTTGTAGGGTCTTGCTATGTTGCCAGGCTGCTCTCAACCTCCTCCTGCCTCGGCTTCCGAAGTGCTGGGATTACAGGTATGCTCCACTGCACCCATCCAATTTTGTCATTCCTTTTTTGTTTTTTGAGACAGGGTCTCACCCTGTCACCCAGGCTAGAGTGCAGTGGCACAGCCATGGCCCACTGCAGCCTTGAACTTCTGGGCTCAAGTGATCATCCTGCCTCAGCCTCCTGAGTAGCTGGGATGACAGGTGGACACCACAATCCCTGAATAATTTTTTAGAGACGGAGCTTTGCCATGTTGCTCAGCTGGTTTTGAACCTCTGTGCTTAAGCAATACTCCTGCCTCGGCCTCCCAAAGTGCTGGGATCACAGGCGTGAGCCACCGCTCCTGGCTGATTTTGTCATTTCTTGAAAATGAGATTGGGAGCTTCCTGAGAAATCTCTTCATTTTACTTTTATGTATTCCTCATTAAACTAGTAGCCCAATGTTCACTACTTAGACAACCCCAACATTGGTTATAAATTATCTAAGCTAACAGTAAAAAGATTCAAAGGCGGCTGGGTGTGGTGGCTCATGCCTGTAATCCCAGCACTTTGGGAGGCTGAGGCGGGTGGATCACCTGAGGTCAGGAGTTTGACACCAGCCTGGCCAACATGGTGAAACCCTGTCTCTACTAAAAATACAAATTAGCTGAGCGTCAGGGTGGACGTCTGTAATCACAGCTACTTGGGAGGCTGAGGCAGGAGAATTGCTTGAACCCGGGAGGCGGAGGTTGCAGTGAGCCAAGATCGCGCCATTGTACTCCAGCCTAGGCGAGACAGCGAGACTCTGTCAAAAAAAAAAAAAAAAGATTCAAAGGCTGGGTGTGGTGACTCATGCCTGTAATCCCAGCACGTTGGGAGGCCTAGGCAGGCAGATCACCTGAGGTTGGGAGTTTGAGACCAGCCTGGCTGGAACGTTTTTTTTTTTTGAGATGGAGTCTTGCTCTGTCATGCCCAGGCTGGAGTACAGTGGCGCGATCTTGGCTCACTGCAACCTCCCGCCTCCCCGGTTCAAGAGGTTCTCCTGTCTCAGCCTCCCGAGTGCTGGGGTTATAGACGCCCACCAACACGCCTGGCCAATTTTTGTATTTTTTAGTAGAGACAGGGTTTTGCCATGCTGGCCAGGCTGGTCTCAAACTCTTGACCTTAGGTGATCCACCCATCTCTGCCTCCCAAAGTGCTGGGATTACAGGCGTGTGTCACCTTTGCGCCTGGCCAAAAAGGTTATTTTTAACCCTTTTTCATTCATCATTCACAATGATGTTTTTTTTTTAGACAATTCACAAAGAGTATGAATTTTTTTTTAAAGACAATCCCTATTTTTAGATCTCAGGAAACTAGGGGTAAAAACTTCAGGACTATATATATATATATATTTTAAAATGGAGTTTCGCTCTGTCACCCAGGCTGGAGTGCAGTCACGTGATCTCAGCTCACTGCAATCTCCACCTCCTGGGTTCAAGTGATTCTTGTGCCTCAGCCTCCTGAGTAGCTGCAATGATAGGTACCATCACCATGCCCAGCTAATTTTTTTGTATTTTTGTAGAGACAGGGTTTCACCGTGTTGCCCAGGCCGGTCTCAAACTCCTGGCCTCAGGTGATCCACCTGCCTCAGCCTCCCAAAGTGCTGGGATTACAGGTGTGAGCCACTGCGCCTGGCCACACTATATTTTTGGTGTAGTTTTTCTTACGTTAGAATGACATGGCAAAGGCAAAGCCCTATGTGAAATGGACACATCTGATATTTATTACACTTGCTATATAGCATTTGATTATATATATACACACACACACACACGTATATATATACTTTATATATATACGTGTGTGTGTGTGTGTCTGTGTGACACACAGGTGACACCTGGGTGACAGAGTGAGACTCTAAGAAAAACAAAACAAAACAATATATATATATATACATATATATATATAGCATTGATTTTAAAATGCTTAGAAATAAAATCCCTGGCCAGGCATGTTGGCTCACACCTGTTATCCCAGCACTCTGGCAGGCCAAGGCAGGAAGATCACTTAAGCCAGGAGTTTAAGATTAGCCTGGGCAACATAGTGAGACCTCGTCTTTACAAAACATAAACAAAATTAGATGGGTGTGGTGGCATGCACCTGCAGTCCCAGCTACTCAGGAGGCTGAGACGGAAAGATTGCTTGAGTCTGGGAGGTCGAGGCTGCAATGAGCTGAGACTGTGCCACTGCATTCCGGTCTGGGTGACAGAGCAAGACCCTGTCTCAAAAAATAAATAAAACCTCTGCTAGTCTCAGAAAATGATGTTAATTCAGGGGAATAAAATGCTGTGGTGGTGTCGGATGCAGTGGCGCACGCCTGTAATCCCAGCTACCAAGGAGGCTGAGGTGGGAGGATTGCTTGAGCCCAGAAGTTCAGGGCTGTGATAAGCTATGATCGCAACACTGCACTCCAGCCTGGGCAACATAGCAAGACCCTGCCTCCAAAAAATAAAAATAAATAATTAAATAAAAATAAAATGCTCTGATATGTTACTGGCAAATCATATAATCTCTGCAAGCCTCAGTTCCCCTATCAGTAAGAAGAACACAATATTTGGTCGGGCATGGTGGTTCATACCTGTGATACCAGCACTTTGGGAGGCCAAAGCGGGGGAGATCGCTTGAGCTCAGGAATTTGAGACCAGCCTGGGCAATATGGCGTAACTCTGCCTCTACCAAACACACAACATCTTAGCTGGGTGTGGTGGAATGCGTCTGTGGTCCCAGCTACTTGGGAGGCTAAGGTGGGAGAATCACTTGAACCCAGAGGGCGGAGGTTGCAGTGAGCTGAGAGCACACCACTGCACTCCAGCCTGGGTGACAGAGTGAGACTCTAAGAAAAACAAAACAAAACAAAACATAATATTTGACTTCACAGGGCTGTTATGAAGATTAAATGAGGTAATGTATGAGGAGCTAGTATATAAAGTATAAAATGATGTTAAAATCTTGGTTATAAGAGTTGTTGATAGTATTATTTGGGGAAATGAAATCAACTCATTGAGCAAGCACCTAGGCTAAAAGGTGGTGCCCATCCTACAGGGATAAGGCATTGTTAAAAGTTTTAAAAGGTTTTTAGTTCTTTATTCACAACTTTTCTTGGGTTTGCACAAAGTTGACAAAACAAGATTGAATGTGTTTTATTATTTCATTTTTATCTTGCAATGAGAGTTGTTTTTGTTTAACTCCTGTATTAAATCTTATGTAGTTCTAAATCAGCTGTTTTTATTTTATTTTATTTATTTATTTTGTAGAGATGGGGTCTCACTATGTTGCCCAGGCTGGTCTCAAACTCCTGTGCTCAAGCCATCTTCCTGCCTCGACCTCCCAAAGTGTTGGGATTATAGGATGAATCAGCTGTCTAAAACAAAAGTATGGCCGGGCACGGTGGCTCACGCCTGTAATCCCAGCACTTTGGGAGGCCGAGGCAGGCAGATCACCTGAGGTCAGGAGTTCGAGACCAGCCTGGCCAACGTGGCAAAACACCGTCTCTACTAAAAATACAAAACTTAGCTGGCATGGTGGCGTGTGCCTGTAATCCCAGCTACTTGGGAGGCTGAGACACGAGAATGGTTTGAACCCGGGAGGCGGATATTGCAGTGAGCCGAGATCATGCCACTGCACTCCAACCTGGGCAACAAGAGCAAAACTCCATCTCAAAAAAAATAAAGAAATAATAAATAAATAAATAAATAAAACAAAAGTACAACCTGAAAAAAAATTAGCACCCTTAATACATACAGCAGGAGGACAGGCTTCCATGTCTGTGGCACCATCTCCGATCATGATTATTTTCTTAAAATGAAATTTTTCCTTTAAAAGTTTAATCACTTTTCCTTTTCCACCAGATTCGGCTGTTGGCTGCGTCTCATCAAAACCTGCATATTCACCTTAAAAGAGCAGTAAAAACAGGGTTAAAGACCCAGAGAAATATCTGACCAGTGCCAGCTTTCTGCATAGATGATATCTTCACTTAAATGTCACTGAGAAGGCTAAAAGTGGCCCTCGGTAAAGTCAGACAGCCTGGATCTCCACACCTGTTCCTGGGAATAAACAAGCTTTGCTTTGCTTTTATTTCCTTTTATGATTATGATTATGATTATAGAAATGGGGTCTTGGTATGTTGCCCAGGTTGCTCTGGAACTCCTAGGCTCATGTGATCTTCCTGCCTCGGCCTCCCAAAGTTCTGGGATTACAGGCATGAGCCACCACACCCTTCCTTAATATATTAAATTTAAAATGTTAATATATTATGTCACCCAAAAGGAAATTCCAGCTTATTTTTGATCAATTATTTCTATTTTTACAGTAGTTACCACACACATTCTTGACTTCTTTTCAATGATCTCTATCTCTAGATCATTCAAGAATGTTCTATTAACATACAGTGGCTCACGCCTGTAATCCCAACACTCTGGGAGGCCGAGGCGGGTGGATCATCTGAGGCCAGGAGTTTGAGACCAGCCTGACCAACATGGTGAAACCCCGACTCTACTAAAAAAAATACAAAAATTAGCCAGGTGTGGTGGTGGGCGCCTGTAATCCCAGCTACTCGGGAGGCTGAGGCAGGAGAATCGCTCACACCCAGGAGGCAGAGGCTGCAGTGAGCCGAGATGGAGCCACTGCACTTCAGCCAGAACAACGGAGTGAGACCCTGTCTCAAAAAAAAAAAAAAAAAAAAAAAATATATATATATATATATATATCGCTATCAGTCACTCCTTGATATAACTGGCGATCTGAGATAATATAACAGCTGTGGCACTGCTGCGGACCAGAGAGAGGACAGGAGGCTTCCCCAAGGGCTGTAGTTCAGTAATCCGTTAACAAAAAAGTCTCCCTTCTAAAGTCTCTGTCTTGCTTTTTTTTTTTTTTTTTAAAGACAGAGTCTCACTCTGTCACCCAGGCTGGAAGTGCAGTGGCGAGATCTCAGCTCACTGCAGCCTCCGCCTCCCAGCTTCAAGTGATTCTCCTGCCTCAGCCTCCCAAGTAGCTGGGACTATAGGCATGTGCCACCACACCCAGCTAATTTTTGTAGTTTCTTTTTTTTTAGCAGAGTTGGGGTTTCACCATGTTGGCCAGGCTGGTCTTGAACTCCTGACCTCAAATAATCATCCTGCCTCAGGTTCCCAAAGTGCTGGGATTACAGGCGTGAGCCACTGTGCCCAGCCAAAAGTCTCCTTCTTGAGTCTAAATTGCTTCAAATGCACAGAAGCTCCCATAAAGTTGAAATATATAGCAAAGTAAGTCATAGGGGGCTTCGTAGGAATTAATGTTTCACGAAATGCAGACATTTATGTACAGACAGGTGATGCTATAGATACCAAAGCTAGGACAGGTGATGACCTAAGTCTATTTCGCTGAGCAAAGGGTACCAAAGGGCAAAAGACATCAATTAAGAGAACCATTCATCTCAATATTTAACTCTGATGTGACTTCAAGTTGCATTCCAAAAGACATTACCCAGAATACTGAATAATGAAACTGCTAAGAAAAGGAACATGTTACTATTAACATCTTACCGTGAAAGTAGAATTTCAGCCTATTGGCAAATACATTGGTTGCTGGGATATTGAGCTTTGAAGCAACATGCTCTACAATACTCCTAAAGCCACCAGATATTAGGAAAACCTGAACATTTCGCTCCTGTAGGCGACTTACCAGCTCCCTGCAAAAATAAAATATAAAACACCAAACATTGAGTAATACAAAAAGAAAAAAAAATGAAACATGAAGAGGCAACTAAGATATATTTTCTTCTTCTGAATGCATTTGCCTGAGGTATACTTGACAAGGTATACTGCCTGGGAAGTTAATGTTTTATATATGTTTTTCTTTTTCTTTTTTTTTGAGATGGAGTCTCGCTCTGTCGCCCAGGCTGGAGTGCAGTGGTGCGATCTCGGCTCACTGCAACCTCTTCCTACTGGGTTCAAGCGATTCTCTTGCGTCAGCTTCCCAAGTAGCTGGGACAACAGATGTGCACCATCACGCCCAGCTAATTTTTGTATTTTTAGTAGACATGGGGTTTCACCATGTTGGCCAGGATGGTCTCGATTTCTTGACCTTGTGGTCCGCCTGCTTCGGTCTTCCAAAGTGCTGAAATTACAGGCGTAAGCCACCGCGCCTGGCCAACTTTTTTTGTATTTTTAGTAGAGATGGGGTTTCACCATGTTGGCCAGGCTGGTCTTGAACTCCTGACCTCAGGTGATCTGCCCGCCTTGGCCTTCCAAAGTGCTGGGATTACATGCATGAGCCACCATGCCCAGCCTTATATATGTTTTTCTAAATGCACTTAGAAACCAATGGGTAGGGTTTGGCTACTTTAGGAAACCGTTCCAGAACTCTATTCTGCCCATGGACCCAGAAAAACACAAGGTGAGGACAAACAAGGAAAGCTTAGGTTTTCTCTGGAGAAAGAGGAAAGGCAGAAACAGACAGGACCAGACAACCGGCCACACAAGACCACGTGTAAGTGCCAAAAGAACCACACTGCCCATGCCTTTAAATCCAGCAGTTTGGGAGTCCAAGGTAGAAAATCACTTGAGGCCAGGAGCTTGAGAACAGCCTGGGCAACATAGCAAGACCCCTATCTCTACAAAAAATATTTTAAAGGCTGGGTATAGTGGCTCAAACCTATAATTCCAATACTTTGGGAGGCTGAGGTGGGAAAATTGATCATTTGAACCCACAAGTTCAAGACCAGCCTGGGCAACATAGTGAGACCCTGTGTCTATAGAAAATTAAAAAAAAATAATTAGGCATGGTGGCCTACGTCTGTAGTCCCAGCTACTTAGGAAGCTGAGGCAGGAGGATCCCTTGAGCCCAGAAGGCTGATGCTGCAGTGAGCTGTATTCATGCCACTGCACTCCAGCCTGGGTGACAAAGCAAGACCCTGTCTCTCAAAAAAACTTTTTTTTAAAAATTAGCTGGGCATGGTGGCATGCACCTGTAGTCCCCACTACTAAGGAGGCTAAGGTGGGAGGGCCACTTGACCCCAGGAGTTCAACGCTGTAGTAAGCCATGATTACACCACTGTACTCCAACATGGGCAACAGAATGAGACGCTGACTCTAAAAAAAGTAATAATAGGCCGGGTGCAGTGGCTCACAGCTATAATCCCAGCACTTTGGGAGGACCAGGCAGGCAGATCACTTGAGGTCAAGAGTTCAAGACCAGTGTGGCCAACATGGCGAAACCCATCTCTACTAAAAATGCAAAAATTACCTAGGTGTGCTGGTGGGCACCTGTAATCCCAGCTACTCGGGAGGCTGAGGCAGGACAATTGCGTGAATCTGGGAGGCAGAAGTTGCAGTGAGCTGAGATTGCACCACTGCACTCCAGCCTGAGTGACAGAGCGAGACTCCATCTTGAAAAAATAAATAAAATTTAAAAAAATAATTAAAAAATTAAAATGAAAATAAATAAACCACCCAGAGGGCGCTCTAAAGGAATAGTTAGATGCTCTCAGGAGGATGTGCCCCTCAACATTGGTGCTGAAATACACCTAGAGCAGGGGCTCCTCTTACCTTATGCCGGGGGTCAGGTGTGGGGGTTGCTCTGTTATGAGTCTCTGCACATGCTCCCTGGAGGGCTGGATGAGGGCTAAGCGCTCTGTGAGAGCAGCTTTGAAAGGCACTGCCCCGCCCATGGCTCGCCGTGTCCTAGGAGGGAGACCCAACAGTCAGGCCAGCCAGGTCCGATGTCCTCGAGGTTAACATGCCTTACTGCCCTGGGTCTGCACGACATCCACCAAAAGGAAGATGCTACCAAGAACCCCAGTGTGCAACAGACAGGCTTTGCTACTAGCAGAGCAAGGCCTTGGAGTAAACTTTTGAAGGATTGCTTGAAAATAACATTAACAGGCTGGGTGCAGTGACTCATGCCTATAATCCCAAACACTTTGGGAAGCTGAGGTGGGCAGATCACCTGAAGCCAGGAGTTTTGAGACCAGCCTGGCCAACATGGCGAAACCCCATCTCTACGAAAAAAATGCAAAAATTAGCCTGGCCTGGTGGTGCGTGCCTGTAATCCTAGCTACTTAGGAGGCTGAGGCAGGAGAATTGCTGGAACCCAGGAGGCGGAGGTTGCAGTGAGCCAAGATCTCACCACTGCACCCCAGCCTGGATGACAGAGTTAGATTCCATCTAAAAAAAAAAAAAGGCACATAGCCTATCCATAGGTATTTTTCTTGCAAGCTGTGAGCTGTCATAAATCAAGAAAGAGACCAAAGGTTAAACATTCTTCCATGAAAGGCAGTTGAAAATGAAACAGTGTCCGGGTGCAACAGCTCATGCCTGTAATCCCAGCACTTTGGTAGCCCAAGGTGGGCAGATCACGAGGTCAGGAGTTCGAGACCAACCTGGCCAACATGGTGAAACCCCATCTCTACTAAAAATACAAAAATCAGCTGGGCGTGGTGGCGTGCGCCTGTAATCCCAGCTACTCAAGAGGCTGAGGCAGGAGAATTGCTTGAATCCAGGAGGCAGAGGTTGCAGTGAGCCGAGATTGTGTCACTGCACTCCAGCCTGGGCAACAAAACGAGACTCTGCTTCGAAAAAAAAAAAAAAGAAAATGACATGGTGCATGACTGGGGGACTGAGACTGCAGAGGGAGGTGCCCAGCTGCAGGGCGGGAGGGTAGGAGGGAGGGCAGGAGGGAGAGAGGGGCTCTGACCCAGGATCCACCAAGAGACTCTGAACCTTTCCAGGGAACCACTAAGGCCACACTTTCAACCATGACACAAAGCCACTGGACACTTGGGCCCTGCCCCCCAGGCCATCTTCTTTAGTTAGTGACGGTCGTCATTCCCCGATCAAGCTAAGAACATGTCTTATCCATGTTTGTTTGCCATAAATATTTATATAAATGAATGAATATGTCAAATTCTGCACTAAGGGATGAAAGAAAAAGCCTAGTGCTCATGTTCCATAGCCAGGGTCTAGCACTTCATCCAAAACAGTCACTCTTTAGAAAGTCTTTATCATTTCATAAAGTGAATAAATGCTATCCCTACATTTCTGACACCGCATCCTCAACGCCACAGATTTTGGCTAGCTCATCGATTCCTTCTTCTCTGATGACTGTGCTGTCAACATCAAAACACACAGCATCTGCTGAGTAGAAAAGCTTCCTCAGCTCTGAGTGGGAGACCATCGTTGGAAGAATTTTCCTCCTACAAGAAAAAAGATAAATGTATTTAAAAGATAAATGTATTTAAAGACATCAAATAAAATTATGAAAAGATCCCACCTTGCCTACTAAGCCAATCTAATTTGTGTCAAAGTCAGTGCAGGCCACATAAGAGTGTACTCACAGATTCATTTGTTTTTCCTTTTCTTTTTGTTTACTTCCCACAGTACACCAGTTTCTTCTTTCTTTCTTTCTTTTTTTTAGGTGGAGTTTTACTCTGTTGCCCAGGCTGGAGGGCAGTGGTCAAATATATATACATATTTGACCTAATTGTAGCGAGGAAGCAAGCATTAAAGTGGAGGTGTGCATAAGGCTCTATGGGAACACAGGAAAAATGTTTAGCCTTATCTATGAAACAGGGCTTCAGACTGGGCGCAGTGGCTCATCCCTGTAATCCCAGCACTTTGGGAGGCTAAGGCAGGAGGAGAATTTTTTGAGGCCAGGAGTTCAAGACCAGCATGGGCAACATAGAGAGACCAAGTCTCTACTAAAAATAATAATACAAAAAATTAGCTGTGTGTAGTGGTGCACACCTGTAATCCCAGCTACTTGGGAGACTGAAGCAGGAGAATTACTTGAACCCAGGAGGTAGAGCTGCAGTGAGCTGAGATCGTGCCACTGCACTCCAGCCTGGGCAACAGAGCAAGACCCTGACTCTAACTAAAAGAAAAAAAAAGAAGGCTTCAAGGAGGCACAGGTATTTGAGCTGAATCTGACAGGTAAGTGGCCCTCTGAGTGGGTTGTCAAAGGGCAGGGCATTGATTTGGCATGTGCTGGGAGGAGAGGGATGGGGGTGGAGACAGGGAGGCTTGTGATGGCAGAGGGAGGAGTGTGAGCAAAGACAAGGAGGAGGAAACAGATGACCTGCTGGAAGCTACCCCATGGCTTGGCCCAGGGGCCTGGCTGGGCATCAGGAGTTCAGACTAAGCAGGTCCTAGGGCCAGGCTAAGGAGTTTAGACTTTAACTTCCAGATACTGGGAAAGGCTTTAAGCCTCAGGAAAAAGGTCAGAGCTAAATATGAGGGCTAAACATACACAATGTCGCCAATGTACAGGGGCTAGTTGAAGACATGGTCTGATTAAAGTCCAGGAAGAGGCTGGGTGTGGTGGCTCATGCCTGTAATCCCAGCACTCTGGGAGGCTGAGGCGGGAGGATCACTTGAAGCCAGGAGTTCAAGACCATCCTGGCCAACATGGCAAAACCCCATCTCTACTAAAAAAATAAAAATTAGCTGGGCAGGATGGCGTGCACCTGTAGTCCCAGCTACTCAGAAGGCTGAGGCAGGAGAATCTCTTGAACCTGGGAGGCAGAGATTGCAGTGAGCCAAGATCATGCCACCGCACTCCAGCATGGGGCCACAGTACGAGACCCTGTCTCAAGAAAAGAAAAAATCATAAAAATAAAGTCCAGGGAGAATAGAGAGAGGGAGAAGAAATGAATGCTAAGGATAGAGCCTGCAGGACCACCACCTTTACGTCCTGACTTGAGCCTGGGAAGGAGAAGGAAAATGGAAGGTACAGGAAGAAACTCTGGGAGGCACACTGCTACAGAAGCTGCAAAGGACAGAGAGTCAAAACCAATTTTTTTTTTTTTTTTTTTTTTTTTTAGACAAGTTCTCGCTCTGTCACCCACGCTGGAGTGCAGTGGTACAATCATGGCTCACTGCAGCCTCCCAAATCCAGGGCTCAAGTGATCCTCCTGCCTCAGTCTCCCAAGTAGCTGGGACTACAGATGCGCACCACTATGTCTGGCTACTTTTTAAATTTTTTTTTGAAGAGATGGGGGTCTTGCTATGTTGCCCAGACTGGTCTTCAACTCCTGGACTCAAGCAATCCTCCCACCTGGGTCTCCCAAATTGCTGGGATTACAGACATGAACCCCCATGCCTGGCCTTTATTTTTTAGAAAATCTTTGGACTAGAATTAGGATGAAAGGGACCCTCAAGATTGCCTAGACCAGCCTCCCATCAGAGACTAATATGTCATATACAAGGCTGCATAGATGATGTAAGTAATCTATATTTAGAATAGACTGTGGTTAAAAACAGACTCAAAGCAGCTGAACAACCCACTGCTCAACTGATTTCCAACCAATGCAGTTGGCAGAATAATGCCATTTAAAGTTGACCTGGAAAAAAAAATATTTTAAGTCAGGGGTCAGCAAACTATAGCTTGTAGGCCAAATCCACCCTGCCACCTGGTTTGGTATGGCTCACAAGTAAGAATGATTTTTACATTTTATTTTACTTTGCTTTTTTTTTGTTTGTTTGTTTGAGACAGAGTCTGGCTCTGTCTCCCAGGCTGGAGTGCAGTGGTGCGATCTCCACTCACCGCAAGCTCCGCCTCCTGGGTTCACGCCATTCTCCTGCCTCAGCCTCTCCAAGTAGCTGGGACTACAGGTGCCTGCCACCACGCCCGGCTAATTTTTTGTATTTTTAGTAGAGACGGGGTTTCACCATGGTCTTGATCTCCTGACCTCATGATCCACCCGCCTCGGCCTCCCAAAGTGCTGGGATTACAAGCGTGAGCCACTGCGCCCGGCCTACTGTACTTTTTTTGAGACAGGATCTCATTCTGTCACCCAGGCTGGAGTGCAGTGGTGCCATCATAGCTCACTGCAGCCTCAAACTCCTGGGCTCAAGTGATCCTTCCATCTTGGCCTCTTGAGTAGCTGGGACTACAGGTGTGAGCCACCATGCCTGGCTGATTTTTACATTTTAAACAGTTGAAAAAAAAAAATCAAAAGAAGAAGAATATTTTTTGACATGTAAAAACTAATGAAATTCAAATTTCAGGCTGGTTGCAGTGGCTCATGCCTGTAATTCTAGCACTTCGGGAGGCTGAGGTGGGAGGATTACTTGAAGCCAGGAGTTCAGCACCAATCTGGGCAACATACCAAGACCTCATCTCTACAAAAGTATTTTTAAAATTAGCCAGGTGTAGTGGCATGCACCTACAGACCTAGCTACTCAAGAGGGTGAGGCAGAAGGATTGCTTGAGCACAGGAGTTTGAGGCTGCAGTGAGCTACGATGATGACACTGCACTGCAGCCTGGGTGACAGAGTGAGACCCTGTCTCAAAAGTAATAATAATAAATAAAAATGAAATTCAAATTTCAGGGTCTATTAATAAATCTTTTTTTTTTTTTTTTTTTTTTTTGAGAAGGAGTCTCTCTCTGTCACCCAGGCTGGAGGGCAGTGGCACAATCTTGACTCACTGCAACCTCTGCCTCCCAGGTTTAAGCAATTCTCCTGCCTCAGCCTCCCAAGTAGCTGGGATTATAGGTGCATGCCACCACGCTCAGCTAATTTTTGCATTTTTAGTAGAGATGGGGTTTCACCATGTTGGCCAGTCTGGTCTCGAACTCCTGACCTCAAATGATCCTCCTGCCTCGGCCTCCCAAAGAGCTGGGATTACAGATGTGAGCCACCATGCCCTACCAGAGCCACCGTACCCGGCCATTAACATAATGTCTTTATTACATAATTTATGCCCTTCATAATCTGGCTCCTATGCCTATGTATTTTACCAACCTCATTCCGCACAAATACATATACGCACACACACATTTTTACACACGCACATTATTCACATGCACGCGCGCGCATTTTTTTTTATTTTGAGTTAGGGCCTCACTCTGTCACCCAGGCTGGAGTTCAGTGGTGCAATCTCAGCTCACTGCAACCTCTGCCTCCCTGGCTCAAGCGGTTCTCCCACTTCAGCCTCCTGAGCAGTTGGGACTACAGGCAGGCATGATGTCTGGCTAGTTTTTTGTATTTAGTAGAGATGGTGTTTTACCATGTTGCCCAGGGTGGTCTCAAACTTTTGGGCTAAAATGATCCATGGGACTTGGCCTCCCAAAGTGCTGGAACTACAGGTGTGAGCAACCACGCCTGGTGACTCACACCATTTATGGCTCAAGGAATACTAAGGGGTTTTTTTTTGAGACGGAGTCTTGCTCTGTCACCCAGGCTGGAGTGTAGTGCAATGGCGCAATCTCGGCTCACCGCAACCTCCCCATCCCGGGTTTAAGCAATTCTCCTCCCTCAGCGTTCTGAGTAGTTGAGACTATAGGCACATGCCACCACATCCGGCTAATTTTTGTATTTTGACTAGAGACGGGGTTTCACCATGTTGCCCAGGCTGGTCTCGAACTCCTGACCTCAGGCAATCCACCTGCCTTGGCCTCCCAAAGTGCTGGGATTATAGGCATGAGCCACCGCACCCGGCCTATGTCATGTGTTTTTATTCCTCTACACTCTTTCAAATGCTGCTCTCTGCCTGGAATCACCATATCCCCCATGTCATGAAAAAAGTCCTACTTCTTCATGGTGCAGATCAAGTGGTCTCCCCTATACTACATTATTTCCTCCCCATCAACCCAGAAAATCAGTCAGTCAAGAAGAAAATCCATTGAATTATCTTCTGTCTCTGCACCCAGCACCCAATAGGTGTTAAATGTTTCATGAATTAAATATTTTATGAATTAAATAGAGTTGAACCTAAGCAGTTATTAACAACTCAACAAGGGGCCAGCTGCAGTGGCTCACACTTGTAATCTCAGCACTCTGGGAGGCCAAGGCAGGAGGATCACTTGAGGTCAGGAGTTCGAGACCAGCCTGGCCAACATGGTGAAACCCCATTTCTTCTAAAAATACAAAAATTAGCCGGGCATGGTGGCAGCCACCTGTAATCCCAGCTACTTGGGACGGAGAGGCAGGAGAATCGCTTGAATGCGGGAGAATTGCTTGAATCTGGGAGGTGGAGACGTGGAGACTGCAGTGAGCCGAGATTGCACCACTGCACTGCACTGCACTGCAGCCTGGGTGACAGAACGAGACTCCATCTCAAAAAAAAAAAAGAACTCAACAAGGGCCAGCATAGTGGCTGATGCCTGTTCCCAGGACTTTGGGCGGCCAAGACAGGCGGGTTGCTTAAGGCTAGGAGTTCGAGACCAGCCTGGCCAACATGTTGAAACCCTGTCTCTATAAAAAAAAAAAAAAAAAAGATAAAAAATAAAAAGAAACCAGTCATTTGGCTTTGGTCCAGCAGGAATCAAGCTAATTCATACTACATGCCCAGGCAGGCTCACTGTAAAGATCCTGAAGTCAGCAGTCTATCAGCAGAGAAGCAGCACTTACTGTAGTGCAATTCCACTAAGAACGGAGAATAAACCATAGGTGAGTGAAGAGGAAGCCAGAAACAGACAAATCGTGTAAGAGGAGCTAAAATGAGATAAGTGGGACAAGCTAAATAACTTTTTAAGAAGGTACATGAGAAGGCCGGGTGCGGTGGCTCATGCCTGTAATCCCAGCACTTTGGGAGGCTGAGGCGGGTAGATCACCTGAGGTCGGGAGTTCGAGACCAGCCTGACCAACATGAAGAAACCCCGTCTCTACTAAAAATACAAAATTAGCTGGGCATGGTGCCACATGCCTGTCATCCCAGCTACTCAGGAGGCTGAGGCAAGAGAATCACTTGAACCTGGGAGGCAGAGGTTGCAGCGAGCCGAGATTGTGCTATTGCACTCCAGCCTGGGCAACAAGAGCGAAACTGCGTCTCAACAACAACAAAAAAGAAGATGCATGAGGCAACACAACATAACTAAGAATGGGCAATGCTCCTGAGAATGACTGATTGGCACCAGAACCTCAAAGTCTGTCTCCAGGGACCCTGACACAAGACCCAAAGAGGAACGCATAATGCATGGGTGCCATCTTCAAGAGGCTTCCAGTCTTGTCGAAATGATTAGACAAATAATTACTGGCCATGTTTGAAAAACCAGTTACTTTGGCCGGGAGCAGTGGCTCATGCCTGTAATCCCAGCACTTTGGGAGGCCAAGGCAGGCGAATCACAAGGTCAGGAGTTCGAGACCAGCCTGGCCTGGTAAAACCCCATCTCTACTAAAAGTACAAAAATTAGTCGGGTGCCTGTAATCCCAGCTACTCAGGATGCTGAGGCGGGAGAATCACTTGAACCCGGGAGGCAGAGGTTGCAGTGAGCCGAGACACCACTGCACTCCAGCCTGGGCGACAAGAGCAAGACTCCATCTCAAAAAAAAAAAAAAAAAAAAAAAAAAGGCAAACCAGGTATTTGAACCTCTTTCCAACCACTGACACTAGCAATAGCTTCAATGAGATTGGCCGGGCACAGTGGCTCACACTTGTAATAATCCCAGCACTTTGGGAGGCTAAGACAGCAGGATCACTTGAGCCCAGGAGTTTGAGATCAGTTCTTGAGAACATAGCAAGATTCTTTCTCTAAAAAAAAAAAAAAAAATGTGGGGCATGGTGGTGCATGCCTGTGGTCCCAGATACCCAAGAGCCTATGGCGGGAGGATGGCTTGAGCCCAGGAGTTCAAGGGTGCAGTGAGCTGAGATCAGGCCACAGCACTCCAGCCGGGGTGACAGAGTGAGACCCTGTCTCCAAAGAAAAAGCAAGACCATCAGCCTTGAGTTTGAAAGGAAATGTACATTTCCTCCACTAAAAGTGAGAACTGATTTACACATCCCCAGCTGAACACTAGACCTGACTTACAGCTCAGAATTGTTGACACCTGCCTCCTGGGTTGTAATGTGTCCCAAGGAGAAAATAGAATATTTTTGGCTTTTTTTAGAGACAAGGTCTCACTCTGTTGCCCACACTGGAGTGCCAATGGTATAATCATAGCTCACTGCAGCCTCAGCCTCCTAGGTGAAGTGATCCTCCTGCCTCAGCCTCCTGAGTAGCAGAGACCACAGGCACGCACCACCACACCTAGCTAAGTTATTATTATTATTATTTTTGTAGAGATGAGGTCTCACTATGTTACCCAGGCTGGTCTTGAATTCCTGGCCTCAAATGATCCTCCCATCCTGGACTCTCAAAGTGCTGGGATTATAAGTGTGAGCCACCATGCTGGCCAAAATAGAATGTTAGAGACTCACTTTACACTGAATTTACTTGGAAGGCTGATTCTTTTTCTACACCCTCCCTAGGAGAGTGAGCTGGATTTTAGGACCTTAACTCTGCCCATGAAATGGTCAGGCCAGGGGAGATGGCCTTCACCCATTGGGTTACAAGAGTATCAACTCCCTCCCTGCTTGATTGGGCAGCAGAACAAACTCAGCCACAGCTCCTTTTAGCTCTTCCCATCCTGCTCTGCAAAATGGTGTACCTCCCTGTACACTTTTGATTTCCTCCTTTTTAATTTTAATTTTTACTTTTTTTGAGATGGGGTCTCACTCTGTCACCCAGGCAGGAGTGCAGTGATGTGATCTCGGCTCACTGCAATCTCGGCCTCCTGGGTTCAAGCGATTCTCCTGCCTCCTGAGTAGCTGGGATTACAGGCGCCTGCCACCACGCCTGGCTAATTCTTTTGTATTTTTAGTAGAGATGGGGTTTTACCATATTGGCCAGGCTGGTCTCAAACTCCTGACTTCAAGTGATCCACCTGCCTCGGCCTCCCAAAGTGCTGGGATGACGGGTGTGAGACACCACGCCTGGCCAATTTCCTCCTCTTTTCATTGTCTCCACCAGGTGTGACTTACAATCTATGCGTATTTAAAATTCTCATGGCTATAGGGGAAAAAATCTGCTGAGTAAGGTCAGTTGCTTCAAAGTAAATTGTGTACATTAGAATTTCACACACAGAAAAATCATTGCCAGAGAATGGACTCTGGATTCTTCATATTTGGCTGTAACAGGGAGGGAGAGGGCAGGGCCAGGGGTAGAAGACATCCCCGTGGGGAGGTCTATTCTCAGATTCTCAGATTCTCAGACACAGCGGCTCCCAGGTCCCATCCAGACCACTGCCTTCTGCAGCTCAGAACAGAACTTCTGCCTGGCTGGCCCCAGCTAGTTCATCTCTTGGCAAAGGACCAACTGATTTAAAAAAAAAAAAAAAAAAAAAATGCCACTGCTGACAAGGCCTTCTCATCCCTAGTTCCAAAGTACAAAAGCAAGCTTTCCTGCAGGGCCAGCCTTCGGAGGCCTGATTTTGGATAAGAGGAAAAAAGCTCCTTGCCCAAACACTTTCCCAACTTCTCAATCTCTGTATCTTTCAAGAGGCTTCTAAGATCACCTTACTTCCTTCACCTTGTTAGGACTGACCTCTTATCTTCACCTGTGTAAGAATAAATAAAAGCCTGTACAGAGGTTGTGAAGGTCACGCATAGTTGCGAGAACCAAGCTTATTTGCTTTGGTAGTAGGGATAAATTTGTTCAGGTCCCCGGGCATTGAAAGAGTACAAAGTATAGCCGGGTGTGGTGGCACGTGCGTGTAGTTCCAGCTACTGGGGAGGCTGAGGCAGAAGAATTGCTTGGACCTGGGAGGCAGAGGTTGCAGTGAGCCGAGATTGTGCCACACTGCAGTCCAGCCTGGGTGACAGAACGAGACTCCATCTCAAAAAAAAAAGAAAAAGAAAAAAGACTACACAGTAGATTCTGAAAAGGTTCTCAATCACAGGAGAGTCAAAGAGGTTCCCGGTAAGGGCTGGGATCCCCAGCACATGCACTTACACTATATTTTATTTTATCTTTTGTTTAGGGATGGAGTCCTGCTCTGTCGCTCAGGCTGGAGTGCAGTGGTATGATTTCGGCTCACTGCAATCTCTGCCTCCTGGGTTCAAGCGATTCTCATGCCTCAGCCTCCTGAATAGCTGGGATCAGAAGTGTGTGCCACCGCACCCAGGTAATTTTTGTATTTTTAGTGGAGATGGGGTTTCACTATGTTGGGCAGGCTAGTCTCGAACTCCTGACCTCAGGTGATCTGCTCACCTCGGCCTCCCAAAGTGCTGGGATTACAGGTGTGAGCCACCATGCCCAGCCTAAGAAAACAAAAAAGCCAGCACAGCCATAAAAAAGAATGAAAACATATCCTTTGCTGCAACAGAGATGCAGCTGGAGGCCGTTATCCTAAGTGAATTAGCGCAAGAACAGAAAACCAAATACCACGTGTTCTCACTTATAAGTGGGAGCTAAACTGGGTACATGTGGATACAAAGACAGGAAAAACACACAGTGATGGCCAGGTGCGGTGGCTCACACCTGTAATCCCAGCACTTTGGGAGGCCGAGGCGGGCAACTCACTTGAGATCAAGAGTTCGAGACCAGCCTGGCCAACATAGTGAAACCCTGTCCCTACTAAATATACAAAAATTAGCCAGGCATGGTGGTGGGTACCTGTAATCTCACCTACTCAGGAGGCTGAGGCAGGAGAATAACTTGAACCTTGGAGGTGGAGGTTGCAGTGAGCCGAGATCACACCATTGTACTCCAGCCTGGGCGACAGAGTGAGACTCTGTGTGAAAACAAAAAACAACAACAACAAAAAACTGAGGACTACAAGAAGGCAGGGGAAGGAGGGCAAGGACTGCGAAACTACCTACTGGGTACTGCGCTCAAACCCTGGGTGATGGGATCAGTTGTATCCCAAACTTCAGCATCATGTGATAAACCCAAGTAACAAATGTGCACATGTACTCCTTGAAGCTAAAATAAAAGTTGAAATGATATATAATATAACCAGCTATTCTGGGAAGCTGAGATCTTCTGCATGCCACATAGTTGACATCAATTTTTAAAATTCAGTTGAGGAGTAAACTGCTGGCTGGGCGCAGTGGCTCACGCCTGTAATCCCAGTACTTTGGGAGGCCGAGGTGGATGGATGACCTGAGGTTGGGAGTTCGAGACCAGCCTGGCTAACATGGCAAAACCCTGTCTCTACTAAACATACAAAAATTAGCCAGGTGTGGTGGCCCGCACCTGTAATCCCAGCTACTCAGGAGGCTGAGACAGGAGAATCACTTGAACCCAGGAGGTGGAGGTTGCAGTAAGCCAAGATTGCACCACTGCACGCCAGCCTAGGTGACACAGCAAGACTCTGTCTCAAAAAAGAGTAAACTGCTAGCAGATAGACAAACGTGTAACAGTTCAATGCATAAAAAACATTACAATGACAGCAAAAAACCAAAACAAAACAAAACCAAGAAAAGGCAAATCAGACTCACGTTTCTCCAGTGCCAGATTTCTAGGAGACCACACTCTTCTGTTCCTTTCCTAGATAAAAATGCAGCACAAAGTTCTGACTACAGATTTCTTCAAGACCTGTGGATTCTGCAAGAGCAAGAGCCTAGAAAGAGAGAATGAGGAAATGAACATCGAAGTCCACACATAGAACAGGAAAGAGGGAGACTGGCTTCACTCTCTCTCCTGGCAGGACTGGCACAAAAACGGGTCAGAGGCAAAATTTCCTAAGACTGCTTCCTCTGAGAAATGCTTTACTCCTACCCCCTTTAAGCACTGCAGAGTCAACATACTCTTCTATGGCTTCAATTCTGCAAGGTTCAGGTCTGATAGGAAATCATGTATACCTAATCAGCAGGGTACAAAGACAAGGGAGAGGGAAAGAGAATCTCTTAGGAGAACTAAATGCATAGAAAAAGAAGCAGACTTGGGCGGGCACGATGGCTCACACCTGTAATCCCAGCACTTTGGGAGGAAGAGGCGGGCGGATCACGAGGTCAGGAGATCAGGACCCTCCTGGCTAACACGGTGAAACCCCGTCTCTACTAAAAATACAGAAAAAAATTAGCCGGGCATGGTACTGGGTGCCTGTAGTCCCAGCTACTCGGGAGGCTGAGGCAGGAGAATGGCATGAACCCAAGAGGCGGAGCTTGCAGTGAGCTGAGATCGCGCCACTGCACTTCAGCCTGGGTGACAGAGCGAGACTCCGTCTCAAAAAAAAAAAAAAAAAAAAAAAAATGCCGGGCATGGGGACCCACACCTGTAATCCCAGCACTTCGGGAGGCCGAGGAGGGAGGATTGCTTGAGCTCAGGAGTTCAAGATCAGCCTGGGCAACACAGTGAAACGCCATCTCTACGAAAAATAAAATAAATGAGCCAGGCATGGTGGTGCGTATTTGTAGTCCCAGCTACTTGGGAAGCTGAGGCAGGAGGATCACTTGATCTCAGGAGTTTGAGATTCCAATGAGCTATGATTGCACCGCTGCCCTCTAGCCTGGGTGACTAAATGAGACCCTGTCTCTTAAAAAAAAAAAAGAAAAGAAGGAAGGAAAGGAAGGTAGGTATCAGGCATATATTAAATCATTTGAAAATTTTAAAAGTCCTGACTACTTTGTTTCACCGACATGAAAGTGACAGGGCTATGGTCATGATATTGAAAACCTACCTGGCACTGTAATACAGAAATCTTGGATTTTATTATTTTCCTCCCTGATCCTCATTCCAATATCAGTCATCAAATATTTAAAAAGTAATAATATGCAAATCATACATAAAGAAGATATAGTGGCCAGGTACAGTGGTCATGCCTGTAATCCCAGCACTTTGGGAGGCAGAGGCAGAGGCGGGTGGATCGCTTGAGGCCAGGAGTTTGAGACCAGCCTGGCTAACATGGTGAAACCCTGTCTCTACTAAAAATACAAAAATTAAAAAATTAGCTAGGCATGATGGCGTGCACCCAGATACTCAGGAAGCTGAGGCAGAAGAATCCCTTGAACCCTGTAGGCAGAGGTTGAAGTGAGCCGAGATCACACCACTGCACCCCAGCGTGGGCGACAGAACGAGACTCTGTCTGAAAAAAATAAAAATAAATAAAAATAAAAAAAGAAAAGAATATAATAAATATATTTAATGAATGAAAGCATGATTTATTTAATTCCCAACTTAAGGCTGTATCGTTATAACAATGTATCTGGTAAGTACTTATTTTAAAATTCTAATTCTAATGGGAAAGAAGACAAAGTCGGACACTTCAACTCTGTCTGAGTTTGGGGATTGCCCCAATCTTGCACTAAGGGTGCTCCGGTGTAGGGTTGCATCATTCATTCACGCTGTTTGGCAACAGGCAGCTGCTGTAAGATTAGACAAGTGAAGCTACCCAAAAAATAAATCAATGAAAAGAAAGCCTGCAGATTTTAGGAAATGATCTGCCTACGCGATTAAGAAGAAATGTAGACTCAGAGAGGAAGCCTGGAAGAGGAAAAGGAAAGTCGGCAAAATCAGAAAGTTGGGCGCAGGGTAGGCACAAGCCGGGACTTACCCTGTGTCCTGGGCCTCCGGGGATCCTGCGGCTGCAACCTTCCGGCTGCAGGGGGCCAACGCCGGCTCCGACGCTCAGGCAAGCAGTTCCCAGGGAGGTGAGCTGTGTAGACCCAGGGCCTCCACCGAACGCTCTCTTGAGATCTGCTGATAAGCGGGGTGGCTTCTGATGAGTTCTGCAAGTGCTTCTGTAAACTGGAGACACCAGATCCCTCTGCTCTCCAAAGCCGGGCTGGGAGGACGCTTTGGCCCCGCCCCAGGGGAGGGGCTCCCTGAACCAGCCCCCTCCTCCTCCTCCGGGGGCTCAGCCCCTGCAGTCTGAGAGGTGCACGGTGCCAGTGGCACCTCCGCTTTGCAGAGGAACAAAAGAGCTCCCGGACCTTCAGAAGCTGCTCCGCGCTGCCGCCACCACCACTCAGGATAAGGATAGGTGAGGGAAGCAAGGGACTGCTGCACTGATTTTGCAATTAATGAAATCTCCGTCGGGGGGCCTCTTTTGAAATCCACGTTTGGCATTATACGCTTGCAGCAGCGTAGCTCCCAAAAGAACTTCAAAGACTACTTATATTCCTTTTTTTTTTTTTTTTTTTTTGAGACGGAGTCTCGCTCTGTCGCCTGGGCTGGAGTGCAATGGCACGATCTCGGCTCACTGCAAGCTCCGCCTCCTGGGTTCACGGCATTCTCCTGCCTCAGCCTCCCAAGTAGCTGGGACTACAGGTGCCCGCCACCACGCCCGGCTAATTTTTTGTATTTTTTAGTAGAGACGGGGTTTCACCGTGTTAGCCAGGATGGTCTCGATCTCCTGACCTCGTGATCCGCCCGCCTCGGCCTCCCAAAGTGCTGGGATTACAGGTGTGAGCCACCACGCCCGGCCAAGACTACTTATATTCTTATTAAAATGCAACCATGAGTAACAAAATGAGTCTTTGCACCTTGCTTTTATTTTTAATTTTTATTTATGTTTTTAAATAGAGATTGGGGGGTCTCAATGTGTTTCCCAGGCTGGGCTCCAACACCTGGGCCCAAGCAATCTTCCCTCCTTGGCCTCCCAAAGTGTTGGGATTACAGGTGTGAGCTACCGCGCCCGGCCTATTTCTTTTTAAAAATTTTCTGGCCAGGCACGGTGGCTCAAGCATGTAATCCCAGCACTTTGGGAGGCTGAGGCAAGTGGATCACCTGAGGTCAGGAGTTCGAGACCAGCCTGGTTAACATGGCAAAACTCCGTCTCTAGCAAAAATACAAAAATTAGCGGGACATGGTGGTGCATGCCTGTAGTCCCAACTACTTGGGAGGCTGAGGCAGGAGAATTGCTTGAACCCCGGGGCGGGGGGTGAGGAGGTTGCAGTGAGCCAAGATCGTGCCACTGCACTACAGCCTGAGCAACAGAGTGAGACTCCGTTAAAAAAAAAAAAAAAAATTCCATGTGTCACTTGCCCAGCTCCTTGTATGTTAACTGCAACAAATAAGGGGTGTTTCCCCCAAACATTCACCACTGGAGTTAGCTGGCTGGAGCTGGGCATTGAGATCCACTCTAAAACACAACCTGAAACCTCAAAGGCTGACAGTCTGCACCCCAGGCTCACTCTAAGTTGCTCACCCACGCAGAGGATGCAATCCCTGGGGCAAGACACTTGGTCATAGCATCTCTACCCTTAGCTACAGGACCCTCCCCACCAAAACACAATTTTTTTTTTCCCCAAGACTGAGTCTCACTCTGTCGCCCAGCCTGGAGTGCAGTGGTGCGATCTCAGCTCATTGCAACCTCCGCCTCCTGGGTTCAAGTGATTCTCCTGCCTCAACCTCCCCAGTAGCTGGGATTACAAGTGCATGCTACCATGCCCAGCTAATTTTTGTATTTTTAGTAGAGATGGGGTTTCACCATGTTGGCCAGGCTGGTCTCAAACTCCTGACCTCAAATGATCTGCCCACCTCAGCCTCCCAAAGTGCTGGGATTACAGGCATGAGCCACCACGCCCAGCCTGCAGTAGTTTTTTAAAAAGCATAATAGGCCGGGCACCTTGGCTCATGCCTGTAATCTCAGCACTTTGGGAGGCCGAGGCGGGCAGATCACCTGAGGCCAGGAGTTCAAGACCAGCCTGGCCAACAAGTTGAAACCCCGTCTCTACTACAAATATAAAAATTAGCCTGGCATGGTGGTGCATGCATAATCTCAGCTACTCGGGAGGCTGAGGCAGGAGAATCGTTTGAACCTGGGAGGCAGAGGTTGCAGTGAGCCAAGATCATGCCACTGCACTCCAGCCTGGGCAACAGAGCGAGAATCCATCTCAAAAAAAACAAAAAAAACAAAACAAAAAAAACAAATAAAAAGCATAATAAGAGAAACAAAATGTTAAACACCAAATGTTTGATCTAAATGTAAGTGGTAACTGAGAATTTATTTTGAGGGGAAAAGAAAGTCAAATAAGTAAATGTGGAAGGCTAGAAGAGTTAACTTATGCTATTATTTGTATTTCATAAATGTTTAATATTAAATATTCTTTAAAATATTAAATATTCTTAAAAATTTCAGATAAAAATTTATATTTACTAAAATCTGGCTGGGTGTGGTGGTGCATGCCTATAGTCCCAGCTACTTCGGAGGCTGAGGCAGGAGGATCATTTGAGCCCAGGATTTCGAGGTTACAGTGAGCCGTGATCATGCCACTGTACTCCAGTCTGGGTAACAGAGCAAGCCCTTGTCTCTGAAAAATTAATTAGTTAATTAATTAAAATCTGCCACCTCTTCATGGTCCTGGAATCCACCTCACACTCACACCTATATTGATACTTGTGAGCATGAGATGGCTGTACTGTAAACATTGTTTTGCTAGAGCACATCACATTAAAAAAATATATATAGATGCCTAGAAGACACTAATGAGTGGTCACATACAAGTGTAACAACCAGGAGCTAATCTTGCCAGACAAGGCAAAACTGTGAAACAGATTAAAATATGCTTCATCAGGCCGGGCACAGTGGCTCACGCCTGTAATCCCAGCACTTTGGGAGGCTGAGGTGGGAGGATCACCTGAGGTCAGGAGTTCGAGATCAGCCTGGCCAACATGGCGAAACCCCATCTCTACTAAAAATACAAAAAGTAGCCAGGCCTGATGGCAGGTGCCTGTAATCTCAGCTACTGAGGAGACTGAGGCAGGAGAATCACTTGAACCCAGGAGGCAGAGGTTGCAGTGAACCAAGATTACGCCACTGCACTCCAGCCTATGTGACAAAGCCAGACTCTGTCTCAAAAAAAAAAAAAAGCTTCATTGCTGTTCTTAGTGGAATAATAGCATGTGAACCAAATACAATACAGTATAATGAAGGCATAATTACTCGAATAATAGCACATAAGAACCAAATACAATACAGCACAATGAAGTTATAATAAAAATATTAGCAAATTATTTTGCAAAGTTTTAATCACAATTGGTTAGTCAAAAGTAATACAGGTCATACTACGTTCCTGAAAGGTTTTCTTTCCTTTTTTTTTTTTTTTTTCTTTTGAGGTAGGGTCTTGCTGTCACCCAGGCTGGAGTGCAGTGGCACGATCATAGCTCACTGAAGCTTCGAACTCCTGGGCTCAAGCAATCTTCCTGCCTCAGCCTTCTGAGTAGGTGGGAACCACAGGTGTGTGCCACCACACCAGGCTGGTTTTTTATGTTTAGTAGAGCCTGGGTCTGATTGGTCTCCAACTCCTGGGCTCAAGCCCAAGCGTGATCCACTTTACCCAGCTCTGAAAGGTTTTCAATAGATCACATTTTTGTAAGCCAACAAATTTTCTTTTCTTTTTTTTTTTTTTTGAGATGGAGTCTCGCTCTGTCACCCAGGCTGGAGTGCAGTAGCATGATCTCGGCTCTCTGCAACCTCCGCCTCCTGGGTTCAAGTGATTCTCCTGCCTCAGCCTCCCAAGTAGGTGGGATTACAAGCATGCACCACCATGCCTGGCTAATTTTTGTATTTTTAGTACAGACGGGGTTTCATCATGTTGGATAGGCTGGTCTTGAACCCCTGGCCTCAGGTGATCCACTCGCCTTGGCCTCCCAAAGTGCTGGGATTATAAGAGTGAGCCACCGTGCCCAGTCACAAATTTTCTAATGGCTAATTAGGTTAGAATCATGTACTCTTTTTAAAAGTCATTCAGTGCTAATAGCCTTCTAAAGTATAGTAAATTGGAACAAGCCCTCTGGAAAACAATATGGTGTTATTCAGTAACATTGAACACATGCGGCCAGGTGCGGTGGCTCACACCTGTAATCCCAGCACTTTGGGAGGCCGAGGAGGGCGGATCACAAAGTCAGGAGATGGAGACCATCCTGGCTAACACGGCGAAACCCCGTCTCTACTAAAAATACAAAAAAAAAAATAAATAAATAAAAAAATTAGCCAGGGGTGGTGGTGGGCGTCTGCAGTCCCAGCTACCCGGGAGGCTGAGGCAGGAGAATGGCGTGAACCCAAGAGGCGGAGCTTGCAGTGAGCGGAGATTGCGCCACTGCACTCCAGCCTGGGCGACAAAGCGGGACTCTGTATAAAAAACAAACAAACAAAAAACATTGAACACATGCAATTTCTACGACCCATCAATCCCACCTGAGGAAGACACTCAGGAGAAACTTGGATGAGTAAGCCAGGTGTGGTGCCTCATGCTTCAAATCCTAGCATTTTGGGAGGCCTAGGTGGGAGGATCGCTTGAGCCCAGGAGTTCAAGACCACCCTGGGCAATATATTAAGACCTAATCTGTACAAAAAATAAACAAAATTAGCTGGACGTGGTGGCACACACCTCGAATCCCAGGTACTTGGGAGGCTGAGGTGGGAGGATGGCTTGAGCCTGGGAGGTTGAGGCTGTGCTAAGATCACGCCACCACACTCCAGCCTGGGTGACAGAGTGAGACCCCGCCCCCCAAAAAAAAGAAAAAAAAGAGGCTGGGTGCGGTGGCTCACACCTGTAATCACAGCACTTTGAGAGGCTGAGGCAGGCAGATCACCTGAGGTCAGGAGTTCAAGACCAGCCTGACCAACATGGAGAAACCCCGTCTCCACTAAAAATACAAAATTAGCCGGGTGTAGTGGTGCACACCTGTAATCCTAGTTACTCAGGAGGCCATGGCAAGATAATCGCTTGAACCCAGGAGGCGGAGGTTGTGGTGACCCGTGATCATGCCATTACATACCCGCCTGGGCAACAAGAACAAAACTCTGTCTCAAACAAACAAACAAACAAAAAAAAAACGACACATATATAAGAATTCTCACAGCAGTACTGTGAACATTCTCAGTTACTGTGATGCTCCAATAGCCACTGGAAACTTTAAAAAAAAAAAAGAGAGACTATCATTTAATGTCATAAATGATAACTTACAACATAAAATTCAGGACAGTAGTTACTTCTGAAAGTAAGAAAGGAAATGAGATTGAGAAAAGTTATGTAGTTAATCAATGATATTATAATAATAACTTTCCTTTAAGTAGGATGGTAGGTATACAGATGCTTTTTATATCTGTGTGTATAAAATATTTGCTAACAAATGTAATATTTCTTATCAATACGTTAAATACCAATACATTGCTGGCCAGGCGCGGTGGCTCACGCCTGTAATCCCAGCATTTTGGGAGGCCAAGGCAGGCAGATCACGATGTCAGGAGATTGAGACCATCCTGGCCAACATGGTGAAACCCCATCTCTACTAAAATACAAAAAATTAGCTGGGCATGGTGGTGCGTGCCTGTAGTCCCACCTACTTGGGAGGCTGAAGCAGGGGAATCGCTTGAACCTAGGAAGCGGAGGTTGCAGTAAGCCGAGATTGCACCACTGCACTCCACGCTGGCGACACAGAAAGATTCTGTCTCAAAAAAAAAAAAAAAAATTAAAAAAAAATACCAACACATGGCTGGGCGCGGTGGCTCACGCCTGTAATCCCAGCACTTTGGGAGGCCGAGGTGGGCTGATCACAAGGTCAGGAGATGAAGACCATCCTGGCTACCATGGTGAAACCCCGTCTCTACTAAAAATACAAAAAAATTAGCTGGGCGTGGTGGCGGGCGCCTGTAGTCCCAGCTACTTGGGAGGCTGAGGCAGGAGAATGGCGTGAACCCCGGAGGCAGAGCTTGCAGTGAGCCGAGATTGTGCCACTGCACTCCAGCCTGGGTGACAGAGCGAGACTCCATAAAAAAAAAAAAAAATACCAATACATTAAAATAATATAAATGTCTTGAAAGAGCACAGTGAACACAGTTTGAAATGTGATTTAATATAAACATTGGCATTCAAAATAAGTCATGCCATAGAAATATGCCCATGATATGTCACATGAATAAAGGAAGTTGCAGAACGTATATATTCTTTGGGCCCCCATTTTTGAACAAAGAAATCTCTATGTGTGTCTATATCCAGGTATGATATATGGTTATATATCTATGTCTATATATCTATATAAAAAAGGAAACATTATTTATTTATTTATTTATTTATTTTTATTTTTTTGAGACAGGGTCTGGCTCTGTCTCTGTCCAGGCTGGAGTTCCGTGGTGCAATCTCAACACACTACAATCTCTGCCTTCTGGGCTCAAGCGCTGGGATTTTGGTGTGAGCTATCTTTATAATGGAAAAAGTGGGAGAAATTTACGTTACAAAACGATATGACTATAGTATAAGAACTGTGGCAATATTTGACCGAATCTTCCCCTTCCTCCTCCTAGAAATTATGCAAAGTGAGAGGGAGATATGGTGGTGGGTGGGGGGAATGAGGCAGAAATCCCACATTCAACAAAACTAGAGGACAAAAAGTCACTGGGAAACTCCAAGACCTGCACAAGGGCTACCAAAGTTACATGGGAAGAGGCACATACAGATCCCAGAAAACACCAGCAAAAACAGACTCTCTGAAGATGAGCTGTTCATGCTACAGTGCAAAAATGTGTTGTTTGAAACAAGCAGAGCAGAGCAGGGATACAAAGAACTGAGGGCAAGGCTCAATCAAGCAGAAAGGGAGTGGAAACCCTTGTAACCCAAGGGATGAAGGGCATCTCTCCTGGCCTGAGCATCTTATGGGCAGAGTTAAGGTCCCAACACCCAGCTCACCCTCCTAGGGAGGGTGTGGGAAAAGAATCAGTCTTCCAAGTAAATTCAATATGTGTCTCTAACATTGTTTTGGCCAGCACGGAAGCTGACGCCTGTAATCCAAACACTTTGGGAGGCCAAGGCGAGGGGATTGTTTGAGCCCAGGAATGCAAGACCAGCCTGGTTATCATAGAAAGACTCTCTCTCTCTTTTTTTTTTTTTTTTTGAGACAGAATCTCGCTCTGTGGCCCAGGCTGGAGTGCAGTGGCACAATCTCAGCTCACTGCAACCTCTGCCTCCCAGGTTCAAGCGATTCTTCTGCCTCAGCCTCCCGAATAGCTGGGACCACAGGTGCCTGCCACCATGCCCAACTAATTTTTGTATTTTTAGTAGAGATGGGGTTTCACCATGTTGGCCAGGATGGTCTCAATCTCTTGACCTTGTGATCTGCCTGCCTAGGCCTCCCGAAGTGCTGGGATTACAGGCATGAGCCACCTAGTCTGGCCTGGAGACAAGGTCTTTAAAGAGGTGATTATGTTAAAATGAGGTCTTCAGAGTGAGCCCTAATCTAATGTGACCAGTGTCCTTTTAAGAAGAGTAAATTTGGACATGGAGAGACATCAGAAACATGTGAGTGTGCCAGGCATGGTGGCTCACGCTTGTAATCCCAGCACTTTGGGAGGCTGAAGCAGGAGAATCGCTTGAACCCGGGAGGCGGAGGTTACAGTGAGCTAAGATCCCTGCCATCCAGCCTGGGCAACAGAGCGAGATTCTGTCTCAAAAAAAAAAAAAAAAAAAAAGAGATCTGTCTGAAAAAAAACTTAATGAATTATTTCCAAGAAGGACAAACAAAAATACAAATATAGATTCATGGAAAAGATGACAAAATAAGGCAAGACAAAACTTACAAAATCCAGGAAAGAAGCAGAAGGGAGCCAGGCACAGTGACTCACACCTGTAATCTCAGCACTCTGGGAGGCCAAAGCAGAAGGATTGCTTGAGGCCAGGAGTTCAAGACCAGCACAAGCAACAAAGTGAAGCACTGTCTCTACAAAACATCAAAAAATTATCCAGGCGTGGTGATGAGTGCTTGTGGTCCCAGTTACACAGGAGGCTGAGGCAGGAGGAAAGCTTGAGCCCAGGAGGTTGAGGCTGCAGTGAGACATGTTCGTGCCACTGCACTCCAGCTTGGGCAACAGAGTGGGACCCTGTCTCAGAAGAAAAAAAAAAAAAAAGGATGTAGAAGGAAAAAACATAACTATCACACTGGGCATGGTGGCACGTGCCTATAATGCCAACTACTCAAGAGGCTGAGGCAGGAGGATCACTTGAGCCTAGGAGTTCAGATCCAACCTAGGAAACATATTGAGACACCATCTCCAAAAAACAGGTAAAGTAACCATTACAGAAGTGAAGATGAAGTAAAAAGAGCAAAAATAAAAGTGGGCACTATGAAAAATATATTAACCAATATGGATGATAAAAATGAGAAAAGCAAATAATATAAACAAAAGGAATTAAATGAAATTAGAGAAAAAATGATAGTTGGCGGGGTGCAGTGGCTTACGCTTGTAATCCCAGCACTTTGGGAGGCCAAGGTTGGTGGATCACCTGAGGTCGGGAGTTCAAGACCTGCCTGGCCAACATGGTGAAACCTGTCTCTACTAAAAATACAAAAATTAGAATTAGCCAGGCGAGGTGGTGCACGCCTGTAATCCCAGCTAGGAGGCTGAGCCATGAGAATTGCTTGAACTTGGGAAGGGGAGGTTGCAGTGAGCTGAGATGGCACCACTGCACTCCAGCCTGGGCGATAGAGTGAGACTCTGTCTCAAAAAAAAAAAAAAAAAAAAAAAAAAAAAGACAGCTATAGAGGACAGACCAAAGGGAGCCAACATGCACAATTGAAATTTCCAATGAAGATAACCCAAACATTAGAACAAATAAGTATTTAACTGGGTGTGGTGACTTGAACCTGTAGTCCCAGCTACTAGGTAGGCTGAGGTAGGAGGATCGCATGAGGCCAGGAGTTCAAGGCTAGTCTCAGCAACAGAGTAAGACCCCATATCTCTAAAAATAAATAAATAAATAAATAATAAATAAATAAATAAATAAATAAATAAATAAATATTTAAAGATATAGAGGCCGGGCGTGGTGGCTCATGCCTGTAATCCTAGCACTTTGGGAGGCCAAAGTAGGAGGATCACTGGAGGTAAGGAGTTCAAGACCAGCCTGGGCAATATGAGACCCTCCCCCCACCCACCCCAACCCCTGTCTCTACAATAAAACAAAAAAAATTCACTGGGCGTGGTGGTGCACACCTGTTGGGAGGCTAACGTGGGAGGATGGCTTGAGCCCCAGGGTGGAAGCTGCAGTGAGCTGTGATCATGCCACTGCACTCCAGCCTGAGCAACAGAGCAAGACCCTGTCTCAAAAAAACAAATGAATAAAGTTATGAGCCAGTGATTTTTTTGTTTTAAAACAAGCCAAGCCATCATTCACACACAAAGGCTACAAACGATAGTTTTGAACACACAGGAATTCTGGGGATATTTTTCCCATGAGAATATTTTTCTTTTTTTTGAGATGGAGTTTTGTCTTGTTGCCCAGGCTGAAGTGCAATGGCGCGATCGTGGTGCACCGCAACTTCTGCCTCGTGGGTTCAAGTGATTCTCCTGCCTCAGCCTTCCGCATAGCTGGGAATACATGCCTGGCTAATTTTGTATTTTTAGTAGAGATGGGGTTTCTCCATATTGGTAAGGCTGGTCTTGAACTCCCGACCTCAGGTGGTCTGCCCGCCTCGGCCTCACAAAGTGCTGGGATTACAGGCATGAGCCACTGTGCCTGGCCTCCCATGGGAATATTTTTCTTGAGGACACTGCTAATGAATAAACATTACTCACCAGTGGATAGCAAAGGGAACTTCAGCAAAGGGACAAGCAAGAGCATTGAGTGTATATCACTGCAAAACTAAGACTAAACAAACCCAGGTTTTGGGGAGAAAAAACAGAATGTAAATGTTACCTACTCTGACAATATAGAAATAATGCAATAGAAAAATTAGGAGGACAAAGATTATGGAACAAATGAAGTAGGGTGAGTTTTTGCAGGCTGTTTCATCTATAATAACCGAGAGTTAAAAGATTATTTAAATCACATTTAATTTACAGTGTAAGAATAATATTGGCCGGGCGCAGTGGCTCACGCTTGTAATCCCAGCACTTTGGGAGGCCGAGGTGGGCGGATCATGAGGTCAGGAGATTGAGACCACGGTGAAACCCCGTCTCTACTAAAAATACAAAAAAAAAAAAATTAGCCGGGCGTGGTGGCGGGCGCCTGTAGTCCCAGCTACTCGGAGAGGCTGAGGCAGGAGAATGGTGTGAACCCGGGAGGCGGAGCTTGCAGTGAGCCAAGATCGTGCCACTGCACTCCAGCCTGGGCGACAGAGCGAGACTCCGTCTCCAAAAAAAAAAAAAAATAATAATAATAATATTAAGAAAAACAACATTGCTGGCTAAAATCAGATAACAGGTCAATCATGGTGGCTGACACCTGTAATCCCAGCAATTTGGGAGGCTGAGGCAGGAGGATCACTTGAGGCTAGCTACTTGGGAGGCTGAGGTGGGAGGATCACTTGAGCCCAGGAGTTAAAAGCTGCAGTGAGCTAATGATTGTGCTGCTGCACTTTATTTAGCCTGGGTGACACAGTGAGACTGGAAAAAAAAAAAGGGCCAGGTGTGGTGGCTCATGCTTGTAATCCAGGCAGGCAGATCACTTGAGGTTAGGAGTTTGAGACCAGCCTGACAAACATGGAGAAATCCCATCTCTACTAAAATTAGCTGGGCATAGTGGTGCATGCCTGTAATCCCAGCTACTCGGGAGGCTGAGGCAAGACAATCGCTTGAACTCGGGAGGTGGAGGTTGCGGTGAGAAAAAATAGAATTCTTGAATCCATACTGATACAAATTCATTCATTCATTCACTCATTCATGGAGAAGGGAAAGTTTTTCCTTACGGCAGAATTCCAACCAATAAATATATAATGAATGATGAAAGCAGAAAATTGGCCAGGTGCAGTGGCTCACTCCTGTAATCCTAGCAATTTGGTAGGCCAAAGTGGGAGGATCACTTGAGGCCAGGAGTTCAAGACCAGCCTGAGCAACACAGCTTTTCAGAGACCTTTTCTCTGAAAAAAAATTAGCCAGGCACGATGGTGGATCACTTGAGCCCAGAAGGTCGAGGCTGCAGTAAGCAGTGATTGCACCACTGCACTCCAGCCTGGGCACCAGAGTGAGACCCTATCTCAAAAAAATATATAAAATAAAAAATTAATAGAAAATTACCACTTGCAAATGGTTAGGTCTAAGATTCGATTTTACCCTACTTACAAACTAATACATTAGCCTCTTGCTTGTTTTATGGATGTGGCCTAAGAAAGACGACTCCTGGCTGGGCGCGGTGGCTCCAGGCCTGTAATCCCAGGACTTTGGGAGGCCGAGGCAGGTGGATCATGAGGTCAGGATATCGAGACCATCCTGGCCAACATGGTGAAACCCCGCCTCTACTAAAAATACAAAAATTAGCTGGGTGTGGTGGTGCGTGCCTGTAGTCCCAGCTACTCAGGAGGTTGAGGCAAGGAGAATCGCTTAAACCCAGGAGGTGAAAGCTGCAGTGAGCCAAGATCGTGTCACTGCACTCTAGCCTGGGTGACAGCGCAAGACTCTGTCTCAAAAAAAAAAAAAAGTCTCATGTGTCAGAGACAAAGAACTTTATCGCTTACGGCACAGCAAGCAGTATGGGCAGTAGGATATTTGCATCAGTTCCCCTTTCCCTCCAACTTCCATGGGGTAACACAATGGGGCCCAGATGGATGCCTCAAAGACGGTGGGTTTGGATCACAGCTAAGGAACACTCAGCTCAGGGAATCTATTTTTGTTGTTGTTGTTGTTTTATTGTTTTTCATTATTTATTTTTTATTTTTTAGAGATAGAGTTTCACTCTTGTCACCCAGGCTGGAGAGCAATGGCGCTACTTTGGCTCACCGCAACCTCCGCTTCTTGGGTTCAAGCTCTTCTCCTGCCTCAGCCTCCTGAGTAGCTGGGATTACAGGCATGCGCCATCACGCCTGGCTAATTGTGTATTTTTTAAGTAGAGACAGGGTTTCTCCATGTTGGTCAGGCTGGTCTCGAACTCCTGACCTCAGGTGATCTGCCCACCTCGGTGTTTTATTGTTTTATTTTTGTAGAGATGGTGTCTCACCGTGTTGTCTAGGCTGGTCTTGAACTCCTGGCCTCAAAGGATCCTCCCACCTTGGCCTTCCAAAGTGCTGGGATGGCTGTGCACGGTGGCTTACACCTGTAATCCCAGGACTTTGGGAGGCTGAGGGGGCAAATCACCTGAAGTCAAGAGTTTGAGACCAGCCTGGCCAACATGGTGAAGCCCTGTCTCTAAAAAAATAAACAAATTAGCTGGGCATGGTGGCGGGAGCCTGTAGTCCCAGCTACTCAAGAGGCTGAGGCAGGAGAATCACTTGAACCCAGAAGGTGGAGGCTGCAGTGAGCCGGTACAGCACCACTGCACTCCAGCCTGGGCAACAGAGTGAGCAGAGTGAGACTCCACCTCAAAAAAAAAAAAAAAAAAAAAAAAAGTGCTGGGATTATAGACATGAGCCACTACACCCGGCTGAAATCTATTGTTTTCATACCAAGTAGTGGGCAAGCCTGCTCTTTGTCCAGGAAGAAACGTTAACTTGTCTCTGAAGATTAGCAGCTGTATAAATAACCCTGAGAAAAGCCCCAGATAAAGGGCATTCTTGGGCCTTGCATTCTTGGCACACACAGCAAGACATGTTAAGCACACAACAGATCCATGGAAGACTTTCAATACAAAGATCACAGTAATAATTGTTTCGGGCAAAAATTATTGATGGGCTGGGTACAGTGGCTCACGCCTGTAACCCCAGCACTTTGGGAGGCTGAGGCAGGAGGACTGCTTGAGCCCAGAAGTTTGAAACTCACCCCGGCAACATAGCATGACCTTCTCTCTACAAAAAAAAAAAAAAAAAAAAAGTTTTAAATTAGCCAGGCATAGTGGTGCACGCCTGTAGTCTCAGCTACTCAGGAGGCTGAGATAGGAAGCTGAGCCCAGGAGGTTCAGGCTGCAGTAAGCTGTGTGATTGAGCTACTGCACTCCAGCATGGGCGACAGGGTGAGACCCTGTCTCAAAAAACAAAACAAAACAAAACAAACAAACAAAAAAACAGTGGATGCTTAAATTAGTAGGCATTGTTACGATGAAAAACAGAACAGTCACATATTTTCCCACAAGATGCTTATTAAATGCTTATTAAATACAAAGGAAAACTACTAACTTTAAAGTAGAGCAATCTGGCAAATATTAACCAAGTGAACAAAGTTAACATCACCAGGAATGGGAAAAACTGACATCATGTGACTCTTCCTATGATGCCTTGAAAAGGACACATAATTTCTCTGGTGTTCTTGTCAAAAATGAATAACCTGCTTTTTTTTTTTTTTTTTTTTTGTGATAACAGAGTCTCGCTCTGTCACCCAGGCTGGAGTGCAGTGGCGTGATCTCGACTCACTGCAATCTCCGCCTCCTGTGTTCAAGTGATTCTCCTGCCTCAGCCTACTGAGTAACTGGGATTACAGGCGTGCACCACCAGGCCCAGCTAATTTTTTGTATTTTTAGTAGAGACGGGGTTGCTCCTGGTCTCTATCTCTTGACCTCATGATCCGCCCGCCTTGGACTCCCAAAGTGCTGGGATTACAGGCGTGAGCCACCGCGCCTGGCCATAATCTGCGTTTAAACATAAGGATACATCAGGCCAGGCGTGGTGGCTCATGCCTGTAATCCCGGCACTTCGGGAGGCCAAGGCAGGCAGATCACCTGAGGTCAGGAGTTCAAGACCAGCCTGGCTAACATGGTGAAACCCCATTTCTACTAAAAGTACAAAAATTAGCTCAGCATGGTGGTGGGTGCCTGTAATCCCAGCTACTTCAGAGGCTGAGGCAGGAGAATCACTTGAACCCGAGGAGGCGGAGGCTGCAGTGAGCAGAGATCGCGCCACTGCACTCCAGCCTGGGCAAAAGAGCAACACTCCGTCTTTAAAAAATTTGAAAAAAAAAAAAAATCATAAGGAAACATCAAATAACCCTAAAGTAAGGCACAGTCTGTAAAATAACTGGCCAGTATTCAAAAAAATGCCAAGATCATTAAAGACTGAAAAATTGCAGAAGTGTTCCAGACTGAAGAACATGACAACTAAATGCGAAACATAATTCTGGATAAATAGAATCCTGGGCCAGAGATAGAAGATTCATGATATAATTAGCAAAATTTGAATGAAATCTATAGATCGGATCCTGCATCAATGTTAATTTCTTATTCCTGGGTTAAATGTAATGTTTACACTGGGGGATCTGTGGGTAGAGTATGGGAATTCTTACTGTTTTTTACAAATTCCTTCCATTTTTGAGACAGGGTCTCGCTCTGTCACCAAGGCTGGGAGTGCAGTGCTGTGATTCTGGCTCACTGCAACCTCTGCCTCCCGGGTTCAAGCAATTCCACCTCAGCCACACAAGTAGCTGGAATACAGGTGTGTGCCACCACACCTGGCTTTTTTGTTTGTTTTTGTTTTAAGTTCGGGGATACATGTGCAGAATGAGCAGTTTTGTTAGATAGGTATACATATCCCATGGTGGTTTGCTGCACCCATCAACCCATCCTCTAGGGTTTTTTCGGTGGTTTTTTTTTTCTTTGAGACAGAGTCTCACTCTGTCGCCCAGGCTGGAGTGCAGTAGCTCCATCTCGGCTCACTGCAAGCTTCGCCTCCTGGATTCACGCCATTCTCTCACCTCAGCCTCCCGAGTAGCTGGAACTACAGGCACCCGCCACCATGCCCAGCTAATTTTTTTTTTTTTATATTTTTAGTAGAGACGGGGTTTCACTGTGTTAGCCAGGATAGTGTCGATCTCCTGACCTTGTGATCTGCCCGCCTCGGCCTCCCAAAGTGCTGGGACTACAGGCGTAAGCCACTGCGCCCGGCCCCCATCCTGTAAGTTTTAAACCCCGCTTGCATTAGGTATTTGTCTTAATGCTCTCCCTCCCTTTGCTCCCACCCCGCCACAGGTCCCAGTGTGTAATGTTCCCCTCCCTGTACAGACCCATGGGAAACGTTTCAAAGGTGAGAACTTCTTATACATGTTATTTAAAATGTTTTTTCCCCTTATCAAGGACACCTATTTATGTATTTAATATGCTTCCATCAGATGTCGCCTGGGAGACAAGTCTCACTGTTGTTGCCCAGGCTGGAGTGCAGTAATGCAGTCTCGGCTCACTGCAACCTCCAACTCCCAGGTTCAAGCGATTCTCCTGCCTCAGCCTCCTGAGGAACTGGGATTACAGGCAGCCACCGCCATGCCCAGCTAATTTTTGTGTTTTTAGTAGAGACGGGTTTCACTACATTGGCCAGGCTGGTCTCGAACTCCTGACCTCAGGTGATCCACCCGCCTCAGCCTCCCAAAGTGCTGGGATTACAGATGTGAATCACTGTACCTGGCCTTTTTTTTTTTTGAGGAGTCTTGCTCTGTTGCCCAGGCTGGAGTGCAGTGACACGATCTCGGTTCACTGCAACCTGAGATCAAACAATTCTCATGCCTCAGCCTCCCAAGTAGCTTGCATCACAGATGCACACCACCAGGCCAGGCTAATGTTTGTATTTTTACAGAGACAGGGTTTCACCATGTTGGCCAGGATGGCCTTGAACTCCTGACCTCAAGTGATCCGCCCGCCTCAGCCTCCCAAAGTACTGGGATTACAAGCGTGCGCCACCATGCTTGGCCTCCTCGTAACATTTTTAACAGCAGTTATAATAAATCTGCATGCACGCCATGTAATGCCTATGGAACTAATAACTAGTCTTCTATCATGCAGTGCTACTAGTCACATATATAGATGTTTTTGTGATTCTCAAATACACAAACCCACCTAAGAGCATAATATACCCAGACATTCACTGCAGTCTGAATAGCAGATTGCGAACAACTTAAACATCAGTCAGTAGGTGACCGGTTAGTTGTGTCATTCTTTTTGAGAAAGGGTCAGCTCTGTAGCCCAGGCTGAAGTGCAGTGGCAAGATCATAGCTGACTGCAACCTCCACCTGGCAGATTCCAGCGATCCTCCCACCTCAGCCTCCCAAGTAGCTGGGATCACAGACGTGCACCACCACGCCCGGCTAATTTTTGTATTTTTTGTATAGATGGAGTCTCGCTATGTTACCCAGACTGGTCTTGAACTCCCGGGCACAAGTGATGCCCCCGCCTCATCTTCCCAAAGTGCTGGGATTACAGGCGTGAGCCACCGAGCCCTGGCCCCTAGTTGAGTCATTCTTACAAAGAACATCACGCAGCTGTTACCGAGGACTTCCCATTAGTCTTGATATGGCACAATCTCCAAGACACTTAAAGTATAACACACCCTACAGTGTGTATTATGAATTGCCATTTGTGTAGCGAAATGATTATATTCATATATAAGTTTATAAATTCAGAAAGCATTCCGAAAATTCATAGAGTACCCAGGGGTAACTTTGCTTGTCTCTAGTGTTGAACTAGAAGTGGGAGGAAGATTTAATTTTCATCACATGCCCTTCGGTGCCTTTTGAATTCAGAACAATTTCCGTTATTTATTAAAAATAAAATACGGCCGGGCGCGGTGGCTCACGCCTGTAATCCCAACATTTGGAAGGCCGAGCCGGGAGGATCACTTGAATTCAGGAGTATCACTTGAGCTCAGGAGTTTGAGACCACCCTGGGCAACATAGTTAGACCCTGTGTCTACAAAAAGAAAATAAATAAAGTAAAATATCACGTGTTACTGAATCCCTGGTATTTGGCGGGACACTGGATACTGGAAACAATGGGGGAGCTCTTTGGAAATTTACCTTAAAAGGGAGTCCGCTCAAAGGCAGGAATGACTCTACAAGGGTGAATTTTCAAATCTGCCATAGGGGCCTCGGGCCTCAACAGCATCCACAGCCCTACGGACGGGGCAGGTTCTTACGTCTCCACTCCCATCGCATCAGTCCTGCAGCTTTCTAAAGGTATCCAGCACTTTCTACCTTGCATTCTATCTTCATCTTCGCTAGGCCTCACAGCACCGCATGATCCCAGGGGAGGGTGCTTATCAGACTCGCGTGTGGCCCCACGGCACCTAGGGCACTGCCGAGCACACGGTCCAGAAAGCTCCAAAGAAACGGAACAAACCGCGAGAGTAGGGGCGGGAGGAGGCCCACCCTACGCCCTGCCCCCGCGGAGCACAAGCCCCGCCTGCGTCCTGAGCTTCGGGGTCCGCAAAGCTGGCCCCACCTAGCTCCGACGCCGGAACCAAGGAGCACGGACTGCCGGGTACAGGCTCCTCCCGTGCGCGATGACGTCAGGCCGCGGCGCGAGGGGTGGGACCGCAGGCGCCGTGCAGCCGCGGACCAATGAGCGGGCGCCTGACGACCTGTGGCCCAATGGCGACGGCGCGCGGGCACGCTGGGGGCGGGGCAGACGCGCCGACTTTTCCAGAAGACCCGGATAGTACCTCCCGGCCACGCCGCGCCGGCTCTGGGCTCTTAGCGTCGTTTCCTTTTCCTCCGCTGGAGCAGCTATGGCGGCGGTGAAGACCCTGAACCCCAAGGCCGAGGTGGCCCGAGCGCAGGCGGCGCTGGCGGTCAACATCAGCGCGGCGCGGGGTCTGCAGGACGTGCTAAGGACCAATCTGGGGCCCAAGGGCACCATGAAGATGTAAGGCGGGGCTGAACGGGAGGGCCGGGCGGGCACCGCGCGCCGCCGCGCACCTGGCGGGCCCAGGACCGCGGGCTGGATCCCGCCGCCTCGGGGCTCCGCAGCCGCCCTTCTCCGCGTCCTCCGGGGTCGGTCCTGTTCCTTGCTAAGCCCCACCGTCCCGGCCATTTCTTCCTGCGTCGATGCAGTTTCCGCGGAGAACAAAGCGGCTCTAGAGCGCGGCGTTCCCCGCCCTCTGGGGCTTCCAGGCACCCTGAGGACTCGGCACAATCTCTGCGGGGACGGCGTGGGCACTACACCTGTTTTCCATCCTGCGGGAGATAACTAGCCCCACATCCCTGGCTCCCTAAAATCTGGGAAAAGCCCGTTTTCTAATGGGACTTTTAGTTATCGTTGAAAAAGTCATAGTCTGATTCATTTCTGTCCCTTAAACAGGCTCGTTTCTGGCGCTGGAGACATCAAACTTACTAAAGACGGCAATGTGCTGCTTCACGAAATGGTGAGAGGTGCTCTGGGCTAGGTCAGAAAGGTCTTGATTTTCCGTAGAATGTTTTCTCTGTAGAAAGATTTGCAGTGTCCATTTTTAAGGTAGGAGAACATTCAGAAGTTGCATGTAATCAGTGATAGTACTCAGTGCCCGGAGTCTGACAGTCCTGCCTTTGAATCCCTGCTTTTTTGCCATTCACAGTCTGGGCTAAAGGACTAATTGTATATTAAAGTTAATTATTTTAAAATTTGAAAAATTAAGAGAGGTTGACACAATTACATGGGCAAAAATGCATGAGGATTATTTTTCTTCTTTTTTTTTTTTTTTTTTTAATTTTTATCAGACGAAGTCTCGCTCTGTCGACTAGCCTGGAGTCCAGTGGCACAATCTCAGCTCACTGCAACCTCCGCCTCCCGGGTTCAAGCGATTCTTCTGTCTCAGTCTCCCAAGTAGCTAGGACTATAGGCTCGCGCCACTACGCCGAGTTAATTTTTGTATTTTTAGTAGAGACAGGATTTCACCGTGTTGGCCAGGCTGGTCTTGAACGCCTGACTTCAGGTTATCCCCCCGCATCAGCCGCCCAAAGATTACCAGGCCCGTGCCCAGCCGGGTTTTCTCTTTTTAAAACAGCAGTTTCTCTGTTAGGTCTCATCTCTATCTCCAACTGGAGGGGAGAGAAATCTGTCTCTTTGCAAGCCTTAGGGATGGAGAATATGAGATTATTGAGGGGAGTATGCGTTTTACTCCTCCCTAAATTCCCAAAACTTAGCAGTTCAAATCCAAGAAAAGGAAATGATTTCCTGCTGATTTGAGTTCAGAATAATATGTAGGATTTTGCTAGTGGTATACCATGCCATCAACATTCAGATGAAATATCTTTAGTAAGGACTTGTTAACCTAGGAGGTGTAGTTTTTGTTTTTAGTGGGCTCACTGGTGGCCCGTGTTAGAAAAGTGGAGCCATAGTTAAACTTGACGTCAGAATTGTTTGGGGGCTGGGTGTGGTGGCTCATGGTTGTAGTCCCAGCACTTTGGAAGGCTGAGGTAGGTGGATCATTTGAGGCCAGGAGTTCACGACCAGCCCTGGCCAACATGGTTAAAACTCCGACTCAACTAAAAATACAAAAATTAGCCGGACGTGGTCCTGCACGCCTGTGGTCCTGCACGCCTGTAGTCCTAGCTGCTTCGGAGGCTAATGCAGGAGAATCGATCGCTTAAACCTGGGAGACTGAGGTTTCAGTGAGCCGAGATTGTGCCACTGCACTCCAGCGTAGGTGACAGAGTAAGGCTTCTCCAAAACAAAACAAAACAAAACAAAAAATTATTTGGGTTTTAGTGTGTGAGAAATACAGCGTAAGTAGAGAGAAGCACATTGAACATTTACAATTTAAGAAATAATTTTATAAAATGGACACACACAACCACCACTGTAGCCAATAAATAAATTGTTGCTACCACCTCAGAAGTCTCCTCCCATTGGAACCTCTCTCCAGTCTCCAGAAGTCTGTTTTTCAATTTTCTTTGAAAAAATTACAAACCTACAAAAATAATTATAATGTGTGTGCCCTTTAGGAGATACCTGGCTTATTCTCACTAGAGCCCTACACTTGCCATAAAGAGGCAAGGATGTACAATTATGTTTTACTGTTAACTGGTAGCTCTGTCATCTTGAGTAAACTTTTACTGAGCCTCAAGCTTCCTCATCTGTAAAGTAGAGATAACCTGGGAAATAAATTACACATGAAAACGTTTCAATCATTGTAATTGCATGTGCATGATAGCTAATCGAAGTAATTTGTAGCCAAACATTTGGGTAGCTTTTTCAAGTAGATAGCACTGAAAGAGGCGCTTCCTGCATTTTGTTTGTGGTATATTTAGACTGCTTCATATTGTTTTAAGTGATTCATTGTTTTTCTACTTTCAGCAAATTCAACACCCAACAGCTTCCTTAATAGCAAAGGTAGCAACAGCCCAGGATGATATAACTGGTGATGGTACGACTTCCAATGTCCTAATCATTGGAGAGCTACTGAAACAGGCGGATCTCTACATTTCCGAAGTATGCACAACTCTTGTTTCTGTAATATTTTATTGTATATAGGAAGTGTCTGATATTTATACAAATTGATGTGTTGTTAATAGTAGCTGAGGCCATACAGTAGAATTAGGGGGCTTAAATCTGGGTCTTTATCCTGGTCTAAAACAAATTGTGCCCTTCGGCAGGTTATGGAACCTTTCTTGGCCTGAAAATAATTTTGTAATCAAGTTGCATGGCCTGTGTGATTTGTATCTGTCTTTAGATTGATAATTGAGATCTAAAAATGGAATGTTTAGGACTAGGCATATTTGTTAGGAAAAAGGCAACCAAAAGTTTATATTTGGATAAATTCCACTTTTTTAGCCCTGACTAGTTCCAAGATTAAAGCAAACCTCAGTGAATATGAATGTATTGTCAGAATTTCCTGGAAAAAGAGAGTAGACCGTCTTTATTAGTAAATGATGTGAGTTAGTTTGAGATTACCTATAGAAAAGATAGAATAGTCCAGGCGCGGTGGCTCACGCCCGTAATCCCAGCACTTTGAGAGGCCGAGATGGGCGGATCACCTGAGGTCGGGAGTTCAAGACCAGTCTGACCAACATGGAGAAACCCTGTCTCTACTAAAAATACAAAAATTAGCTGGGTGTGGTGGTGCATGCCTGTAATCCCAGCTACTTGGGAGGCTGAGGCAGGAGAATTGCTTGAACCCAGGAGGCGGAGGTTGTGGTGAATCGAGATTGCGCCATTGTACTCTAGCCTGGACAACAAGTGCAAAACTCCGTCTCAAAAGAAAGAAAAAAGATAGAATAATGCTACCATCTGTGAGTTGTTGAGACACAGTGTTGGTTTTGAAATGATTCAGAGTGGTTTGCACAGTGAACACCCAAGTGTGCTTTATAGTTCCCTTGGCTTTGACCCTGTGCTAGAGCATTACCTGTTCTTCTCCTCTGCATTGAAAGGAATATTTGTCCTTTTAAATGTATTCAGAAAGCCAGCACATTATATTACCTCATGTTCAAAGGTATGGTGATCCAGAATACCCCTTCAAGAATTACCTGAACTTTATTTATCATGAACTATGGTTGCACCTAATTGAAGATGCAAGTGTTAATGTGTGTTTATTGTAGGGCCTTCATCCCAGAATAATCACTGAAGGATTTGAAGCTGCAAAGGAAAAGGCCCTTCAGTTTTTGGAAGAAGTCAAAGTAAGCAGAGAGATGGACAGGGAAACACTTATAGATGTGGCCAGAACATCTCTTCGTACTAAAGTTCATGCTGAACTTGCAGACGTCTTAACAGAGGTATGTATTAAATTTTGTCTGTGTCTGGTATAGTACACCTATATAGAAAATCTCTGATAGTAGAAACATGAGTATAATTACTAATTTCAATTACAGGGTGCTGTGTAGGTTCATTTTTGTGGCAATGATAACTGATCTGTGTCTCTAAAAACGAGGAAATTCAAATAATACCTAACCAGGTTATAAAAGTAAAATTGAAGCTTTCATTAAAAGGTTTATAAAATGGAGATTTTTTTATTAGAAAGCTTCCAGTTACCAGTATTTTTAATAAAAACAGGAGGAATGTTAAAATGTTCAGGAATGTTAATGTTAATTAATGTTTGGGAATTACAGATTGAGATTTCAGAAATGTAAATGACTTCAGCTGTTGCTGTTTACATATAATGTACTCTGCTCGTAGAAAAAGACTTAGTGTAGAATTGTAAAATGAAACTGTCTACTTTAGCCTTCTGAAAAACAACATGTTTCTGCTGCAAATTGAATTTGCTTAATGGTTATGCTCCTCCAATTGCAGGCTGTAGTGGACTCCATTTTGGCCATTAAAAAACAAGATGAACCTATTGATCTCTTCATGATTGAGATCATGGAGATGAAACATAAATCTGAAACTGATACAAGGTAGGTGATAGAAGACAGTGAAATACTAATGGGCATGGTGGCTCACACTTGTAATCCCAGCACTTTGGGAGGCTGTGGCAGGCAAATCACCTCAGGTCAGGAGGTCCAGACCAGCCTGGCCAACATGGGGAAACCCCGTCTCTATTAAAATTACAAAAATTAGCCTGGCATGGTGGTGGGCACCTGTAATCTCAGCTACTCGGGAGGCTGAGGCAGCAGAATCGCTTGAACCTGGGAGGTGGAGGTTGCAGTGAGCTGAAACCGCACCATTGCACTCCAGCCTGGGTGACAAGAGCGAAACTCTGTCTTATTAAAAAAAAAAAAATAAACTGTGTTTAGAAATTTAGGGGTGCTTTGTACAATATAGATAGTTGGCTTTTTTTTTTTTTTTTTTTTGGAGATGGAGTCTGTCTTTGTCACCCAGGCTGGAGTGCAGTGGCGTGATCTCAGCTCACTGCAAGCTCCGTCTCCCGGGTTCCTGCCATTTTCCTGCCTCAGCCTCCCGAGTAGCTGGGACCACAGGCGCCCGCCCCTACGCCTGGCTAATTTTTGTATTTGTAGTAGAGACGGGGTTTCACCGTGTCAGCCAGGATGATCTCGATCTCCTGACCTCGTGATCCGCCCGCCTCGGCCTCCCAAAGTGCTGGGATTACAGGCATGAGATGGCAATTTTAAAAATATCTTTGGATATAAAATGTTGTATATTTACCTGAAGATATAAGTTGGATAAATTGCCAGGTGAATATTGTCTTTACTTTTAGTAATATTTTCTCCTGAAATAAGGTGAATGTTGTGTTTATGGTTAGAATGATTCTGAAAAGTGAACAACAGTCATTTGGCATTTATTAAATTGCTGTATACAAAGCATGAGAATTAGTAGAGGAATTGAAAAAAAATTTTTTTCAAAGACTTAGAAAACATGTTGTTTTCCCGTGTGTGTGTGTGTGTGTGTGTGTGTGTGTGTGTGTGTGTGTGTAAGGAATTGAGTCTCCCTATGTTGCCTGGGTGTGTGTGTGTGTGAGTAAGTAAGTAAGGAATTGAGTCTCCCTATGTTGCCTGGGCAGGTTTTAAATTCCTGCGATTAAGGTGTCCTCTCACTTTTGCCTCCCTAAGTACTGGGATTACAGGTGCTTGGTAGAAAACATGTTTTTAAAGGACAGCCTACCAGTGAGACTATCTCTGCAGACTTTTCTGTACAGCATAGGATCTTCAAGTAATTCAAGAACTAGGCTGGCCACGGTGGCTCATGCCTGTAATCCCAGCACTTTGGGAGGCCAAGGCGGGTGGATCACGAGGTCAGGAGATCGAAATCATCCTGGCTAACACGGTGAAACCCCGTCTCTACTAAAAATACAAAAAAATTAGCCGGGCATGGTGGTGGGCGCCTGTAGTCCCAGCTACTCAGGAGGCTGAGGCAGGAGAATGGTGTGAACCCAGGAGGTGGAGCTTGCAGTGAGCCAAGATGGCACCACTACACTCCAGCCTGGGCAACGGAGCGAGACTCCATCTCAAAAATAAAAACAAAAGAAAAATATGTGACTGCATGAAATATCAATACCTTCTCATTTCAGTGTTTAACATGTTAAACACCCATCTGAAAATCAATAACCATAATTTTGTGTGTGTTTGAACAGCTTAATCAGAGGGCTTGTTTTGGACCATGGAGCACGGCATCCTGATATGAAGAAAAGGGTGGAGGATGCATACATTCTCACTTGTAACGTGTCATTAGAGTATGAAAAAACGTAAGTTTATAGCCTCTTAACAGTGAAATGGAGAAGCTTCGTATTTTAGGCGAGTTACTTTTTTGTGAAACTTTGTTTCCCACTGTAAGGGCAATAATGCTCAAATTGGTTTGGGGGAGCTATAGGAAACAGTCTCTGAAGATGTATAAGGGGCAGGATTGGAGCTCAGTGAGGATTGGAGCTCAGTGAACTGTTAAATCTTAGGACTAATCCAGTTTCAGAAGCTACTTTCTTAATGTTTCCCTGCTTTCTGTAACTTTTTTTTTTTTTTCTTAATAGAGAAGTGAATTCTGGCTTTTTTTACAAGAGTGCAGAAGAGAGAGAAAAACTCGTGAAAGCTGAAAGAAAATTCATTGAAGATAGAGTTAAAAAAATAATAGAACTGAAAAGGAAAGTCTGTGGCGATTCAGATAAAGGATTTGTTGTTATTAATCAAAAGGTGAGAATGAAAACCCAATGTATAAACTAAATAGTATGTATCATCCTTTTCACTTTTAAGGTGAAAGATGTTGAAATTAATTTTTATTTTTGTTATAGGGAATTGACCCCTTTTCCTTAGATGCACTTTCAAAAGAAGGCATAGTCGCTCTGCGCAGAGCTAAAAGGAGAAATATGGAGAGGTATCCGAGTAATTTGACTTTTACTCATTTTGCAAGTGAATCGGGATTATTTCTTTTCCCTTATATTTTATTTTCGGGTTTTTCAACTGTATTGTTAATTGGCATTAACTATATTCACATTGTGCACCCCGTCAGCACCGTCCATCTCTAGGACTTTTTTCATCATCACAAACTGAAACTGTATACCCATTAAATAGTTACTCCCCATTTCTCCCTCCCCCTTGCCCCTTGTGAACATTATTTTACTTTTTGTCTCTGAATTCAGTATACTTTCACCCAAAGAGCTCACCACAATAAAAAGCTTTTTTTAAAAAATTTTTTTAATAATTTTTTGAGACAGTCTTGCTCTGTTTTGCAGTGGCATGATCTTGGTTAATTGCGACTTCCACTTCCTGGGTTCATAGGATTCTCAGCCTCCCAAGTAGCTGGGATTACGGGTGTCTGCCACCATGCCCACTGAATTGTTTTGTGTTTTTTTAGTAGAGATGGGGTTTTGCCATGTTAGCTAGGCTGGTCTCAAACTCCTGGCCTCAAGTGATCCACCCACCTCAACCTCCCAAAGTGTTGGGATTACAGGTGCGAGCCACCATGCTTGGATAATAAAGAGCTCTTGTCCACCTTTAGATTTTATTTGCTAACTTGCTGAGAGTGGTTTAAATGGAGGGTTAAGAGAAAAGACTAGTTTTTAGCTGGTTGATGGCAAATGGAAAGGCTTAGATTAAAGTACATTTTAAAATTTAATTATGTGTGTAATTCTGAAAAATTCCTTCCTAAAAATTACTGGTCTTATCTTTGAAATTCACTGGTAACATTGCTTATCCATCTCCCTTAAAATGCTATTTCAGGCTGACTCTTGCTTGTGGTGGGGTAGCCCTGAATTCTTTTGACGACCTAAGTCCTGACTGCTTGGGACATGCAGGACTTGTCTATGAGTATACATTGGTAAGTGTATTTTCTTCTGAAAGGGAATAGAACCTTTTAGCTCGTGAATTATTTTTGTTTGTTTGAGGTGGGGTCTCACCCCTGCCCGGGCTGGAGTGCAGTGGTGTGATCACAGCTCACTGCAGCCTCATCTTCCTGGGTTTAAGTGATTCCCCCGCCTCAGGCTTTTGAGCAAATGGGACCACAGACGTGTGTGCTACCATGACTGGCTAATTTTTTTGTTTTTCTTGGTAATTTTTGTAGAAACAGGTTCATAATTGTGTTGCCCAGGCTGGTCTTAAACTCCCGGGCTCAGGCTGTCCTTCACTCTCAGCCTCCCAAAGTGCTGAGAGTACAGGCATGAGCCACTGTGCCTAGTTCATGAAGTCTTTAGCAGAAAAATTAATTGAAATTCAGGATCAGATTTTTGTTTATACACATTTTGAAGATTTATGTGTAGTAATGGGAAGCCATTGATGGGGAAAATCACATTTATATGTGATTTTTCAAAAGGAGATAATTTGCTTTAATGTGATCAAGTTTGTTCCTCATTAATATGCTGCTTGTCGTTGTCTGTAAGTCCCTCTTCTCTCTTCACTCTGCACAAATCCTGTTTTTGAAAATCATATTTTTTCTACACATAGGGAGAAGAGAAGTTTACCTTTATTGAGAAATGTAACAACCCTCGTTCTGTCACATTATTGATCAAAGGACCAAATAAGCACACACTCACTCAGATCAAAGATGCAGTGAGGGATGGCTTGAGGGCTGTCAAAAATGCTATTGATGATGGTAAGATCCTCACTGTATTTCAATTCTTTTATATTTTGCTGGTCTGAAAGGCATGGCTGAATACTGTGTTGTTTTATCAGTAGGTTACACAGCCAGACACCATGCAAAAGCAGTCTTCCCTTTAGAATGACTGATGGCATGCTAAGGTTTTTCATAGCGTATCATTATTAAAGGTGAATACAAATAAATGAACTAATACTGATCTGTTGAAAGCTGCCAGTGGCTAGTGAAGCCATTCTGGTTGAACCATTCTCCTATTTGATATGTTAGTCGCTTGTATTTTGTCATAGTAAATTTGTAAGAAATTAATGGCTTTCATATGTATATTTGTTATTCATAATTAGTTCTGCAATTTTCTTAGCATTTTTCCTTTTCCCCCATCCAACAGGCTGTGTGGTTCCAGGTGCTGGTGCCGTGGAAGTGGCAATGGCAGAAGCCCTGATTAAACATAAGCCCAGTGTAAAGGGCAGGGCACAGCTTGGAGTCCAAGCATTTGCTGATGCATTGCTCATTATTCCCAAGGTGTGCACACTTTTAACAGTCAATCTTCCAAAAGATTCAGCTGATCAAACCTTTTTGATAATGTAGGCTTTATTCATAATGTGGATTTTGGATATGCAAGTTTGATCAGTTTTCTTCCTGACTCTAGAACAGGTATTCCTCATCATCCAGATGTATTTGGTTTCTCTGGGAGGCCTGAATAGCTGACGTTGCAGATGGCAAGAGATAACCTGTAGTTTAATATTTGCAGTATTAGGGGTTATACTTGAGTACAAACTTGCTTTTTGCTTTTGTTTTAAACTGATCCTCATTTTCTATTATATACTAATTTTGATGTATAATTTATGACTGGTGTATTGCTGCTGGATTTGGGGTAGATGAGAGAGTTGATCAGTAACTTGTGTCTGGTATTCTCTGAAGGGAACATAAATGTTCTGTCTTTATGCAATGAGTTTTTTTTTTTTGAGACGGAGTTTTGTTCTTGTTGCCCAGGCTGGAGTGCAGTGGTGCAATCTCAGCTCACTGCAGCCTCAGCCTCTCGAGTAGCTGGGATTACAGGCACCTGCCACCACACGCAGCTAGGTTTTTTTTTGTATTTTTAGTAGAGATGGGGTTTCACCATGTTGGCCAGGCTGGTCTCAAACTCCTGACCTCAGGTGATCCACCTTCCACAGCCTCCCGAAGTGCTGGGATTACAGGCGTGAGCCACTGCACCAGGCCGAGATTTTCTTTTTCTTTTTTTTTTTTTTTTAACTATCAGTTATTAGTTCCTGTTTTCTCAAGAATTAAATTTCTTTACTTTAGGTTCTTGCTCAGAACTCTGGTTTTGACCTTCAGGAAACATTAGTTAAAATTCAAGCAGAACATTCAGAATCAGGTCAGCTTGTGGGTGTGGACCTGAACACAGGTAAGAAAATGCAACTGTTGTAGAGGGAAAACTAGATGTAATACGTGTGGGTTGAAGCCAGGAAAGATTAAAAATGTTTTGCTTTGGAGTTTGACACCAGTACTATTAGGGAACTCTGGGTTCTAAAATGGGATAAAATAGGATATTAATAAAACATGGAATGACTAGGTATAATTAAGGGACTAGAGTAGACATGAGTAATTTGGGGATACAATTTTGGAGATGTTGAGTGGTGGTAGATGGTTCAGATTAATGTTGAAGGATTTTCATACTGCATTTGCCTCACTCAGTTTTTAATCAAGTACTATGATAAGAAAATAGATGTGGTGATTATATTCATGGGTGAAAACCAGCTAAAGATAGCAAATAATGCCAGAAAAGGGGATCTAGAAATCTAGTGAAATGGTGACAGCCCTGATCTTAGGTTCCTGTAACAAAACAACACAAATTAAGTACAAAGTAGGAGATAACAGGTACATCCATGTAGTATGTGCAAGACCTATTGTTGTGAACGTTATTATTTAATAGAAAAGGTTTCTGCAATGAGGGAAATGATGAGTCCATTTTAGCCAGATTATAGTTGAAGTGCTATACTTCAGTATGAGTAAACAGAAATGTATCCAGAAGAAGTTCAGGACTTCTAAGTCAGACACTCATCAAATATTGTAAACGGGGGTCATGGTTTAGAGTAGAAAATTGGGCTAACAGAGAAGCTTTGAATTCTCATAGTTAATACTGGAGGAAATGAGTCATCAGTGATAAGCAAAGCTGCACACAATATTGTTGGTTCTTACTGACTGAACTTATTTTAAGATTTGGTTGCCTTTTAGGTGAGCCAATGGTAGCAGCAGAAGTAGGCGTATGGGATAACTATTGTGTAAAGAAACAGCTTCTTCACTCCTGGTAAGTTTGGGAAAATGAAAACTAAACTGTTAAGAGAATCATACTTTTTTCATTTGGTGTTCTCTGTTTAGTTGCTCCTTTCTCCCCGTAAATAATGTAATCAGCTGAAAGTATGGAAACTGAACTAGCCCTCTGATGTGTAGAGGGGAAGGGGGAAATTTAATTGGATGTAATGTGTGCAGCTTGGTTGGAAGTGGGAAGTTGAGTCGAATTAGGGCTCCTAATCATCAGCCATCTTATTTTTGTTCCCCTTTCAGCACTGTGATTGCCACCAACATTCTCTTGGTTGATGAGATCATGCGAGCTGGAATGTCTTCTCTGAAAGGTTGAATTGAAGCTTCCTCTGTATCTGAATCTTGAAGACTGCAAAGTGATCCTGAGGAATACAGCTGTGGAATTTTCATCTAAGCTTCCAATAATTTTCAAAGGAATTTTCCCATATGAAAAAAGGAGAGAACGCTGGCATCTGTTGAAATTCGGAAGTTCTGAAATTACAGTATTTTTAAAAATTGCACTGAAGTGTATACACATAAAGCAGGTCTTATCCAGTGAACAGGATGTTTTGCTTTAGCAGCCGTGACATAAAATTCCATGTTAGATAAGCATATGTTACTTACCTTGTTATTAAATATTTCTTGAAAAGCAAATTTTAATGGTTTAATTTTATGTGGACGTATGTTAAATTATCCAACAGTACCCTACTGTTAAAGCATTTGGTTTTAAAATTTTTATGCTAATATAAATGCTTAAGTAATTTAAAATATTGAAAGCATCCCTGTTGGTATAAATTTCTGAGTAAATGCATTGGATCAGTTGGACTTTGAACGCTTTTGAAATGGCTTTGCTAAAATGCTCCCGCCACAAAGTTGTAGGAAATGGGAAGAGGAGTAAACTAGAGGCAAGGGAGTTGAGAGAGCTGCAAGTGTAAAGGGCAAAAACAGGCAGAGGTAAAAAGATGATGGAAGGTGTGGTGACTAAGGGCTACGGTTGTTAGGTGAAATTTGAGATTGTAGGCCAACTATTTTCAAGCTTCTGAACTTATGCAAAATATTCATCCCAAAATCTCTAGTGTCATATTTTTCTCACCCAAATTACTACGTTTCCACGAGATTATTTATATATAGTTGGTCTATCTCTGCAGTCCTTGAAGGTGAAGTTGTGTGTTACTAGGCTGTGTTTTGGGGTGTCAGCAGTGGCCTGAAGTGAGTTGTGCAATAAATGTTAAGTTGAAACCTCCTTTCTGGTCTTGCAATGGTATGACGCACAAAAGCAATCTTAAGGGGAATGTACGCTGTCCAAAGGTTCAGAAAAGTAGTGAAGGGGCCTCTGGAACGGCGGGGACCCTCAACAACGTGGTTTTCCTTAATTCCGTGGGCGGCCCTGAAGGTGGCGTGGCCAGTCCTCTGCCTCGTTCCGTCAGTTTCCTCCTGCTGAACTGTTGGGTGCAGGGCGGGTGGTGGAACAGCCTGCGCATGTGCATAGTGGTCGGCTGCCGCTGCGGTGCATGAGGGCGCATGCGCAGCGGAGCCGTGGGTGTGCGCGGCGCAGCGCGCCAGTCATGATGCCCCGGCATGGGTTACCGCTGCTGTCCCTGCTGTCGCTCTTGGTTGGCGCGTGGCTCAAGCTAGGTCAGTGAACCGGCCGTCTATCCCGGGGGCGCTGGGTAGGGGATGGGGCGCTCCGCCCTGGCGGGAGAGAGCCCGAGGCCCCTCTGTCGGCTTCCGGGGTGCGGCTGCAGCGGCCGGCTGGGGAGGTCGCTCTCGGTACGCGTGGCGCCTCACCGCCTTGTACTTTTCAACTTCTTGCTGTGGAATCTTTCAAACCTAAAAAAGGGAAAGAGAGGCCGGGCGCGGTGGCTCGAGCCTGTAATCCCAGCACTTTGGGAGGCCGAGGCGGGTGGATCGCTTGAGGTCAGGAGTTGGAGACCAGCCTGGCCAACGTGAAACCCTGTCTCTACAAAAATACAAAAAAAAAACACACACAAAAAACTAGCTGGGCGTGGCGGCGGGCCCCTGTAATCCCAGCTACTCAGGAGGCTGAGACAGGAGACTCGCTTGAACCCAGGAGGCGGAAGTTGCAGTGAGCTGAGATCGTGCCATTGCACTCCATCCTGGGGGACAGATCGTTACTTTATCTCAAAAAAAAAAAAAAAAAAAAGGGAAAGAGGAGAATATAACGAGGAACGACCCCCGCACCCACGTACTCCTCGGCCAGCTTAAATAGCTGACAGTTTGTGGCCAATCCTGCTCCTGCGGAATCGCACACTCCCCCTCTCCTGGAGCCATTTGGAAGTGGGTCCAGACATTATCCCATTTTATTCTAGGGATTTGTTAAGCTCGAATAGTCAAGCCGTTTCTCACCTAAAATATTGACAGTGCTTCTTAATAATATATCCAGTCTGTTCAGATTCATCTATTATCTCATAAATAGTTTTTAACGTTTGCTGGCTGAATTAGGGACAAAATAAAGCTCATACATTGCAATTGTATGTTATTTCTTAATTCCGATTCAATCTGAGATTTCCCTACTTACTCCTTTTATTTATTTATTTTTGGTAGGGCGAGGGGGCAAGGTCTCGACGTGTTGCCCAGGCTGGAGTGAATGGTTCCATCATAGCTGACTGCAGCCTTAAGCAATCCCTGCCTCAGTTTCCAAAAGTGCTGGGATTACAGGCGTAAGCCACCACGCCAGGATGATCCGTTTTTTTCCCTTTGCAATATATTTGTTAAAGAAACTGAAAATGGGCCGGGTGAGGTGGCTCACGCTTGAAATCCCAGCACTTTAAGAGCCCGAGGCGGGCGGATCACGAGGTCAGGAGTTCAAGAGCAGCCTGGCCAACATGGTGAAACCCCGTCTCTACTAAAAATACAAAAAATTAGCCGGGCGTGGTGGCGGGAGCCTGTAGTCCCAGCTATTCAGGAGGCTGAGGCCGGAGAATCGCTTGAACCCAGGAGGCAGAGGTTGCAGTTATCCGAGATCGGGCCACTGCACTCCGACCGGGGCCACAGAGCAAGGCGCCGCCTCAAAAAAAAAAAAAAAAAAAAAAAAAAAATTCAAAAACAAAACAAAACAAAAAAAACAACGAAAAACTGAAAATGGATGAAATCACTGTGAGTGTGTCAGAATAAGAGATCCAAAGATAGGATCTTGAGGAACATCAAAAGACCAGGACTCTGCCTTGAAAGAAGTTGTAGTGCTTAGACATCCTTTCTTGGAAAGACACTGTGAAGTGGTGCGTCAAGCTGAAGCAGCGTGGCTTATTGGAAACAGCACTGTAAAGAGACCTAAATCTAGTCCTGTCTTCTGCTAACCAGCTCTTTAAGTCATATTTCCTTTTTGGGTCTTGGTTTGCTCCTGTGGAATAAGGAGGTTGAAACAAAGACCCTTTTTAAATTTTATTTATTTATTTATTTTGAGACAGAGTCTTGCTGTGTCACCCAGGCTGGAGTGCAGTGGTGCGATCTTGGCTCACTGCAACCTCTGCCCCCCTCAAGTTCAAGTGATTCTCTTGCCTCAGCTTCTGGAGTAGTTGGGATTACAGGTGTACACCATCATACCTGGCTAATTTTTGGTTTTGTTTGTTTGTTTGAGATGGAGTCTCGCTCCCGTCACCCAGGCTGGAGTGCAGTGGCATGATCTCGGCTCACTGCAACCTCCGCCTCCTGGGTGCAAGCGATTCCCCTGCCTCAGCCTCCTGAGAGCTGGGATTACAGGCACCTGACACTACGCCCGGCTAATTTTTGTATTTTTAGTAGAGATGGGGTTTCGCCATGTTGGCCAGGCTGGTCTCGAACTCCTGACCTGAGGTAATCTGCCCGCCTCGGCCTCCCAAAGTGCTGGGATTCCAGGTGTGAGCCATTGCACCTGGCCAGTCCTTTTTAATTCTATGATTTTCTGAGGCATTCATACAAGTCTAAAGGTGCTCATTCAACTATTTGTCAATAATTATGCACTTATGGCAGAGGCCAGGGATATACTGTCAAACATATATGTATTATATGCTTCTCTTCTGGCGCATGTAATGGTGAGAATCACTAAGAACTGATAAGAGTTCAGTAAGTGGAGAGGAAGAGGCAGAGAAACAGCATGAGCAGAAGGATGGAAAGAAAGTGCTAGATGTATTTTAGGGTAGAGTGTCTAAATTCGCCTAGCTGGGACAAGGGCTTGTGTAGAGGAATAAAGAGGTAAGTGCAAATCTACCATGTGTTCAACATTTCACCCATGCTGTTTTATTGTTATTATTATCTTTTTATTTTTTATTTTTTGAGACAGGGTCTCACTCTGTCACCCAGGCTGGAGTGCAGTGACACAATGATAGCTCACTACAACCTTGAACTCCTGGGCTCAAGCAATCCTCCTGCCTTAGCCTCTGCACCCTGTCTCTGAGCCATTGCTCCTGGTTCCATGTTATTTTAATTGATACAGCTACTACCTAAGAGATAGTGAGATATTATCCCTATTTTTCATACTTATTTTTTTCTTTTATTAATAAGCTATGGTGGTCCATAGATATCCCCATTTTTCAGATGAAGAAATTGAATCTCAGCTGGGCATGTTGGCTCACACCTATAATCCCAGCACTTTGGGAGGCTGAGGTGGAAGTATCATTTGAGCTCAGGAGTTTGAGACCAGCCTGGGTGATGTAAAAAAACCCCATCTCTACAAAAAAATGCAAAAATTAGCCAGGTGTGGTGGTGCACACTTGTGGTCCCAGCTACTCAGGAGGCTGAGGTGGGAGGATTGCTTGAGCCGACAGGGTCAGAGGTTGCAGTGAACCTAGATGGCACCACTGCACTCCAGTCTAGGTGACAGAGAAAGATCCTGTCACAAAAAAAAAAAAAAAGGAAAGAAACTGAATCTCAGATTAAGTAATTTGCCTAAGGTTTCCCAGCAAATTAAGTGGCAGAACAAGAATGTGAAGCCAAACAAACGAAACGCAAAAGGAATTTTCTTTCTTTCTTTTTTTTTTTTTTTTGAGACAGAGTCTCGCTCTGTTGCCCAGGTGGAGTGCAGTGGCACGATCTCGGCTCACTGCAAACTCCGCCTCCTGGGTACACACCATTCTCCTGCCTCAGCCTCCCAAGTAGCTGGGACTACAGGCGCCTGCCACCATGCCCGGCTAATTTTTTTTTTGTATTTTTAGTAGAGAAGGGGTTTCACCATGTTAGCCAGGATGGTCTTGATCTGACCTTGTGATCCACCCGCCTCAGCCTCTCAAAGTGCTGGGATTACAGGTGTGAGCCACCATGCCCAGCCCAAAAGGAATTTAAAGTCAGATTTTTAAGCCTCCACATTTTTTGTTGTGTTTTTTTATACCATCATGAGTATTGCATATGATCCAAATATTACCACTTGTTTTATATATATGCATGTATTACTGGTAACTCTCTTTTTTCTCTGCAGGAAGTGGACAGGCTACTAGCATGGTCCAACTGCAGGGTGGGAGATTCCTGATGGGAACAAATTCTCCAGACAGCAGAGATGGTGAAGGCCCTGTGCGGGAGGTGACAGTGAAACCCTTTGCCATCGACATATTTCCTGTCACCAACAAAGATTTCAGGTACATCAGGTGTCCTTCCAGGAGGAATGAAGGCCCTCTCTAATCTCATTTTTTCTTTTTTTTTTGTTTTTTGAGACTGACTCACTCTGTCACCCAGGTGCTGGAGTGCAGTGGCGCAATCTCGCTCACTGCAACCTCCACCTCCCGGGTTCAAGCCGTTTTCCTGCCTTCGCCTCCCTAGTAGCTGGAATTACAGGTGTTTACCACCACGCCCAGCTAATTTTTTTTTTTGTATTTTTTTAGTAGAGACGGGGTTTCACCATGTTGGCCAGGCTGGGCTTGAACTCCTGACCTCAACTGATTTGCCCACCTCAGCCTCCCAAAGTGCTGGGATTACGGGCATAAGCCACTGCACCTGGCCTCATTCTTAATATCTAAAGGAAAACTAACTTGTTCACTGTCATGTGTCATCTTTGCAGTGTACTATGGGATAAGTGTTATATACATTATTCAGATGAAGAACCTGAAATCCAAAGAGGTTTGACTGAGTCTCTCAGTTAGTGGATGAACTTGGCCTGGAACTCAAATCCCTGGGCTCTTGAGCCAGTGCATTTTCCATTACACTGGGCATAGCACTGAGAAATATAAGCAAACGCCAGTCACTCAACAGAACCCTCTTCTACATGGGGAAAGGGATTGGGAGAAGGGACATCATAGTAGAGTCCTTTAAATTTCCCTTATAGGCCAGGTGTGCTGGCTCACACCTGCAATGTGAGCACTTTGGGAGGCTGACGTGGGAGGATTGCTTGAGCTCAGGAGTCTGAGACCAGCCTGGTAACATAGGGAGACCCTATCTCTGCTAAAATAAATAAATAAGTAAGTAAGTATATAAATATACATACATATATATATATATATATACATATACAAAACAATCCATCTTACCCTGACAGTCTGCCCGCTGAAACTTACTAAACCATACCAAAGTATATGAAAATTCATTTTATTATTATTATTATTATTGTTATTATTTTTTTGAGACAGGGTCTGGCTCTGTCACCCAGGCTGAAGTTCAGTGGTATGATCTCAGCTTGCTGCAGCCTCTGCGTCCTGGGCTCAAACCGTCCTCCCATCTCAGCCTCCTGAGTAGCTGGGACTACAGGTGTGCACTACCACACCCGGCTTATTTTGTTTTGTATTTTTGGTAGAGACAGGGTTTTGCCCTGTTGCCCAGGCTGGTCTCGAACTCCTGGGCTCAAGTGATCCTTCTGCCATGGCCTCCCAAAATGCTGGGATTATAGGTGTGACCCTATATGTGTGACCCATGCCTGGCCTTGAAAATCCATTTTATTTTATTTATTTATTTTTATTTATTTATTTAGAGACACAGTTTTCCTCTTGTTGCCCAGGCTGGAGTGCAATGGTGCGATCTCAGCTCACCGCAACCTCCACCTCCTGGGTTCAAGCGATTCTCCTACCTCAGCCTCCTGAGTAGCTGGGATTACAGGCATGCACCACCACGCCCAGCTAATTTTTGTATTTTTAGTAGAGACAGGGTTTCTCCATGTTGGTCAGGCTGGTCTCGAACTCCTGACCTCAGGTGATCTGCCTGCCTTGGCCTCCTGAAGTGTTGGGATTACAGCTGTGAGCCACCACGCCCGGCCGAAAATCTATTTTAAAAGCCCAATTTTTCACTTCTGTTTGGTTCAGTGTTTTTCACCTCTTAAATGGAGTTAATAACAATAACACCTGTTACATCTACCTCTGATGGTTGTTGTGAGATTAGATATGTGATGAAGGGCTGGATGCAGTGGCTCACGTCTGTAATCCCAACAATTTGGGAGGCTGAGGTGGGAGGATCACTTGAGCCCAGGAGTTCGAGACCATCCTGGGCAACACAGACCCCATCTCTACTAAAAATTAAAAAAAAAAAAAATTAGCCCTTCATGGTAGCACATGCTTGTAGTCCTAGCTGGTAGGGAGGTTGAGGCAGGAGGATCACTTGAGTGTGGAAGGTTGAGGCTGTAGTGAGCCATGATTGCACCACTGCACTCCAGCCTGGGCAACAGAGAGACATCCTTTCTCAAAAAAAAGAAAAAAAAAAAAGGTATGTGCTGGAGACCTTTCAGAAAAGAGATACATTCCCCACCCTTACATCTCCTGCTCAGTGGCTTTATTCAGGATTTCCAAAAACGGGATAACTCACATGATCTTCAGCTGGTAAATGTATAAACAAAATATGGTATGTCCATACAATAAGATACTACTCATCGATAAAAAGGGACAGACTACTAATGGCAACAACATGGATGAATCTCAGAAGCCTTTTGCTAAGTGAAGGAAACCCCAGCCAGACCCAGAAGACTACATACTATATGATTCAAGTTATATGGTGTTCTGGGAAAGGCAAAACTATAGGGACAAAAAAACCTGGTCCGTGGTTGGTGAGTTGCAGGGAAATTTTTTTGGAGGTGACCGATGGAACTATTCTGTATCTTGATTATTGTAGTGACTATATGCTTTGTCAAACTCACAGAACTGCCGGGCGCAGTGGCTCATGCCTGTAATCCCAACACTTTAGGAGCCTGAGGTGCGTGGATCACTTGAGCTCAGAATTTTTAGACCAGCCTGGGCAACATAGTGAGACCCCATGTCTATAAAATTAGCCAGGCATGGTGGCATGCACCTGTAGTCACAGCTACTTGGGAGGTTGAGGAGGGAAAACTGCTTGGGCCCAGGAGGTCAAGGCTGCAGTGAGCTGTGATTATGCCACTGTACTCCAGTCTGGGTGACAGAGTGAGACCCAGTCTCAAAATATAAATAATTAAAATAAATCGGGAGGCCGAGGCACGAGAATCGCTTGAACCCAGGAGATCGATGTTAACAGTGAGCAATGATTGTGCCACTGCACTCCAGCCTGGGTGACAGAGTGAGACCTGGTCTCAAAAAAATAAATGATTGGCTGGGCACAGTGGCTCACACCTGTAATCCCAGCACTTTGGGAGGCTAAGGCAGGCAGATCACAAGGTCAGGAGTTCGAGACCAACCTGACCAACATGGTGAAACCCCATCACTACTAAAAATACAAAAATTAGCCAGGTGTGGTGGTATGCACCTGTAATCCCAGCTACTCAGGAGGCTGAGGCAGGAGTATTGCTTGAACCCAGGAGGCAGAGGTTGCAGTGAGCTGAGATCACGCCACTGCACTGAAGCCTGGGCCATAAAGCGAGACTGTGTCTAAAAGTAAGTAAGTAAGTAAATAAATAAATAAATACAAAATAATTTGGGCACAGTGGCTCATGCCTGTAATCCCAGCACTTTGGGAGGCCAAGGTGGGCAGATCATGAGGTCAGGAGTTTGAGACCAGCCTGGCCAACATGGTGAAACCCCGTCTCTACTAAAAAGACAAAAATTAGCTGGGCATGGTGGTGTGCACCTGTAATTCCAGCTACTGGGGAAGCTGAGGCAAGAGAATCGCTTGAACCCAGCAGGTGGAGGTTGCAGTGAGCTAAGATTGCACCACTGCACTCCAGCCTGGGCAAGAGCAAGACTCTGTCTCAAAAAAAAAAAAAAAAAAAAAAAATTGGCCAGGTGTTGTGCCTCACACCTGTAATCCCAACAGTTTGGGAGGCCGAGGTGGGTGGATCACTTGAAGTTAGGAGTTCGAGACCAGCCTGGCTAACATTGCGAAACCCTATCTTTACAAAAAATACAAAAATTAGCTGGGCGTGGTGGTATGCGTCTGTAATCCCAGCTACTTAAGAGACTGAGGCTAGAGAATCACTTGAACCTGGGAGGTGGAGGTTGCAGTGAGCTGAAATTGTTCCACTGCATTCCAGCCTGGGCAACAGAGTGAGACTTTGTCTCAAAAAAATAAATAAATAGGCCAGGTGTGGTGGCTCACGCCTGTAATCCCAGCCCTTTGGGAGGCCGAGGCAGGTGGATCACTAGGTCAGGAGTTTGAGACTAGCCTGGCCAACATGGTGAAACCCTGTCACTACTAAAAATACAAAAATTACCTGGGCGTGGTGGCGGGCGCCTGTAGTCCCAGCTACTCAGGAGGCTGAGGCAGGAGAATGGCATGAAACCGGGAGGCGGAGCTTGCAGTGAGCTGAGATCACACCATTGCACTCCAGCCTGGGCGACAGAGTGAGACTCCATCTCTAACTAAATAAATAAACAAACAAATAAAATAAAAAATTAATTAACCTCACAGAACTAAACACTGAAGAGAGTGAATTTTACTGTATGTGAATTTGTTGTATTCTAATTTAAAAGAAAATCACTCAGGCTTCAGGTTAATTCCTTGGCAATCGTGAATACTCTGTGGTGTATAACTTACAGGACAGGGATATCTGAAGTTTCCTGGAGCAGGAGAAGATGGGGTGGGCACAGAACCTCACCAGCTGAACCAGCTGAACTATGTCTTTCCAGGGATTTTGTCAGGGAGAAAAAGTATCGGACAGAGGCTGAGATGTTTGGATGGAGCTTTGTCTTTGAGGACTTTGTCTCCGATGAGCTGAGAAACAAAGCCACCCAGCCAATGAAGGTGAGAGAACCTGGTCTTACAGCTGAGGGGATAGGAGTGGGACCTGGACAGGGAATCCTGTGGGACATGGGTTACCTGGGACACAGTGGAGAATCAGACCTGAGAGCTAGAGGCAGAGGGGAAGCAAGAGAAACTCACCATGGAGCGTCAGATCAGTACACACTCCCAGGAAGTTAACCCTGAACCCAAGTTAGCTCTTGCCTAAAAGTCCAAGTCAGGATAGGGTCCAAGGAACTTGAATCAAGAGATCACCTTGGTGGGCCGGGCGTGGTGGCTCATGCCTATAATCCCAGCACTTTGGGAGGCTGAGGTGGGTGGATCACCTGAGATCAGGAGTTCAAGACCAACGTGGCGAAACCCCGTCTATACTAAAAATACGAAAATTAGACAGGTGTGGTGGCACGCTCTTGTAATCCCAGCTACTCAGGAGGCTGAGGCATGAGAATCGCTTGAACCTGGGAGGCAGAGGTTGCAGTGAGCCGAGATGGCGCCACTGCACTCCAGCCTGGGTGACAGAGTGAGACTCTGTCTCAAAAAAAAAAAAAAAAAAAAAAAATCATCTTGGCAAGCCAACCTCTAATAAGGGTGGTAAGATGGGCTCTATAAAGATTCCAGTCTCAGCTGGGCCCAGCAGCTCATGCCTGTAACCTCAGCACTTTGGGAGGCCGAGGTGGGACAATTGCTTGAGCCCAGGAATTCAAGACCAGCCTGGGCAACACAGATCCCATATCTACAAAAAAAAGAAAAAAAAGAAAATTAGCTGGGCATGGTCATGCACACCTGTAGTCCCAACTACTCAGGAGGTTGAGGTGGGAGGATCACCTGACCCCAGGAGGTTGAGACCACAGTGAGCTGTGAAGGTGCCACTGCACTCTAGCCTGAGTGACAGAGCAAGATCTTGTCTAAAAAAAAAAAAAAAAAAAAAAAAAATTTCAGCCACAGCCTTACTTAGACCCCCTGAGTCTCAGCCTGACGTCTCTGTTCTGTGGCCTGTGGCTCAGTCGGGGAGGTGCCTTTGCTGGGCCAGAGCATCTTGTAGTCGGTCTCCTTTTTTGCAGCCTGTACTCTGGTGGCTTCCAGTGGAAAAGGCATTTTGGAGGCAGGTAAGGGCTGATTCCGCTACCTCATTTTCTACCCCTGCTTGACTCTTTTATTCTCCAGGCCCAGCCTCCTCTCTACCCCTCTTACATCCAGGAACACTGAGTTTCAAAGGAGGATAGGGGAATATCAGGGAAATCGCTCAGCAGGCCTGTTTCGCCTGCCCGAATCCTGTTTCCCGTTACCCATCCATTTCTCCCTTCAGCCTCCTGTAGTCTCTTTTTTCTGACTCCGACCACTCGTCACTCACCTGGCTCTCTTCCAGCTCTCTTGCTCCATCTAGTGGTAAAAGCTGAACGCGGGCGCCCTAAACCTAGCCGGCCTCCGACTTCATGCGCTCCCGGAAGCGTGTCTGCGCTCTCGGAAGCCTGTCTCACTTAATCCTCTGGCTGTCAGCCTGCAGGTCCTGGCTCTGGCATCCGAGAGAGACTGGAGCACCCAGTGTTACACGTGAGCTGGAATGACGCCCGTGCCTACTGTGCTTGGCGGGGAAAACGGCTGCCCATGGAGGAAGAGTGGGAGTTTGCCGCCCGAGGGGGCTTGAAGGGTATCCAGATGATAAGGCGATTTTCCTTTATTCTTCTCCCCATCCTGCCCAGCATGAGGCGCTTTAAAGGGTGGGAAGGGGCTGGGCGCGGTGGCTCATGCCTGTAATCCCAGCACTTTGGGAGGCTGGGGCAGGAGGATCACTTGAGGCCAGGAGTAAAAGACCAGCCTGGGCAATATAGGGAGACCCCGTCCCTCTGAAAAATACAAAAATGAGCTGGGCCTGGTGGCATGTGCCTGTAGTCCCAGCTACTCAGGAAGCTGAGGCGAGAAGATCCTTTGAGCCTAGGAGTTCAAAGCTGCAGCGAGCTATGATCGCACCACTGCTCTCTGGCCTGAGTGACAGAACAAGACCCTGTCTCAAAAAAAAAAAGGGGGGGGTTGGGGGTGGGGCAGGAAGTGTCTGTGTTCCCTAGAGCAGTGCTTCTTAAGCTATCTGTGGTGGAGGACCAGTAGTTTTTTTATTTCTAGTCCATCTCAGACTGATATATTTATAAAATACCATAAAAATTAATAACTGGAAAATTGAAAGAACAGACATAAAATATTTTATTGGAAATTCCACAGACATGTTACATTTCAATAAATATAACTAGAGCAACATAGCATAAGGAAAAAGAAGGATTACCAAGACTACACACCTCTGCCTCTGGAGTACAGGGATTAATGTTTAGAATCACTGTTTGCGGCCGGGCGCAGTGGCTCACGCCTGTAATCCCAGCACTTTGGGAGGCCGAGGTGGGTGGATCACGAGGTCAGGAGATCGAGACCATCCTGGCTAACACAGTGAAACCCCGTCTCTACTAAAAATACACAAAAAAATTAACTGGGCGTGGTGGCAGGCACCTGTAGTCCCAGCTACTTGGGAGGCTGAGGCAGGAGAATGGCCTGAACCTGGGAGGCGGAGGTTGCAGTGAGCTGAGATCACGCCACTGCACTCCAGCCTGGGTGAGAGAGTGAGACTCCGTCTCAAAAAAAAAAGAATCACTGTTTGCTCCTAACTCGGTCATTTGTCATTCTGCAATCCTAATTACACAGAAAGTTAGGACTGCAAAAAGCAACTCCCCACATTAAACCCCTCTACACAATCTTTCAGTGAATACCAGGTACATCAGTGATCAAAGTTTTTTGTTTTTTGTTTTGAGACAGTCTAGCTCTGTCGCCCAAGGCTGGAGTACAGTGGCACGATCTCAGCTCACTGCAACCTCCGCCTCCCGGGTTCAAGGGATTCTCCTGCCTCAGCCTCCCTAGTACTTGGGATTACAGGCACCTGCCACTACGCCCAGCTATTTTTTTTTTTTTTTTTGTGAGACAGAGTCTCGGTCTGTCGCCCAGGCTGGAGTGTGGTGGTGCGATCTTGGCTCACTGCAAGCTCCGCCTCCCAAGTTCATGCCATTCTCCTGCCTCAGCCTCCCAAGTAGCTGGGACTACAGGCGCCCGCCACCTCGCCTGGCTAATTTTTTGTATTTTTTGTAGAGACGGGATTTCACTGTGTTGGCCAGGCTGGTCTCGAACTCCTGACCTCGTGATCCACCTGCCTCGGTCTCCCAAAGTGCTGGGATTACAAGTGTGAGCCACCGTGCCTGGCCAACGATTGAAGTTTTGTTTTTTTTTTTTTTTTTTGAGACGGAGTCTTGCTCTGTCGCCCAGGCTGGAGTGCAGTGGCACGGTCTCGGCTCACTGTAAGCTCCACCTCCTGGGTCACGCCATTCTCTTCCCTCAGCCTCCCGAGTAGCTGGGACTACAGGCGCCCGCCACCACGCCTGGCTAATTTTTTGTATTTTTAGTAGAGACAGGGTTTCATCATGTTAGCCAGGATGGTCTCGATCTCCTGACTTCGTGATCCACCCGCCTCGGCCTCCCAAAGTGCTGGGATTACAGGCGTGAGCCACCACGCCCGGCCCTTCGAAGTTTTTAATATGACCTGTGAGGTTGCCTCTGGCTCATTCATTTATGCAATCTAAGTCCAATGTCAAGTTTCTCAATTTCTGTACTTTTCTCAACATGAACTGATAACAGATGCTTTATAAACTGGCTCAGGTCCGAAGAACCATGCTTAGGATTGCATTGCCCTGGAGCACATGAGGAGGCCAGGGCCCTCTAACGTAGTTCAGTGAGTGGAGAGGATGGGCATGGGAAATAAAAGCAGGTCATTCACTCTCTTTTTTCTCATCACCCTCTAACTTCCTTTTGGTTCCCTCACTCTTTCTGTGTTTTTTTTTCCTTCCCTAATTCTTCACCTCCCCCTCCTCTGCTGCCTCCTTGGTCTCCTCGCAGGTCAAGTTTACCCATGGGGGAACCGGTTCCAGCCAAACCGCACCAACCTGTGGCAGGTAAGACCTACGTTCCTCCTTTCACCAAGCATCGACAGAGACCTGCTGGAGGCTGGGCACTATGTTGTTAAGCCACGGCATCCAGAGGGCTTGGGTTCTAATGCAACTGATGACTCATAAGCTGGTAAAGTAAAAGACAATGGGTCATAAGTACTTTCTTTTTTTTTTTTTTTTTTTGAGACAGAGTCTCTCTCTGTCGCCCACGCTGGAGTGCAGTGGTGCGATCTTGGCTCACTGCAACCTCCACCTCCCAGGTTCAAGCGATTCTCCTGTCCCGATCTCCCAAGTAGTTGGGATTACAGGTGCCTGCCACTGTGCCCAGCTAATTTTTTTGTATTTTTAGTAGAGATGGGGTTTTGCCATGTTGGCCAGGCTGGTCTCAAACTCCTGACCTCAGGTGATCCACCCACCTCGGCCTCCTAAAGTACTGGTATCACAGGCATAAGCCACCGTGCCCAGCCAGCATAAGTACTTTCTATTAAAGATTTGTAGGGCTGGGTGCAGTGGCTCATGCCTGTAATCCCAGCACTTTGGGAGGCCAAGGCAGGTGGATCACCTGAGGTCAGGAGATCAAGACCAGCCTGGCCAATATGATGAAACCCTGCTTCTACCACAAATAAAAGATTAGCTGGGCACGGTGGCATGCACCTGTAATCCCAGCTGCTTGGGACTTGGGCAGGAGAATCACTTGAACCCAGGAGGCAGAGGTTGCAGTGAGCTAAGATCATGCTGCCATTGTACTCCAGCATGGGCGACAGAATGAGACCCTGCCTCAAAAAAAAAAAAAAAAAAAAAAAAAAGTGAATAAATAATAAATAAAACTAAAATAAGCAAACAAAAAAGCACTGTCCTGAGAAGGCAGGCAGGAGTAGGCTGCAGTGCTCAGGCATGAGGCACGGGGGCAGGATGCGGAGGATCCTGTCTTCTTGAGGCTCTATGGCATGTGGGGTTCCAGGCAGAAGGCAGGATGTTGCTGAGAGTGGAGAAGTCAGGTGCGGGCTGGGCTTGACCTGGAGCCCTGTGGGTACAGGGGAAACACTCTTCCTAATCCAGCAGGGGGGTCACCCTGGGGTTGTGAGGTGATGGGTTTGGGAGCTCTGGATAGGAATCTTAGGTCACCGCCCCGTGCCCTTCCCCTTCCCCAGATGCGACAGCAAGACGACCTTGGTTTTCCTCTGGATAGGCATGAGGACCTGCTTTGGGATAGGTGGTAAATCCTTTACCCTTCCTTTCTCCCATCAGGGAAAGTTCCCCAAGGGAGACAAAGCTGAGGATGGCTTCCATGGAGTCTCCCCAGTGAATGCTTTCCCCGCCCAGAACAACTACGGTAAGAGCTCTCTTGGGCTTGCAACCGTGCCCACGAACTGGCTGCTGGGACCGTCGTATCTGAGAGAGGAGGCAGAGGGAAGCACCTCCCTTCTCCCAGTTGGCCCCCAGGACCTCAGAGGGTAGGTGGGGTGGTCTGCGGGTCCCAGCCTGGCCTGACCCGCCGGTGGGGCTGCAGGGCTCTATGACCTCCTGGGCAACGTGTGGGAGTGGACAGCATCACCGTACCAGGCCGCTGAGCAGGACATGCGCGTCCTCCGGGGGGCATCCTGGATCGACACAGCTGATGGCTCTGCCAATCACCGGGCCCGGGTCACCACCAGGTGAGGGGCTTGGTCCCAGGCAACGCGGGGCCTTGTAGTTGGGGGCTGAGATCTGAATCCTGGTCCCCGAATGCCCCCACCTTCACACCACCAACCGTCTGTGTGAAGGTTGGTCCCAGCACCTCCCTGAGCCTGTGCCCAGTTGTGGGTACAGAAAAGAAAGCCAGCAGCACTTGCTATGAAAAGCAAAGGGACCCAGGACACCTTGTGACTCTCTTGCCAGCTCTTGGTACCCAGGGAGACTGTGTGTGGCATCTTAATTATGGGGTTTCTCCTCTTGTCCTTACCACTAGGTGGGCAAAGGGAGGGAAGTAGAATGACCACACCAGTAGGTCATTACTGGTGGTCATGGACTTACTGACTCTTCAAACCGGTGGGCACATGAAAAATCTTTTTTTTTTTTTTTTTGAGACAGAATCTTGCTCTGTTGTCCAGGCTGGAGTGCAGTGGTGCAGTCTCAGCTCACTGCAGCCTCAAACTGCCAGGCTCTAGCGATTCTCCCACCTCAGCTCCCCAAGTATCTGGGACTACAGGCGTGCACCACTATGCCCAGCTAATTTTTGTAGAGATGAGTTTTTGCCTTGTTGCCTAGGTTTGTCTCATACTCCTGGACTCAAGCAATCAGCCCGCCTTGGCCTCCCAGAATGCTAGGATTACAGGCGTGAGCCACTGCACCCGGCCGCCATATTCTCATTGCTTGTGGACAGATTTTCTCTACTGAGCTGTTGTCAACTGCTAACATAGAAGTTAGTCACTGTCTTTTCTGCCCTCCAGTGCTGTCTCTTGGGGCCACTGTCCCTCCCCCTACTCTTGCAAGGCTCCTTTTGTCCCAAAGCCCCTTCATGTCCCCTTTCTCCCAGGACTGGCACAGGCTCAGGACCTGTCCTCACACCAGGCTTCTTTCCAGACCATGCCCTCCCCAGCCCTCAGGCTCCCTGATCATGGCCGGCCCTGCGGGTGAGGCAGGGAAGATGGGTAAGCCCCTAGGCCTCTTTCTCAGGACGTGTCTGTCCTCTCTCCCCTTCTCTGCTGGCAGGATGGGCAACACTCCAGATTCAGCCTCAGACAACCTCGGTTTCCGCTGTGCTGCAGATGCAGGCCGGCCGCCAGGGGAGCTGTGAGCAGCCAGATGGTGACAAGGAGAAAAGCCCTCCAGGGTCACTGTCATTCCCTGGCCACGTTGCAAACAGCACAATTCCAAGCTAGGGAGCTTCAGCCTCAGGAAAGAACTTCCCCTTCCCTGTCTCCCATCCCTCTGTGGCAGGCGCCTCTCACCAGGGTAGGAGAAGACTCAGCCTCCTGTGTTTTGGAGAAGGGGCCCAACGTGTGTTGACGGTGGCTGGGAGCCAGGTGTTTCTCTTAGAGGCCAAGTATTATTGACACAGGATTGCAAACACGCAAACAATTGGAACAGAGCGCTCTGAAAGGCCATTTGTTAAGCATTTTTTTTTTTTTTGAGACGGAGTCTCGCTCTGTCGCCCAGGCTGGAGTATAGTGGCGCAATCTTGGCTCACTGCAAGCTCCACCTCCCGGGTTCACGCCATTCTCCTGCCTCAGCCTCCCGAGTAGCTGGGACTACAGGCGCCCACCACCACGCCCGGCTAATTTTTTTTTTATATTTTTAGTAGAGACGGGGTTTCACCGTGGTCTCGATCTCCTGACCTCGTGATCCACCCGCCTCGGCCTCCCAAAGTGCTGGGATTACAAGCGTGAGCCACCACGCCCAGCCTTGTTAAGCATTTTAAAATCTATTCTCTCCCCCTTTCTCCCTGGATGATTCAGGAAGCTGACATTGTTTCCTCAAGGCAGATTTTTCCTGGTTCTGTTTTCTCAGCCAGTTGCTGTGGAAGAATGCTTTCTTCGTGGCCTCATCTGTGGTTTCATGTCCCTCTGAAGGAAACTAGTTTCCACTGTGTAACAGGCAGACATGTAACTATTTAAAGCACAGTTCAGTCCTAAAAGGGTCTGGGAGAATGAAATGATGTACTAGGTGAAGCAGTGCATTGTGGGAATCACAAAGCAAATAGTACTCCAGAAAGACAAATACCAGAAGCTTCCTATTCTTTTTTTTTTTTTTTTTTTTGAGACAGGATCTTGCTCTATTGCCCAGGCTAGAGTGCAGTGGTGATCACGGCTCACTGCAGCCTTGAACTCCTGGGCCCAAGCAATTCTCCCACCTCAGCCTCCTGAGTAGCTGGGACTACAAGTGTGCACCACCATGCCTGGCTAATTTTTTGAATTTTTGTAGTGATAGGCTCTCACTCTGTTGCCCAGGGTGGTCTCGAACTCCTGGCCTCAAGTGATCCTCCCACCTCGACCTCCCAAAGGGCTGGGATTACAGGTGTGAGTCACCTCGCCTGGGCCCCCTTCTCCATATGCCTCCAAAAACATGTCCCTGGAGAGTAGCCTGCTCCCACACTGTCACTGGATGTCATGGGGCCAATAAAATCTGCGATTGTGTATCTCAGACATTTCTTTGTCTTTGATCCTCACCCTGTGACCCTAAGAGAAGAAGGCCTGAGTGTCAGTAACTCTGGGCCTCCCCTAAAGAGAAATGGAGATGCTGGCTCATCTAGGAAGTGGAGGAGCAGGGGGTTCCTGGTTCTCAGGCCACGTGTGATCTCTGCCCACCCAGGGCCTGCCCCAGCCTGCAGGTATTGCCGTGTGGTGGGAACACCCGCTTCCCTTGTGCACAGCCTTTGAGAGGGGATCGTGGCCTCAGCTCCAGGGGTTTCTGGCCAGGGCCAAGTGCTCCTTCTGCAGAGGTCTGCACGCGTCTCACCCCTTTGATTTGTATTTCCGTGGCTTCCCCTCCCCACCTGCCCCCCAGCCCTCCCTGACTGGCCAGCCCCTCAGTAGTCCTCCTCGGCTAGGGAGAGGAGCACGGCCTTGGGTGTGTTCTCGAAAAGGGCAGCCCGGTTCTGCTGCTGCCCCTTCTTCACCCAGTGGCCATAGATTCGGAAAGCGTAGGCGTCGATGAGCCGGCGCAGAGGCCGGAGGGCGTAGGGGTCTCGGATGACGATCTCCCGGGTCACCGGCTTCACCCGGCGGTACTGGTAGTAGATCCGCACTGAAGCCAGCACGGTGAGAGCGATCACCTGCAGGGCCAGCCGGAGAAGTTGGGCTGCAGCACTCCCCTGCCAGGACCTGCCCCTCCAGCGCAGGGACGCTCTGGGCTCGTTTGCCACGAAGCCTTGGGTGGCTTCTGCGGGGCCCTCCTAGTGTCCCCCACTTCCCACTTGGCCAGCATCCGCAGGGACGGAGCCAGTGGGCTGACACCTGCCGTCTCTGAAGCCATCACAGGGCAGCTGGGAGGGGAGGGGTGGGTACTCTGGAAATTCACGGGTGTAAGGACTCCTGGGAGAGGAGAGGGCTTAGAGGTTTGCACTTGGGGAGCTGGCAGGCCTGGATCAGGACGCTTCGTACCTTGAACTTCCCCCGGGGGCTGAAGTGCCGCACTTCCTCTACCACGTACTGCTGGAAGAAGGGGTGTGCCAAGGCCTCTTCCGCTGTGTAGCGGTTCTGGGGTTGCACCACTAGGAATCGGGAGACCTGTGAGGGGAGGAGAGGGGAACTGGGAACGTCAAGGCAGGTCCCCTCCAGCATGTCAGGAGAGGGGGGGCCTCCCCGGGCAGGGGCGCCTGGCATTGAGGCCCTGAGCCCAGGAGCCAGTTGGCCTGGCCTCTCACCAGGTCCTTCACGGTGTCCGAGTAATCATCCCACTCGGGCGAGCCAAACTGGTAGTTGCCGCTCATGATCATCCTCAGCATCAGCATCTGCTTCCGGTGCCAGAAGGGCGGGGAGCCGGCCAGCAGCGTGTACATGATGACGCCAGTGCTCCACCTGGACGTGCGAGGGCCCAGGGCCACTTACCCAGCGCCAGGGGCACTGGCCCAGCCCTGCCTGCTTCCTCCCTTGCCCAGCCTAGCTGGGTGCTCCTCCTTTCCCTGCGCACTCACATGTCCACCTCTTTCCCGTAGCCTGGGTGGTCCTCATTCATGGAGCACTCGATAATCTCAGGGGCCAGGTAACTGGGGGTCCCACAGACCTCTGCAGGAACAGTCATCATCAGGGCAGGTCAGCAGGGCGCTCAGAAGAGGAAGTCCAGGCCGGCCGCAGTGGCTCATTTCTATAATTCTAGCACTTTGGGAGGCCAAGGCAGGCGGCTCACCTGAGGCCAGGAGTTCGAGACCAGCCTGGCCAACATGGTGAAACTCCATCTCTACTAAAAATAGAAAAATTAGCTGGGCGTGGTGGCATGTGCCTGTAGTCCCAGCTACTCAGGAGGCTGAGGCAGGAGAATCGCTTGAACCTGGGAGGTAGAGGTTGCAGTGAGCTGAGATCGCCCCACTTCACTCCAGCCTGGCGACAGAGTGAGACTCTGTCTCAAAAAAAAAAAAGAAGAAGAAGTCCAAAGAGACGATGGAGATGGAACAGAAATGGCGCTTGGGCTGAGACTCCCCCAACATCCACCAACTTAAGGGCCCAGGGCAGGGCGGGGTATTGCCCACAGGGCCACCAGCTCATGGCTCATTGCTTCCCTGGGCACTTCTAGCCTTCCTGGCCTGGAACAAGGGTAATGGGAATCTGGGAGAGGACTTACCTGAACAAATGCCTAGCCCTGCGGGGCGCGGTGGCTCACGCCTGTAATCCCAGCACTTTGGGAGTCCGAGGCGGGCAGATCACAAGATCAGGAGTTTGAGACCAGCCTGACCAACATGGTGAAACCCTGTCTCTACTAAAAATACAAAAATTAGCTGGGCGTTGTGGCACGTGCCTGTAATCCCAGCTACTCAGGAAGTTGAGGCAGGAGAATCGCTTGAACTCGGGAGGTGGAAGTTGCAGTGAGCCGAGATCGTGCCACTGCACTCCAGCCTGGGCGACAGAGTGAGACTCCATCTCAAAAAAAAAAAAAAAGAAAGAAAGAAAAAGAAAAAGAAATTCCTAGCCCTTGAAATGGTGGAATTTTATTCTGGGGAACAATTAAGTTAGGGAAGAAACCCAGGCCATCTCTATTCCACGGAGGGTTGATTGAGCACCCGAGGCCCAGACATGGGCCAAGGCCATGTTACCAGACCTCGCAGCCTCTCTCCCGGCTCCAGCTGGCAGGAAAAGCCAAAGTCTGTGAGTTTGATGTTCATGTTGTCATCCAAGAGAATGTTCTCGGGCTTCAGGTCCCGGTGCACGATGTTGAGTTTGTGCAAGGTGCAGATCACCTCCAGCAGAGCTCGCATGATCTTTCTAGGGTGGGGCACACACTTGTTACTCTTCCTCTGCTCAGGGTCAGGCAACAGGCAGGGAGACACAGCTCACATTTCAGCCACACTGCAAGGGAGCAGCACACATGCCCAGCCCAGACACGTGCATGCCCTGCCTCCCGAGACCCTAGTGCCTGTGGCCCTAGGCCAAGTGGGAGGGAGCGGAGAGAAGGGCAGAGGGACCCTCACCTGGTTTCCTTCTCACTCAAGGTGACCTTCTCAGTGAGATAGTCAAAGAGCTCCCCTCTCTTCATACTGTGGAAACAGAGGGTTGATAGCTGGATCGGTCCCAAGACCACCACCACCCTTACCCTGCTCCCCGAGAGCTGCCTTCCGCCCTGATACCTCTAGAAGCTAAGTGGGCCACTCCCTATGGAGAACCACAGTCTGGGGAGAGGAGCCAGGAAAGTGAGAGAAGTGTTCTGGAAGAACTGGGAGAAAAGCAAAGGAGGCTGGAGAGGTGGCCCACATCAGGGGCTCAGGCTCTCATCAACCCTCCGAGAAATAGAGATGGCCTAGGTTTCTCCCCGACTTAATTTTTCCCACCATTTCATGGGGTAGGCATTTCTTCAGCTAAGTCCTCTCCCCAGGTTCCCATTACCCTAGTTCCAGGCCAGGATGGCTAGAAGTGACCAGGGAAGCAATAGGCCCCGAGCTGGTGGCCCTGTGAGTAGTACCTTGCCCTGCCCTGGGCCCTGAAGTTGGTGGACTTGGGGGAGTCCCAGCCCAAGCACCATTTCTGTTCCATCTCCATTGTATCAGTGTCTTCCCATCTGTGGAAGTGACAGTGTGGACTGGGATGTATCGGGGCCTAAGTGATGGCTGGAGGCTGAAAGAGGGGATTATGAACCACTGGCCCGGGACCCCAGACCCAGATCAGAAGGACATGAGTATCCTGATTTTTTTTTTTTTTTGAGATGGAGTTTTTGCTTGTCGCCCAGGCTGGAGTGCAATGACGCAATCTTGGCTCACTGCAACCTCTGCCTCCCAGGTTCAAGCAATTCTCCTGCCTCAGCCTCCTGAGCAGCTGGGATTACAGGTGCCCACTATCACACTCAGCTAATTTTTGTATTTTTAGTAGAGACAGCGTTTCATCATGTTGCCCAGGCTGGTCTTGAACTCCCAACCTCAGGTGATCACCCGCTTCGGCCTCCCAAAGTGCTGGGATTACAGGCGTGAACCACCACACCTGGCCGAGTATCCCGATTTTTTCCCAGGAAACAAATGGGAAGAATCGGCTGTGCAAGAGTTGCAGGAGCAAAGTTTGCCAATTACAGGATTAAGAATTGAAGTTCAATCATCTTACCTCCTGGGATGATCTAGAAAGAACACTCTGCCTGAACAATCTAGTTATACCCTGGAGGGCTCCTCAGGGCAGCATTAAAAATAGCTTCCCCCAGCAACTTCTTCAAAGGTTAAAGACATTTGAGCTGTCCCCAAGGGCTATACAGGACAGTGCCACAGAGCAGTCGAGACAGTTGCTGCCGGTGAGTCTGGAGGGGTCCGAGAAAGTCTCCCTGTGTTGCCCAGGCTGGAGTGCAGTGGCACGATCTCAGCTAACTGCAACCTCTGCTTCCTGGGTTCAAGCCATTCTTGTGCCTCAGCCTCCTGAATGACTGGGATTACAAATACCTGTCACCAGGCTGGGCTAACTTCTGTATTTTTTGTAGAGATGGGTTTCGCCATGTTGCCCAGGCTGGTCTTGAACTCCAGGCTTCATCTGATCCACCTGCCTCGGCCTCCCAAAGTACTGGGATTACAGGGTGAACCACCATGCCTGGCCTTAATTTTATATTTTTTTGTAGAGATGGGGTCTCACTTTGTTTCCCAGGCTGGTCTCAAACTCCTGGCCTCAAGCAGTCCTCCCCCCTCAGCCTCCCAAAGTGTTGAGATTACAGGTGTGAGGCACCGTGCCTGGCCGATAAGTCTGGAATCTGCATTTCACAGAGCACTTTGTGTTGTTCACATTTGATGCTTAGCAATAAGGGGCTCAGCTTACTAATCCTATTGATGCCGAAGCAGGGGCATGATGATGGTGGTGATGGTGATGATGACATTGATCTTTGGACCACACCCCAGGTGCATCCTCTACCACCTGCCTCTCTCCTCGATACTGCTGGCCTCCCTTTTTCCAGTCCCGCCTCATTACAGTCGTCCCTAGATAGTCAGTGAGGTCTTTCAAAAGGAAGTCAGGCTGGGTGCGGTGGCTCACACCTGTAATCCCAGGACTTTGGGAGGCTGAGGCAGGTGGATCACTTGAGGTCAGGAGTTCGAGACCAGACTGGCCAACATGGCGAAACTCTGTCTCTACTAAAACAATACACACGTAAAAAATTTGCTGGGCATAGTGGTGGGCGTCTGTAATCCCAGCTACTACTTGGGAGGCTGAGGCAGGAGAATCGCTTGAACCCAGGAGACGGAGGTTACAGTGAGCTGAGATCGCACCACTATACTCCAGTCTGGGTGACAATAGCAAAACTGTCTCAAAAAAAAAAAAAAAAAAAAAAAAAGTAGATCACGTCACTCTCCCAGTCTTGATCCTCCAAACTCCTTACCATGGCTAAAATGCCTGCAGGACCTGGTCTTTGGTGCTGACCGACCTTACATCCTGCCACTCTCTGCTTGGGTCACTTCCTGGATATGCTTTCCTGACCACTCAGTCTAAGGAGCCCCTGTCTCTTGCTAACCCCTTTTTCTACTTTATTATGTCTACAGTCATCCGTCTTTATCTGCACAGGCTATGTTCCAAGACCCCCAGTGGATGCCTGAAACCATGGATAGCACTGAAGCCTATACTTACTATGTTTTTCTTATATTTACATACCTAAGATAAAGTTTATAAATTAGGCACAGTCAGAGATTAACAACCAATAATAAAATAGAACAATTATATCAATATACTGGGCCAGGCATGGTGGCTTATACCTGTAATCCCAGCACTTTGGGAGGCCGAGGTGGGAGAATCACATGAAGCCAAGAGTTTTGGGGGTTTTTTTGTTTTGTTTTGTTTTGTTTTTGAGATGGAGTTTTGCTCTTATAGCCCAGGCTGGAGTTCAATGGCGCAATCTCGGCTCACTTCAACCTCCGCCTCCCGGGCTCAAGCGATTCTCCTGCCTCAGCCTCCCGTGTAGCTGAGGCCTCAGCCTCCCCAAAGTGCTGGGATTACAGTTGTGAGCCACTGCGCCCGGCCTGTAGCTAATAATTATTAGCATTGACACTATGCCAGTCACTGTGCTATTATCACTCCCATAATACTGATGAGAAAACTGAGATTTAAAGAAATGATCCAGCTCACGAGTGGTGAACCCGAGTTTCCAAACCCGGCAGCCTGACCCAGGGGCTGATCTGTCTAAACACCGTGACTGTATTTGGCATCCTCAGCGCAGGAGCTGGCTATGGTCTCCAGGCAGCCCTGGGGTTGGGGAGGGGATGACAGTCAGAGGTTCTCTCAGGTGTGGCTTGCTCCAGGGCTGGGTACTTACAGGTCAAACACCAAGAAGAAGAAAGTGTTGGTCTCATAAGTGTCCTTCAGCTGTACTGAAATGGAAATGGCTAGCTTGTCTCAAGTAGCAGGGGAGCCCAGGCAGGGGCAGCCGGGGCACGGGGGTCAGGACCGAGGCTGCTGTGGGCTAACTTCAAAAGCTGACAGGGGAATCAGGAGGGTGCTCAAAGGACGTCAACCCGTGGTGTGGGCAGGCCCAGGGACTTTATTATTATTATTATTATTATTAGAGACAGGATCTCACTGTCTCACCCAGGCTGGAGTGTAATACTGCAATCATAACTCACTGCAGCCTCAAACTACTGGGCTCGAGAGATGCTCCTGCCTCAGCCTCCCAAGTGGCTGGGATTACAGGTGTGCACCCGCATGCCTGGCTAATTCAGCCCAGGGACATCAAACCCCCATTCCCCTGCCTGCATCCATCCCTGCTGGGACCCCTTCTGTCAGAGCAGCGAGGGTGGAGCTGGGAGCCTTGAGCCTGGGTGGTTCTAGCTGGCTGTGCGGTGGGGCCACATTCCCTGGCTTGGGCTGTCAGGGCAGAATCACAGGGGGGCACCCCGCCGTGTGGCTTGGGGCATCACTCACTGATGTTGGGGTGCCCTGAGACCTTGCGCAGGATGTCCACCTCCTTCAGCGTGGCTTCTCGCAGCTCCCGCACCTCCTCCGGGCTGAAGCTGCCTCCACCGGTGACGTCGATGACCTTCACGGCATACTCCTGGCTTGTGGGCTTGTGGATGCATCGCCTGACCACACTGCTAATGCCCCTGGGAGTGCAGAGGACAGATGGTCTCGGGGGCCCCTCAGCCCATGGGGGGTCCCAGATTCCAGGCTGCAGCAGAGATGTCCTGCCCTTGTCAAGAGATTTACACTTTCCCCCAACTTCCTCTGAGCTTTTGGAAATGGTGGATGAATAAATACAGGCACAAACAGGTGATTTGCCCAGAACTGGTGAGTAACAAGCCTGCTCTCAGGCCGTGTGACTCCTAGTTCAGTGCTTTTTTTTTTTTTTTTTTTTGAGATGGAGTCTCACTCTGTCGCCAGGCTGGAGTGCAGTGGCACGATCTTGGCTCACTGCAACCTCCACCTCCCGGGTTCAAGCAATTCTCTTGCCTCAGCCTCCTGAGTAGCTGGACTACAGGTGCCTGCCACCACACAGAGCTAATTTTTGTATTTTTACTGGAGACGGGGTTTCACCATGTTGGCCAGGCTGGTCTCAAACCCCTGATCTCAGGTGATCCTCCTACCTTGGCCTCCCAAAGTACTGGTATTGCAGGCATGAGCCACTGTGCCTGGCCGCCCCCTCCTTTTTTTTTTTTTTTTTTTTAAAATAGAGATGATTAGCCAGACCTGGTGGCACATACCTGCTGTCCCAGCTACTAGGGAGGCTGAGGTGGGAGGATCACTTGAGCCTAGGAGGCAGAGATTGTATTGAGTCAAGATCATGCCACTGTACTCCAACCTCGATGACAGGGCAAGACCCTATCTTAACCAAAACAAAACAAAACAAAAAGATACGGGGTCTTGCTATGTTGCCCAGGCTGATCTTGAACTCTTGGCCTCAAGCAGTCTTCCTGCTTCAGCCTCCCAAAAGTGCTGGGATTACATGTGTGAGCCATTGCACCTGCCCCTGGGAACTGTTTGCTGGGAGAGGTTTCTCTTATTAGTCCTGGCTTCAGGAGGGCATGACCCCAAACCAAGGGTTTCTCCAAGTGAACAGCACTTTGGGGATGAAAGTGGGGTTAGTACTCGGGGTGGAGCAGAGGTGGCTGTAGCCTACAGGGCCTGCTGGAGCCTAGGACAGCACTTCGTGGGGAAAGCTTGGGCTTTACCTGCCCAGGATCTCTTTGGGCTCATAATTCTCATAGAAGTTCTGTGCAGAATGAGAGTCCAGCAGTGCCTCGTCCCGGGTCATGCTCAGATCTTCAGTGGGGGAACTCTGGGTGGCTCTGAGAGGGGAACAGAAAGAAGCTGTCACCCTTCCTGACCCAGGGGGTGTTCTCCCTGGAGCCTGGAACTGCTTCTCACTCATCCTTACATCTCCTGGCACCACACTGGCCTACAGTGAATGTTCCAAATAAATGTTTGTGAATTGAGGCCAGGCGTGGTGGCTCACACCTATAATCCCAGCACTTTGGGAGGCTGAGGCAGACAGATCAGGATTTTGAGACCAGCCTGGCTAACATAGTGAAACCTCATCTCTACTATACAAAAATTAGTCGGATGTGGTGGCACACGCTTGTAGTCTCAGCTACTTGGGAGGCTGAGGCAGGAGAATCGCTTGAACCCAGGAGGCAGAGGTTGCAGTGAGCCGAGATCACATCACTGCCCTCCAGCCTGGGCGACACAGCCAGTCTCCCACTCAAATAAAAAAAAATCTTCTTTGTAGAGATAGGGTCTTGCTCTGTTACCCAGGCTGGAGTGCAGTGGTACAATCATAGCTCACTGCCGTGTCAACCACCTGGGCTCAAGTGATCCTCACACCCTAGCCTCCTGAGTAGCTGGGACTAAAGTATCCCCCAGGCTGGAGTGCAGTGGTGCAATCTTGGCTCTTAGCTCACTGCAACCTCCACCTCCCAGGTTCAAGCGATTCTCCTGCCTCAGCCTCCCAAGTAGCTGGAATTACAAGCACCTACCACCACGGCCGGCTAATTTGTTGTATTTTAGTAGAGACAGGGTTTTGCCATGTTGGCCAGGCTCGTCTCGAACTCCTGACCTCAGGTGATCTGCCCGCCTTGGTCTCCCAAAGTGCTGGGATTACAGGCGTGAACCACCATGCCCGGCCCTAATATTTAAGTTTTTTGTAGAGATGGGGTCTCCCTATGTTGCCCAAGCTAGTCTCAAACTCCTTGCCTCAAGCAATCTTCCCGCCTCAGCCTCCCAAAGAGATGGGATTATAGGCATGAACCACCACTGGACTTGGCCACAATTTCCTTTTTAATAGGCCACTCCTGTAGCCTCTCCTTATCTGCCCTTGTTGTGACTGTGCTCCCTGAAAACACACCCCCTTCTAGGACAGGCTTCCTGAACTCCATCCCACTGCTCCTTCCTCATGTTTTTTGTTTATTTGTTTGTTTTTGTTTTGTTTTGTGGAGACAGAGTCTCGGTCTGTCACCCAGGCTGGAGTGCAATGATGTGATCTTAGTTCACTGCAACCTCCGCCTCCTGGGTTCAAGCAATTCTCCTGCCTCAGCCTCCACAGTAGCTGGGATTACAGACACGCACCATCATGCCTGGCTAATTTTTGTATTTTTAGTAGAGATGGGGTTTCACCACGTTGGCCGGGATGATCTCGAACTCTTGACCGCAAATGATCCGCACACCTTGGCCTCCCAAAGTGCTGGGATTACAGGCATGAGCCACTGCACCCGGCCCTCCTCATGTATTCTATCCATAACTGGGACTTTCATAATCACTCACTCACTCATTCATTACATCTCCATTCTGCAGACACTGAACACCCACTCTTTGCCAACCACCATGCTGGGTGCTCTGAGGGATGGAGAGCTGGGTGGGTCCATCCTGGTCCCTGCCTCTGGTGTCACTTGTCAGTGCATGCTGTCACCTCCCCCGCTAGATTATCATCTCTAGGATGTCCTAGCCATCTCTGCCCCCCATACCCAGTGCAGGTGTCCGGCAGGGGCTATACCTTGAATGTGTGTCAAGGGTTGGGCAGGTACCCCTTTGGCTCAGGGTCCTGTCGGCAGAATGCCTCATATCCTACCTAACAATGGCCAGTGAGCCCTTGAGTGGTCCTGCTGCAGCATAGAGGCAGTACAGAGCCAGTACACTCAGGCCTGGACACAGAGGCGATGAGCTACCCCGCCTTGTGTCAGGAACATGGAGGCTCCTACCAGGGAACTCAACTCCTGCTTCAATGTAGGATTTAGGCCTAGCGTGATGGCTCACACCTGTCATCCCAGCACTTTGGGAGGCTGAGGTGGTCAGATTACTTGAGGTCAGGAGTTTGAGACCAGCTGGGCCACATGGCGAAACCCCATCTCCGCAAAAAATACAAAAATTAGCCAGGCATGATGGCTCTCGGACCTGTGGTCCCAGCTACTTGGGAGGCTGAGGCAGGAGGATCACTTGAACCCAGGAGGTGGAGGTTGCAGTGAGCTGAGAGCACACCAGTGCACTCCAGCCTAGGTAACGGAGTGAGACTCTGTCTCAAAAACAAGACAAAACAGGCCGGGCGCAGTGGCTCATGCCTGTAATCCCAGCACTTTGGGAGGCCGAGGCAGGAGGATCACGAGGTCAGGAGATCGAGACCATCCTGGCTAACACGGTGAAACCCTGCTTCTACTAAAAAATACAAAAAATTAGCCGGGCATGGTGGCAGTTGCCTGTAGTCCCAGCTACTCAGGAAGCTGAGGCAGGAGAATGGCGTGAACCCAGGAGGCAGAGCTTGCAGTGAGCTGAGATCGTGCCACTGCACTCCAACCTGGGCAACAAGTGAGACTCTGTCTCAAAAAAAAAAAAAAGACAAAACAAAACAAATCAGATGCAGGATTTGAGGAATGCAGAAAACCAACAGGGAAAAGGGCAGATAGAAAACAGGCCCAACCTGCCACTCAGCAGGGCCAAAGCTGCCTCCAACCCCCTTCCCCCGACTGCTTCTGGGCCTAAGAAGGCTGGCCTCGCAAAGGAGTCAGTTTGCTGACCAGCCAACAGCAGCTCTGGCTGCCTCCGGGATTGGGCGGGCTGTTCCAGGAATCCTGGTGGCCCCACTACTGGGTGCCTGGTTACCAGAGGAAGGTTTAGAATAACAAGTCCCCTCTGCTGGTGCCAGGCATCTGGGCTGCTCACACACAGGCCTTCTCTGCTTGCCCCATCAGCAACTCAGCGGAGCCCGGGACTGTCTGTTTCCCATAAAAACAAGCCCATTTGCTGGTAAGTCCTAAGTCCTCACAATGGGCACCTTTGCCTCATCACCTCCCAAAGCTGGGTAGCGCCAGCTCTCTCCTCTCCCCCAGCCCTCCATGAGCAGAAAGTACACTTGGACCCCCATATGAGATGCCAGCCTAGGTACAAGTCTCCAGTCCTTGGCACAGCCAGCTTGGCCAAGTTGTGGCTGCACTCACCTTTCCTGGGGGGCTGAGGAGTTGGTTATCTTGCCCCAGCCCCAGCTCCGACTGGGGCCAACTTTGTGCCTCTGTCTACTGCCCCACCCACCCCTCACACCTTTCCCAAGACTCCTGTGGAAGGGTCTCCACATGGGAGTAGGTGGCCCAGTCCTTTTTTTAGAAAGAATCTCGCTCTGTCGCCCAGGCTGGAGTGCAGTGGTGAGATCTCAGCTCACTGCAACTTCTGCTTTCCGGGTTCAAGCGATTCTCTTGCCTCAGCCTCCTGAGTAGCTAGGACTACAGGCATGAGCCACCATACCCAGCTAATTTTTGTATTTTTAGTAGATATGGGGTTTCACCGTGTTGGCCAGGCTGGTCTTGAACACCTGACCTCAAGTGACCCTCCCACCTTGGCCTCCCAAAGTGCTGGGATTATAGGTGTGAGCCACCGCGCCTGCCTGGCCTGGTCCTTTTTGGCACATAACTTCCCTCCCCTGAACTCTGAAAGTCCAAAAACCAGATCAGCCCCGGGGACCTCTTTTCTGTAGGAAAGTCCCCCAGATGGGAGTTTCAAGGGTCAATGCTGCCACTCTCCCTGGTCCATCCGCCTTCAGAAAAGAGACATGGATGGAATGGATGTGGGGGTTTCTATCTTCTCCACCCCCAGTCCTCCCTGCTCCCTGCCTGTCACCTGGCTTTTGTCCATCACTGAGCTAGCTACTCACGGTTAAGTGCTTGCAGGCTCTTGAAGGAGCTTGACAAGAATCCCAAAGCCCCCGGGGAGAGGGGACCACAGAGGGCTGAAGCCGTGTCCCGAGCAGACACTTGGAAGATACCGTCTGCTGTTGTTTTGGGTTTTGCTATTTGATGACCAGAGGCTAATGTGCCAAAAATAAATCACAACTGCAAACCCGGGAGGGAGGCCAAGGCTCTGCAGGGACACGGCATGGAGCCGAGTCTCCGGGCGGGAGTGGGGGACCTCTAGTGGAGGGTGAGGGAAGCTTGGGTGGCCTGAGACCAGGCCAGACAGGATGTAATAGTGATCAATCTCCCCTCTGGAGCTCCCTTGGCCTCCAGGCCCAGAGAACGTAAATCCAGCCTGTGCGGAGGGCACTTGCTTCTCTGGGAGCAATTTTGATTTCCGCGTATGCTGAGAGCACTGCCCTGGAGGCTTTCTCAATGCACGACTGCAGCAGCTGACTGCCCGGGCTGTCGCAGGGACAGTGTGCATGATCACGCTACATAACGCAGACCTGTACAGGTTAGGGAGGCCGGGTGCAGTGGCTCACACCCAGCGCTTTGGGAGACTGAGGCAGGAGGATTGTTTAAGACCAAGAGTTTGACAGCAGCCTGGGCAACAAAGTGAGACCCTGGCTCTACAAAAAAATTAAAAAATTAGCCAGGTGTAGTGGCACGCACCTGTGGTCCCAGCTACTCAAGAGGCTTAGTGGGGAGGATCACTTGAGCCTGGGAGGTCAAGGCTTCAGTGAGCTATGATCATGCCACTGCACTCCAGCCTGAGCAACAGAGACTCAGTCTCAATCAATCAATCAATCAATCAATAAGGGACCTTCCCCTGGAATCCGCCTCTGATCTACCCTCCATAATTTCATCTAAAAAACCTTCCTTTAAGGCCAGGCACGGTAGCTCATGCCTGTAATCCCAGCACTTTGGGAGGCCGAGGCGGGTGGATCACCTGAAGTCAGGAGTTCGAGACTAGCCGGGGCAACATAACGAAACCCTATTTCTACCAAGAATACAAAAATTAGCTAGGCGTGGTAGTGTGCACCTGTAATCCCAGCTACTCAGGAGGCTGAGACAGGAAAATCACTTAAACCTGGAAAGTGGAAGTTGCAGTGAGCCGAAGTCATGCCACTGCACTCCAGCCAGGGTGAAAAAGCCTGTCTCAAAACGAAAAAACCTTCCTTTAATCTTACATCAGATGTGTGGGTTTTTAAAATTATTTACGTGTTTTATTTTATTTTATTGAGACGGAGTCTTGCTCTGTTGCCTGGGCTGGAGGGCAGTGGCACGATCTTGGCTCACTGCAACCTCTGCCTCCCATGTTCAAGCGGTTCTCCTGCCTCAGCCTCCCAAGTAGCTGGGATTACAGGTGCCCACCACCACACAGAGCAATTTTTGTATTTTTAGTACAGATGGGGTTTCGCCATGTTGGCCAGGCTGGTCTCAAACTCCTGACCTAGGTGATCCGCTCACCTTGGCCTCCCAAAGTGTTGAGACTACAGGCGTGAGCCACCACACTCAGCCTATTTTATTTTTTTGAGATGGAGTCTTGCTCTGTTGCCCAGGCTGGAGTGCAGTGGTGCAATCTTGGCACACTGCAACCTCTGCCTCTGGGGTTCAAGCGATTCTCCTGCCTCAGCCTCCTGAGTAGCTGGGATTAAAGGAGAAAGCCACCATGCCTGGCTAATTTTTGTATTTCTTTTTTTTTTTTTTTTGAAACAGAGTTTTGCTTTTGTTGCCCAGGCTGGAGTGCAATGGCATGATCTCGGCTCACTGCAACATCCACCTCCCGGGTTCAAGCAATTCTCCTGCCTCAGCCTCCAAGTAGCTGGGATTACAGGCATGTGCCACCACACCTGGCTAATTTTGTATTTTAGTAGAGACGGGGTTTCTCCATGTTGGTCAGGCTAGTCTCGAACTCCTGACCTCAGGTGATCCGCCTGCCTTGACCTCCCAAAGTGCTGGGATTACAGGTGTGAGCCACCGTGCCTGGCCCTTTTTTTTTGGGACGGAGTCTCACTCTTGTTGCCCAGGCTGGAGTGCAATAGTGCAATCTCGGCTCACTGCAACCTCTGCCTCCAGGTTCAAGTGATTCTCCTGCCTCAGCCTCCTGAGTACCTGGGATTACAGATGCTTGCCACCACACCCGGCTAATTTTTTTATTTCTAGTAAAGACAGGATTTCACCATGTTGACCAGGCTGGTCTCGAACTCCTGACCTCAGATGATCCACTCGCCTTGGCCCCCAAAGTGCTGGGATTACAGGCGTGAGCCACCATGCTCGGCCTTTTATTTTATTATTTTATTTATTTGTTTTATTTATTTTTATGAGACAGAGTCTTGCTCTGTCACCCAGGCTGGAGTGCAGTGGCACGGTCTCGGCTCACTGCAACCTCCGCCAGGTTCAAATGATTCTCCTGCTTTAGCCTCCTGAGTAGCTGGGATTACAGGCACACCCACCACGCCCAGCTAATTTTTGTAGTTTTAGTAGAGACGGGGTTTCACCATGTCGGCCAGGCTGGTCTCGAATTCCTGACCTCGTGATCCGCCTGCCTCAGCCTCCCAAAGTGCTGGGATTACAGGCGTGAGCCACCGTGCCCAGCCTTTTACTTTTATTATTTTATTTATTTATTTATTATTGAGACAGAGTCTCACTCTGTCACTCAGGCTGGAGTGCAGTGGTGTAATCTCGGCTCACTGCAGCCTCCGCCTCCCGGGTTCAAGCGATTCTCCTGCCTCAGCCACCTGAGTAGCTGGGACTATAGGCACGCGCCACCACACCCGGCTGATTTTTGTGTTTTTAGTAGAGACGGGGTTTCACCACGTTGGTCAGGCTGGTCTCAAACCCCTGACCTCATGATCTGCCTGCCTTGGCCTCCTAAAGTGCTCGGATTACAGGTGTGAGCCACCACCCCCGCCCTATTTTATTTTTAAAGAACCTTTCTTACCCATTTCATTTCAGCCTGCAGTTTCTATTGTGAGGATTTCATATGCCAGGAAAAACATATGGTCTCTTGGTGCACGCGACTTCCTGCCAGGGTCTCATCAGTATCATTCTACCTCACAGGGAGTTGACAAAACGGCAGCACTGGCGCAGCATGCAGGCACACAGTGGACACTTAGTTTTCATTGTTCCCCTCTCATTTTAAAACTACCTTTTTCCAAACTCCTAATATTCCCAAATTTGATGGCAGGAGGTGAATGTAGGGGAGACAGTGCTTTACCCATGATCTGAGCTCACAAATATGTTTTTAATTTTTTTCTTTCTTTCTTTTTTTTTTTGAGATGGAGTCTCTCTCTGCTGCCAGGGTGGAGTGCAGTGGTGACATCTTGTCTCACTGCAACCTCTGCCTCCCAAGTTCAAGTGATTCCCCTGCCTCAGCCTCCCGAGTAGTTGGGACTATAGGTGCGCGCCATGGCACCTGCTGTTTTAATTTGTAGGCATTTTTTAATTTTAAAATAGAGATGGGAGCTGCATGCGGTAGCTCACACCTGCAATCCCAGCACTTCGGGAGGCTGAGGTGGTGGATCACCTGAGGTCAGGAGTTCGAGGCCAGCCTGGCCAACATAGTGAAACCCCCACCTCTACTAAAAAGACAAAAATTAGGCTGGGTGTTGTGGCTCACACCTGTAATCCCAGCACTTTGGGAGGCCAAGGCGGGCGGATCACGAGGTCAGGAGATCGAGACCATCCTGGCTAACACGGTGAAACCCCGCCTCTACTGAAAATACAAAAAATTAGCCGGGCATGGTGGCGGGTGCCTGTAGTCCCAGCTACTCAGGAGGCTGAGGGAAGAGAATGGCGTGACCCAGGAGGTGGAGCTTACAGTGAGCCGAGATTGTGCCACTGCACTCCAGCCTGGGCAACAGAGCGAGACTCCGTCTCAAAAAACAAACAAACAAACAAAACAAAAATTAGTCCGGCGTGGTGGTGGGTGCCTGTAGTCCCAAGTACTCTGGACGTTGAAGCAGGAGAATCGCTTGAACCCGGGAGGCAGAGGTTGCAGTGAGCCGAGATCACGCCACTGCACTCCAGCCTGGGTGACACAGCAAGACTCTGCCTCAAAAAAAATAAAAAATAAAAAATAAAATAACAAGAGATAGGAGTCTCACGATGTTGCCTAGACTGGTCTCAAAGTTCTGGGCTTAAGCAATCCTCCTGTTTTGGTCCTCCCAAAGTGCTTGGATTACAGGCGTGAGAAACCACACTCAACACAGATACGTAATTGATACACATTTTACAAAGCACTTCATACAGTTTCACTTGGACAAAACCCTGGTATTAAGCCAATTTTAGAGAGATTGTGACTTGGTCAAGGTTGCCAAGTAGGTGAGTCGGAGAGCCTAGATTAACCCCGGATGTTGTGGGTGCCAGCATTTCCTTATAATGCTGACCATCTGGCTGGGTGCGGTGGCTCACATCTGTAATCCCAGCACTTTGGGAGGCCGAGGTGGGCGGATCATGAGATCAGGAGATCAGGAGATCGAGACCATCCTGTCCAACATGGTGAAACCCTGTCTCTACTAAAAATACAAAAATTAACTGGGCACAGTGGCACATGCCTGTAATCCCAACTACTCAGGAGGCTGAGACAGGTGAATTGCTTGAACCCGGGAGGCACTGCAGTAAGCCGAGATCGCACCACTGAACTCCAGCCTGGCGACAGAGCTAGACTCCATCTCAATAATAATAATAATAATAATAATAATAATAATAATGCTAGACTCCATCCCAAAAATAAAAAAAAATAATAATGCTGACCATCTATTTCTTTCACTTTGGGGAAAGTTTTTCTTGAATTGTTTACATAAAAAAGAGCTGAAAAAGACTTCAGGGAATGAGTACTAAGCATAAAAGCCTCCAACTTACTGAAATGCAACACATTGAAACACAAATTCTGCAAGGTTTTAAATACTTGGAACTCTTAAACTTACTGTTTTCTTTTGTTTTTTTTTTGCTTTTTATACAGGGCTTGCTCTGTTGCCCAGGCTGCAGTGCAGCGGTGCAAACATGACTCACTACAGCCTTGACCTCTTGGACTCAAGAGATCCTCTCGCCTCAGGCTCCTGAATAGCTGAGACCACAAGTGGGCAACACCATGGCCAGCAATTGTTTTTCTTTTTTTTGAGACGGAGTTTCGCTCTTGTAGGCCAGGCTGGAATGCAATGGCACAATCTTGGCTCACTGTAACCTCTGCCTTCCCGGGTTCATGCAATTCTCCTGCTCAGCGTCCCGAGTAGCTGGGATTACAGGCGTGCGTCACCACACCTTGCTAATTTATTTTTATTTTAGTAGAGATGGGGTTTCACCATGTTAGCCAGGCTGGTCTTGAACTCCTGACCTCAGGTTATCTGCCCACCTCGGCCTCCCAAAGTGCTGGGATCACAGGCGTGAGCCACTGTGCCAGGTCTAATTTGTTTTTTTTTCTTTTTTGAGAGAAGAGTCTCACTCTGTCACCCAGACTGGAGTGCAGTAGCACGATCCTGGCTCACTGCATCCAGGGTTCAAGCAATTCTCCTTGCCTCAGCCTGAGTAGCTGAGACTACAGGCGTGCGCCACCAAGCCTGGCTAATTTTTTTTCTTGAGACAGTCCTGCTCTGTCGCCCAGGCTGGAGTGCAGTGGCGCAATCTCATCTCACTGCAACCTCTGCTTCCCAGGTTCAAGCAATTCCCCTGTTTCAGCCTCCCAAGTAGCTGGGATTACAGGCACCCACCACCATGCCCTGCTAATTTTGTATTTTAGTAAAGATGAGATTTCACCATGTTAGCTAGGCTGGTCTCGAACTCCTGAACTCAGGTGATCCACCCTCCTCAGCCTCCCAACGTGCTGGGATTACAGGCATGAGCCACTGTGCCTGGCCTAATTTACTGTTAAAAACCTATTTTCTCCCTCACATTTCTAAGCTACAGATTTGACTCTTGCTGATTTGTAAGGTATCTTCAGGTGATTGGTTCCAAGGCTCCTATGGATAACAAAAATCCATGGATGCTCACGTCCCTTACATAAAATGCCACATTATTTGCATATAACCTATGCATATCCTGCTGTATACTTTAAATCATCTCTAGATTACTTATAATACCTAGTATAATGTAAACAGGATATAAATAGTTGTTACACTATTATTTAGGGAATGACAAGGAAAATAGTCTACATGTTTCCTACAGAAATGACCATGAATTTTTTCAAAAAATTATTTTGAGACAGGGTCTCACTCTGGGCTGGAGTTCAGTGGTGTGATCATAGATCACTGCAACTTGGACTGGGCTTCTGCAATCCCCCCACCTCGGCCTCCCTAGTGGCTGGGACTACAAGTGCATGCTACTGCACCTGGCTGATTTATTTTTGTAGGGATCTCACTTTGTTGCACAGACTTCAAATATTCTCAATCCTCGACTGACTGAATCCATGGACACCGAACTCAGGGAATTAGAGTGCCGACTGGACAATCAATGAATGCATCACAAAATCCTTTCTGACCTTAGGGCAAAAGGCCAGTGCACCTAGAGGATTATTCCACACCTTTCTCCTTGTAGCAATGACTCCTACCAGGGAGAGGCCTGGCCAGTCATGCTTGCATTTCATCATTTTTCTTTGATTCAATTTACTTGAATCACCACTACACCTGGACACGAGGGACATCTGAGCATTAACACTACAGACTCAAGGACGTCCCGAGCCTCCAGGAAAATGAGCAAGTGTCTTCTATAAACCCAGGAGGGAATATGGCGGGGGAATGGCCAGGAGTGAACTGTGCTGAGCCCCTTTCTGAAAGACAGCCTCTTTCAGGAACTGAATGTTTAGGCACTCCAGGAACACAGCTGATAGGAGGCGAGACAGCAACTGGCTAATTCCCTCAATCACCAGCATCTCACTCACCTCGCAGTGATGTAGGGCTCTGAAACTCAGAAAAAAAAATCAGAAAACAGAACCTACGGAGGCCAGGTGTGATGGTTGATGCCTACAATCCCAGCACTTTGGGATGCTGAGGCTGGCAGATCACCTGAGGTCAGGTGTTCTGTACCAGCCTGGTCAACATAGTGAAACCATCTCTGCTGCTCACTTTAAAAAAAAAAAAACAAAAACCTGCTGACCCTTTTGTAGTTAAGCGTGATGATTGGGTTTTCATGCTCATGAAGTGTGCCTCCCTCAAAACTGGTTGCATTGACACATTACCCAACTGACATGAAAAAAGTGGCCTACTCCAAATTGAATTCCATCCTCTTAAAGTTCTTCCCTAGCACGGAGTGGGGGATGGCAGTTAGCCTGAGTGTTTTAGGAAGAGGAGACTACAACACCTTAAGCAGAGGAAAAGCACCTTCAGGGGAACTGCATATATTAAGAATGGTTTTTTATCTTCAATCAGGGGCATCCAAGGGAGAGAATATAGTCATGGGTTTAGTTACAGTTTATGGTTAGGCCAGTAAAACCCCTTCCTCATCCCTCTTTTCCACTTATCACTAGTGACAGAAACTATGACTCCAGGCTGCTAAAAGCCTAAAGCAAAAGAAAACAGAACAAAAGGTGGATTGCACAAGCTTGCTTGGAAACAGTAGAGGAATAGTGACACGCAGCGCTGACCTAGCCATAGGGAACCCACCCCAAATAGACCTATTCCTGTTTCCTTTATTCACTGATTAAAACAATATATTTTGTTTTTTCTTGAGACAGTCTTGCTCTGTCAGTGAGTGCAGTGGCATGGTCTCAGTTCACTGCAACCTCCGCCTCCCGGGTTCAAGCGATTCTCCCGCTGTCTCCCAAGTAGCTGGGATTACAGGCACGTGCCAGCATGCACAGCTTTAAACAATATTTTAAGCAGAGTTTCCTGCTACTGCTCAGCTTACGTAACTCCATACCCACAGCACCTACAACCTTTGAATTGAGCAGCATGTTATGTTTGCAAGTGAGCTACTCCTTATATAACCCGTCAGGGAGCTGTCAGATCTGGGAGGATGCTAATTTCATAACCAGAGACTACAGACTAAATGAACCATATCTTGGAAGAAAATGACTTTATTCTAATTAACTCACAAAGAATAAAATCATAACAGCTAGTTTAAGGAGCCACACAAACATTTGCCCAGTCCCAGATTCTACAGAGTAGGGACACCCCCCATTCCATTTCAATTCTGAAGCAAGGAAGCTAGGAATGACAGGAGAGGTTTAACTGATGGTTACACTTTATACCCTCACTATCAATTCTATTTTTATACTAAATTAACTTAGTTATGAGAGCTGATTTTCCATCTCTCCAGGTTGAACTTCTTCATTAGGCCAATCCTGCAAACAGAAAAGATTAAGTTAGAAGAGTGCTAGCTTCATAAACTCAATAAAACAGACGCCTTCCAAATTATGAAAGCCACGACAAAAGGCCAAGGCTTTTTTTTTTTTTTGATAAAAAATAGAGATGAGGTCTTGCTATGTTGCCCAGGCTGGTCTCGAACTCCTGGACTCAAGCAATCCTCCCACCTTGGCCTTCCAGAGTGCTGGGTTCCACGAAGGTTATGGTTTTGTTTGTAAGCTACTGAAGGCATCCTACAACTAACAAGACACCCTACATCTCAAGAGTTCCCCTGAGGAACTTAATTAACTCCTTTCACTCAATGAGGTACAGATACCAGGTATCAGTCTTTTTGTCTATTCCTGGATTTTGGTGAAAAAAGAATCTAATCTTATATTCACAGCCTTAAGGCTAGAAGGTCACTTACATCCAGTTATCACAGTAAGATCTGGCATACTGATTTATACCTTCTTTTTTTTTTTCTTTTAAATTTGAGACGGAGTCTCCCCACTGTTGCCCAGGCTGGAGTGCAGTGGCGGGATCTTGGCTCACTGCAACCTCTGCCTCCCAGGTTCAAGCAATTCTCCTGCCTCAGCCTCCTGAGTAGCTGGGAGTACAGGTACCTGCCACCACACCCAGCTAATTTTTTGTATTTTTAGTACAGATGGGGTTTTGCCATGTGGCCAGGCTGGCCTCAAACTCCCGACACCAGGTGATCCACCGGTCTTGGCCTCCCAAAGTGCTGGGATTACAAGCGTGAGCCACTGTGTCTGGCCTATACCTTCTAAAGGAAGAAAATTCAGAAAATTACTCATAAAAATGACTAGAAACCTCTGGTTCAGTTGTTAGGAGTTAATTCTAGAGAAATTTCAACAGTCTTCTCTAATTTATTAATTTATTAAACACAGATTCCCCTAAGCTCTACAGGATCCAGGAATTCCACTGTGAATTAAGCAGATGTAAATTGGACAAATCACCTACCGTTTGCAAGTCGGCACTGTTTCAGCACCTCATTGAAACCCTCACAGAGCTTGATGTCACCCTGGTTCTGGGCACACTCCAGAAACTGTTTGATCTCATAGAAGCAAGGCTGCTGCTGCTGTGCTGGCTGGGTTCCTGAGGCTCCTGCGAAGGCGAAACATTCAACATTGCTGAGAAAGAAAATCATACCTATGCCTAGACAATGAAGAGTATCCATCCTCTTTGAGGTTAACGGAAAATGGAACTAGCACCAGATGCAAATTAAAGTTTCCATCTATTAACATGGAAAATGAAAACATTTAAATCTTCATTTACTTAAAAAATATTTTAGGACAAACGTGGTGGCTCACGCCTGTAATTCCAACACTTTGGGAGGCCGAGGAGGGTGAATCACTTGAGGTCAGGAGTTTGAGACCAGCCTGGCCAATATGGTGAAACCCTGTCCCTACTAAAAATACAAAAATTTAGCCGGGCGTGGTGGCAGGCGCCTGTAATCCCAGCTACTCAGTAGGCTGAGGCAGGAGAATCGCTTGAACCCGGGCGGTAGAGCCTGGACGACAGAGCGAGACTCCACCTCCAAAAAAGAAGAATTTAAATAAATATTTTTTGTAAAGACAGGGTTGCGCTATGCTGCCCAGCCTGGTCTCAAACTTCTGGGCTCAAGTAATCCCCTCACTTCAGCCTCCCAATGTGCTGGGATTATAGGCATGAGCCTCTGTGCCCAGCCAAAAGTGAAAATATTTAAAAGCTGAAAGCCAACAGTTTTAACAAAATTCCAATTACAACCAGAAAGATTCATAAATAAAGATGCAAATAAAGTGGAATTGTTATCTTGTTATCAAGACTAAATGGTTTACTGAAGCTTCAGGGAGGAAAAATGGTACTATTATAGAAAAATGGATGGAGCAGTTTCAAGCACACCGAAAAAACAAGAGTATACACACCTATGCTCATTAGACTAGAAAACCCACACACATCAGAAAGATGGGTAATGGCAAACATCACGTATAAGAGCACAGAGCTATGTGAGATTTTTGATTTGTTAACTAAGATCAAGACAGGATTAGCAGGAAGTGTCACTGGGATGAAATATTCAAAGGGAAAAGTGGTTGTTTTACAGTGAGTCAAGTGGGCTGTTGTCTAAGACTACTCCTTGGGAAGAAATACAATTTGTACAGTACTTGTTGGTGCTGGCCTAAGGCAATAACTCAATGGCCAAATGTGGCTTTAAAACCCATTGTCTATTAACAGCACAGTGGGTTCTAAAATCAAAGACAATTCCTACACATAAGGAACTTACAAACGTCTGGGTTTTCTCATAAAATCCATCCATGGAAGGGAAATGCTGCCTAAATTCCCACCTGGTAAGTGATGTCAGGTCTCGCAGGCTCAGCATTACTTCCTCCACTGAAGCCCCAGTAATAGCGTGACCCAATGTGTGCCCCACAGCAGAGCCCACAGCCACGCCAGCTGCAGTGGTTGCCATTTGGGCCATCAGACCAGGCTGCCGGGGCACAGCAGCAGAAGAGCCAACTGCAGATGGGGGTGCCGCTGCTGGTGGCTGAGCGACTGGTGCTGGCCTGGGTGTAGCTCTCATCTGAGGGGCCCGGCTGTGAAAGAAAAGAAAAAAACATATCAAGTTCCCAATTCCAACCAGTTTTGGAAATTGTCAACTTAAAATAACTTACATATTAAAATGGACCTCAAGATTTTCATTTCAAATTATTTACATCATTTTAACCCTTCGATTTTTTTTTTTTTGAGATGGAGCTTCGCTCTTGTTGCCCAGGCTGGTGCAATCTCAGCTCATTGCAACCTCCGCCTCCCAGACTCAAGAGATTCTCTTGCCTCCACCTTCCGAGCAGCTGGGATTACAGGCACCTGCCCCCACGTCCGGCTAATTTTTGTATTTTTAGTAGAGACGAGGTTTCACTATGGTGACCATGGCTGGTCTCAAGCTCCTGACCTCAGGTGATCCACCCGCCTCGGGCTCCCAAAGTGCTGGGATTACAGGCGTGAGCCACCGCGCGTGGCCTAATTTTTTTTTTTTTTTGAGACAGGGCCTCACTCTGACACCCAGGCTGGAGTGCAGTGTCACGATCCTATCTCACTGCAACCTCTGCCTCCTGGGTTCAAGCGATTCTCCTGCCTTCGATTCCCAAGTAGCTGGGATTACAGGCGCGCACCACCACATCTGGCTAATTTTTTATTTCTAGTAGAGATGGAGTTTCACCATGTTGGCCAGGCTGGTCTCGAACTCCTGACCTCAAGTGATCCACCTGCCTCGGCCTCCCAAAGTGTTGGGATTACAGGTGTGAGCCACCACGCCCAGCCACTTAATCTTTTCTTATAATAGTAATAGCCTAGGACATACTAATTTTTTCTGCTTCTTTGCAACCATTTCCATGTATTCGCATAGCCCACAGTATCTTTAAAGACATATCCAACATGTCATAAGAAATATAGACTACTAAAAGTTAGATTCTTACAGGATTCATTCATTCAAGTATTAGGTAACTACAAGGCGCTGGTAATGTAACTGTGAACAAGAGACAAAAATCTCTGCATTCATGGAGTTTACATTTTATTGAGGGATCAAATAATCAACATAGGCTGCGGAGTGGTGGCTCTTGCCTGTAATCCCAGTGATTAGGGAAGTGGAGGCAAAAGGATTATTTGAGGCCAGGACTTTGAGACCAGCCAGGGTCACATAATGAGACCCTGTCTCAACTAAAATATAAAATAGAATAAAGTCGCCAGGTGTGGTGCACAGGTGGCGCATGCCTGTAGTCCCAGCTACTCTGGAGGCTGAGGTGAGAGAATAGCTTGAGCCCAGGAAGTCAAGGCTGCAGTTAGCCATGATTACGTCACTGCACTACAGCCTGAGTTAGACTCTGACTCAAAATATAAATAAATAAACATTCTAATTAAGACCTAAAGATGGTCAACTGGGGAAATAGTCTAGTCTAATTCCTTCATTTTACACATTACAAAACAAGACTGGCCAAAGTGACTCGTCTGAACTATTACACCAAAAGCAACTTCATCTATTCCTCATCTGTTCAACGTTCAGATGCTTTCAACAATTTCGAAACCCCTTCTCAAATAACAAAAGACTAATTATGTCCTACAAGTATTTAAAAATCTTCATATGTATCACGCTCCCTCTGACCATTTCCGGATTATTTTCTTGGGTGCTCTTTTCCCCGACATCAGGCTAGGTCAAAATTTATGCCTTCCTACCACCGGGCCATAACGTTATGCCTTTCCCGTTGTTTGGATAGGAAACTTTTTCCGTAAGTGAATTCTCTCCCCACACTCCCCTAACATACGCTTTACATTCAATCTACCCCCGCCTGGCTGAGGCGAGCCCACGCCGCAGCCGACCTCGGTTCGCCCCCGCCCGCGGCCTCCCTCTGCGTCATTGCGCCAGTAAGGTCCGGACGGCCGCGCTTTGGTCTCAAACCCTGCGATGGTCTCACCTGGCCGGAGGGGCCATGCGGGAGGTGCGGCTTCGGCTTCCACGCGGCATCCTAGGTACGCGACGGCTAGGCCTCCAGACGGGTGACAACCAGCGAAGAGCCAAGCGACTTCTGAGAAGACCGGAAGGTGGGAGGCGGGGCTGGCCTCAACGCGCAACCAACCAGCACACAGGCAGAGAACTTCCGTTCTCCGGCGTCTCCGCAGGCCTGAAGGTCATTGGAAGAGCAGGACGTCACGGGGACGCCTCGTCCTTCGCGGCCAACGCCCTGAACTTGGCGCCAGGAGCTTTAAAACCCGGAAGTTCCTGTGGTTGGTCCGCTAACCTTGTCCTCCGGTCCCCGCATGAGAGCACTTAGCATTTTGCTTCCCTGGGGCAGCTGGACCGTCGCTGCGTCCTTCAAACATTTGTATTAAATCCAACCTTAAGAGTGACTCACATCTCTGGCTGGATTGCCAGGGGATCTTGGGCAGATTGCTTAGCCTTTCTGAGCATTCAGTTATAAGGGCAAATATTTTGGAGGCACAATGTGGACGCGTAGTATGAACTGAATGAAAGACATCGGTTTCGTCAAAAATAAAGAGTTGAGTTAGTTGTATTTGGTATTTCTCTTTCTTGTCTGTGGATCCAGTCAGCAAAAGTTAAATTCAGGCAGCAATAATGTTTTACATTTATGTATTACTATATATTTTCAGCTCCTTTTCATATGTATTATAGAATTTGTGTCCAGAATTGGGATAGTAACCATACACTGGTAAATTCAACAAAAATTTACTGGGTGTCTAGCTAGGTTCTGGAGATACTGCACCAAACCAGATAAGATTCTACCTTCACGAAGTTAAGTTTCAAGGAGGGGAAACACAAACGCCTACGTAAATCAGGTGGTGGTGACGTGAAAAGCGAGGAAGGAGACTGGAAATTAGAGGTTATGCAAGGTGGGGGGTCATTTGAACGGAGCCCTTGAAGAGGTGGGGAAGCAAGCCATGTGTTTATGAAAATAAGAACATTACAGGAAGAGAGAACAGCAATTGCAAAGGCCCCAAGGATCTGTGCTTTAGTGATACTTGATGTGAAATGCATTTTTTTTTTTTTTTTTAGACGGAGTCTGGCTCTGTCGCCCAGGCTGGAGTGCAGTGGCGCGTTCTCAGCCCACTGCAGCCTCCGCCTCCCGGATTCAAGCGATTCTCCTGCCTCAGTCTTCCGAGTAGTTGGGATTACAGCCGCACGTCAACCCGCCTGGCTAATTTTTATTTTAGTAGAAACAGTGTTTCACCATGTTGGTCAGGCTGGTCTCGAGCTCTTGACCTCAGGTGATCCATCTACCTCAGCCTGCAAGTGCTGGGATTACAGGCATAAGCCACCAGGCCCAGCCTGAAATGCTTTCAACAGTTACATTAAACATCGCTAAAATAAGGGGAAATTTGGCTAGTGGCATTTCATAATGGGCCCATGGGAAAGTCCCTTGCAGCTGGAGTGAGGTTTATTGAGGAGAGGAAGCGGAGCTGGAACCCCCATTTCTGCTTGATGTCAATCAGAAATTTCTCCCTTCCACCAGAGGAAGTAGAGTTTAAAACAGCCTTCCCGTGTCCCAGCAACAGCAGAACGTACTTGGAACTAAAGGGTGAATAACGTGGGAGCTAAGCTAAGAGGATGCAAAGGCAAAAGAATGATATAATGGGCTCTGGGGATTTGGAGGGATGTGCTGGGGGTAAGGGATAAAAGACTACACTGTTGAGTACGGTGTACACTGCTCGGGTGATGGGTGCATCAAAACCTCAGAAATCACCACTAAAGAACTTTTCCATGTAACCAAACACCACCTGTTCCTCCAAAAGTATTGAAATAAAAAGATTTCTAACAATAAAAAGGGTGAATTATACAAAAACCTTTTGTAAAAAACAAAGCTTTATTTTACATAACTTCTTAAAGGAATGAATGCTTTACAAATAATAAGACTTTTTACTTGCTTTTAGATAATTCATAAGCAGAGATGAAGAAAAGGAGTCTTATAAAGGATACATTCTGGCACAAGAAGGGTTTAGAATGAGGAGAACTTTGGACAGTTCAAGACAGAAAGGAATCCAGACCAGAACAGGCACCATTTTACTCAAACGTGGCTAAGTCATTCATTCCTAAATTTAAAGACTATTAGATATTCATACAAAGTTATTTTGTGTTGGTAAGGGATTGGAGAAAACCTAAATTCCTGCCAATAGAATATTGGTTAAAAAAATAATGGCAGGCTGGGCGTGGTGGCTCACGCCTCTAATCCCAGCACTTTGGGAGTCCGAGGTGGGCAGATCACAAGGTCAACAGATCGAGACCATCCTGGCTAACATGGTGAAACCGTCTCTAGTAAAAATACAAAAATTAGCCGGGTGCGGTGGCACATGCCTGTAGTCCCAGCTACTCGGGAGGCTGAGGCAGGAGAATGGCGTGATCCCAGGAGGTGGAGGTTGCAGTGAGCCAAGATTGCACCACTGCATTCCAGCCTGGGTGACACAGCAAGACTCCGTCTCAAAAAAAAAAAAAGCACATTCACATAATATGCAACTATAAAAAAAAATGAGGAATCTTCCCTGTATGTTGACGTGAAATGATTTCCAAAATAAACTACAAGTGATAAAAAAAAGCAAGGGGTAGAATTGAGTACAGTGTGCTATTATTTGTGTAAAACAGAAAAGACCATATTGTATATGCATAAAATATCTGAAGTTGATAACACTGGTTGCCTTCAGGCAGTGGGACTGGGTGTCTGTGGTTGGGGGGCAGTCAGTAGCTTTTGGATGTTGAAGCAGTTAATGTATTCTGTCCAAAAACCAAATTAAGAAAAAGTTAATTAAAACAAAGAACAAGAAATTCAGAATTGAAAATACCAGAATTCTGCTACATATCATTTATAGTTTGCTGAGACAGATGTGTGAAGTTCACTCTGTTTTTTTGAGACAGAGTTTCGCTCTTGTTGCCCAGGTGCAATCTTGGCTTGCTGCAACCTCTGCCTCACAGGTTGAAGCAATTCTCCTGCCTCAGCCTCCCAAGTAGCTGGGATTACAGGTGTGCACCACCATACCTGACTAATTTTGTATTTTTAGTAGAGATGGGGTTTCACTATGTTGGTTAGGCTGGTCTCAAATTCCTGACCTCAAGTGATCCACCCGCCTCGGCCTCCCAAAGTGCTAGAATTACAACTGTGAGTCACTGTACCTGGCTAATTTGCTCTTTAGTAAAATTTCTATAGCAACTTCTCATTCCATAGTGATTCAGTCACTCTCAACAAATTTACTTATAGTTATTAATATCTGAACTTTTGCAGGTTTTATCATAGATATGACACTGGCCAAATGGACTCTTGAATATTGTAGTAAACATTCTGCTCAAATTAGGTAACAGGTGTTTGAAGTTTTAAAATTATGCAAACTGTACTCCAGAAATTTTACTTCTAGGAATTTAAGAAACAGTCATGATTGTACAAATAAATGTGTTGTAGGGATGTTCATTTAAAATGTGTAAAACAGGAAAAATTTGTAAACAACCTAAGTGTCCTATAATATAATTTGTTAAATAAGTTATGATACATACATATGATGAAATGTATGCAGCCATTAAAAAATGTTATGAGGGGCTGGGCATGGTGGATCAAACCTGTAATCCCAGCACTTTGGGGAGCTGAGGTGGGTGGATCACTTGAGGTCAGGAGTTTGAGACTAGCCTGGCCAACATGGTGAAACCCCATCTCTACTAAATAATACAAAAAATTAGCTGGGTGTGGTGGCTCATGCTTGTAATCCCAGCTACTTGGGAGGCTGAGGCAGGAGAATTGCTTGAACCTGGGAGGCGGAGGTTGCAGCGAGTAGAGATTGCACCATTGCACTCCAGCCTGGGCGACAAGAAGGAAACTCCATCTCAAGAAAAAAAAAAAGGAAAGAATATTTGACATGAAAGGTATTTTTACAATACATACAATACATTGTGTGAAAGAGCAGATTACACGATAGTACACAGTGTGTTTATAGTTTGAGAAAGTAAATATATATTTTGAATATTGGAATTATATATACCCAACTAGTAATATCATCCATTGAGTCATGGAATTATAAGTGACTTTTTTTTTTGCTTGTCCCTATTTTCCAGTTTTTCTACAGTGACCATACTTGCCATAATTAAACATAGCATGGTAGTTTAAAATATGTCCACAAATTCTTTGATGTTCTTTTCAAAAGGTGGAGCCCAGTCCCTATCCCCTTGAGTGTAGGCTGGGTTACCTGATTCCCTTCTGACAGATAGGAAAAAGCAAAAGTGATGGTTTGCAACTTTGCAAACTACATAATAAAAGGTACTGTGGCTTCCTCCTTGTTCACTCTTTGATTACTCACTTGGGAAAGCCAGCTGTCACACCATGACACCTAAGCAGCCTGTAGAGAGGCTCATGTGACAGGAAGTGAGGCCTCAGGTCAGCAGTCATGTTAAGTGAGCCACCTTGAAAACAGCTTTAGGTGACTGCAGTCTCAGTCGACAGCTTGACTGCAATGTCATGAGACACCGAGCCCAAATGACCCAGGTATGTCACTCCTGAATTCCTGACCCACAGAAATGGAGATCTAAGTATTTTTGTATATTTATTTATTTTTGAGACAGTCTCTCACTCTGTCACCCAGGCTGGAGTGCAGTGGTATGATCTTGGCTCACTACAACCTCTGCCCCCCAGGCTCAAGTGATTCTCCTGCATCAGCCTCCTGAGTAGCTGGGATCACAGGTGTGCACCACCATGCCTGGCTAATTTTTGCATTTCTGTAGAGATGGAATCTCATGATGTTGCCCAGGCTGGTCTTGAACTTCTGGACTTGTGATCTGCCCACCTCGGCCTCCCAAAGTGTTGGAATTACAGGCATGAGCCACTGTCCCCAGCCGTAAGTATTTATTTTAAGCCACTAGGTTTGGAGTAATTTGTTACATAGCAGTAGATAATACACATATTTCCTACAGTGACCACATTTATAATTTAACTTTAATTAAAAAGGCCAGGTGCAGTGGCTCATGCCTGCAATCCCAGCACTTTGGGAGGCCGAGTCTGGAAGATCGCTTGAGCCCAGGAGTTTGAGACCAGCCTGGGCAACATGGCAAAACCCCTGCTCTACAAAATATAAAAAAAATTAGCCGGGTGTGGTGGTGTCTACCTGTGGTCTCAGATACTTGGGAGACTATGGTGGGAGAATCACTTGAGTCCAGGAAGTTGAGGCTGCAGTGAGCTGTGACTGTGCACGGTACTCTAGCCTGTGGGACAGTGAGACTCTGTCTCAAAAAAAAATTTTTTTTGGCCAGGGGCGGTTGCTCATGCCTGTAATCCCAGCACTTTGGGAGGCGAGGAAGATGGATCACAGAGTCAAGAGATCGAGATTATCTTGCCAACATGGTGAAACCCCATCTCTACTAAAAATACAAAAATTACCTGGGTGTGGTGGCATGCACCTGTAGTCCCAGCTACTTGAGAGGCTGAGGCAGGAGAATCACCTGAACTGGTAGGCAGAGGTTGCAGTGAGCCGAGATCACGCTACTGCACTCCAGCTCAACAAATTTTTTTTTTAAATTAAAAATTTCTACTATCTAAATGAGCAAAATCACCAGGTGCAGTTGATCACACCTGTAATCTCAGCACTTTGGGATATTGAGGTGGGAAGAACATCTGAGGTCAGGAGTTTGAGACCAGCCTGCTGGAGCAGAGATTGCACCACTGCACTCCAGCCTGGGAGACAGAGACCCCATCTCAAAAACAAAACAAAACAAAACAAAAAAACATAAAAAACCAGCATATGCATTTGAAAAGAACAGCATCAGCCAGGCACAGTGGCTCACGTCTGTAATCCTAGCACTTTGGGAGGCTGAGGGTGGAGGATAGCTGAACCCAGGAGTTTGAGACCAGCCTCGGCAACATGGTGAAAACATGTCTCTACAAAAAATACAAAAATTAGCTAAGTGTGGTAGCATGCACTTGCAGTCCCAGCTACTTGGGAGGCTGAGGGGAAGGATTGCTTGAGCCTGGGAGGTCAAGGCTGAAGTGAGCCATGATTGCACCACCACACTCCAGCCTGGGCAACAGAGCAAGACCCTGTCTCAAAAAAGAAACAAACAAACAAAAAAACATGTAAAAACAAAACAAAACAGAACAGCATTATTTCCTTATCATTAGTTTGAAGGAAGTGAATTGCCTGTAAAAGTTTCCATTTTCAAAAAAGCATTAAAATATAGTGTAAGGCCAGGCATGATGGCTCATTCCTGTAATCCCAGCGCTTTGGGAGGCTGAAATGGATTGTCTAGGCCCAAGAGGTTGAGGCTGGTGTTTGTGCCACTGCACACCAGAAGCCTGGGCAACAGAGCTTGCCCCTGTCTCAAAAGAACAAAACATGGTTTACCACAATCAACAGGAAAATTCTGGATAAACCACATATGAAATATTTACTGCTGTGCTCAACAAGGTAGTATAGAGGCCAAAGGCAAAAGTCCTGGGGTCAGGCCACCTGGTCTGCTATCTAATTAGCTGTGTCATCTTTGGAAAGGTACTTGAACTCTCTGTGCCTTAGAATCCCTTTTCTAAAACGTGGGCTGGGCGCAGTGGCTCATGCCTGTAATCCCAGCACTTTGGGAGGCTGAGGCGGGTAGATCATCTGAGGTCAGGAGTTCGAGACCAGACTGGCCAACAAGGTGAAACCTGGTCTTTATGAAAAATACAAAAATTAGCCAGGCATGGTTGTGGGCACCTGTAATCCCAGCTACTTGGAGGCTGAGTCTGGAGAATTGCTTGAACCCAGGAAGCAGAGGTTGCAGTGTGCTGAGATCATGCCACTGCACTCCAGCTTGGACGACAGAGCAAGACACTGTCTCAAAAAAAAAAAAAATGTGGATAGCAGCATCTACCTAGAAAAATTGTTGTGGGATCAACAGTGTGGAGAACCTACCAACTATAAAAAAAAGTTTCAGGACCCCATATAAATTTATCACACGAAGGGGGAAGTTACACCCTGATTGAGTTACATAGCATGTTCGTAACTTCTGGTTCTTAAATTATAATTTATTCTTTCCTTATTATTTTCATTCTGTAAATGACTATGAGAGACCAGAGACTAGACCTCCTCTCCTTCCAATCACTCATCTTTGTTAGAGATTAACTGCCTCCTTTATTGTTCTGTACCTAACTCACACCAGATGGCACAAAAGACTCTATGACTTACATCTTCAGTATGGAAGGTTAAACGCACCTTTCCCGGAAAAAAGACCACCTCATCTGGGCACAGTCACTCATGGCCTGAATCCTAGTACTTGAGAGGCCGAAGTGAGTGGATTGCTTAAGCCCAGCAGTTTGAGACCACCTGGGCAATGTGGCAAAACCCCATCTCTACAAAAAATACAAAAATTAGTTGGGGTGTTGGTGTGTGCCTGTAGTCCCAGCTACTAGGGATGCTAAGTGAGCTGCGATTGTGCCCCTGCACTCCAGCCTGGGTGACAGAGTGAAAGAAAGACCACCTGGACTAAACGGAGAGGTGCTTTAATTCTGCTAAGCTTCTCTAAACTTTGTCTATGTAAGTGATCCCAAACTTCTAAGCCTTGGAACACTGACTTCCACTCTTTTGTATCTGTGGTTCCCAGTTGGCCCTCCTAAAACTCTGTGCATGAATAAACTCCCTTTAGATTCTGACCCTTTTGATTATTTGAGGTTGGCATGCTGTGCAATATACATTATAATATGCAAATATTAACCTTTAGAGTAGTCTATGACATTTACGTAGAAATCCTTTTTTTTTTTTTGAGATGTAGTCTTGTTCTGTTGCCCAGGCTGTAGCACAGTGGCATGATCTCGGCTCACTGCAACCTTGACCTCCAAGTTTCAAGCAATTCTCCTGACTCAGGCTCCCGAGTAGCTGGGATACAGGCACCCACCACCATGTCCGGCTAATTTTTGTATTTTTAGTAGAGATGGGTTTTGCCATGTTTGCCAAGTTGGTCTTGAACTCCTGACCTCAGGTGATCTGCCCACCTCGGCCTCCAAAGTGCTGGGATTCCAGGAGTGAGCTACAGTGCCCGGCCGAATTTAGTAGAAATCTTACACATATTCCTATCTTTGGTCTCTCTCCGCTTATCTTTGTGACCTTTTCTTTACAGATAAGAAACAAATCATTTGTGGACTTGAAAGAGTTACCACAGTAACTGAAAAGAAACCCGGGAGAGTTAAAATGCCATCTTGCTCTCTCTTTAATAATAAACCCTAAAAAGGCTATCCACTTGGGCACTACTTAATTAACAATCAATTAGTAAGGAAAAGATATCGAAGCAGTAAACTTAAGTGACAGCGAAGTTCTGTTGACCAAACATGGATTCTCTCCTCCTCAGAACCAAGTTACAGTTGGAGTTACAGTAAATACTCGAACAGGTCCTTCGGTATCCTGTAGGAAATCAGACAAAACACAGGTCAGTTACTTTTTTTGTTTTTCTTTTTTGACACAGCGTCTCACTCTGTCGCCCAGGCTGGAGTGAAGTGGGAGATCATGGCTCACTGCAGCCTAGACCTCCTGGATTCAAGCGATCTGCCGCCTCAGCCACGCAAGTAGCGGGACTACATGCAGGCGCCACCACGCCCAGCTTATTTTTGTATTTTGTAGCGACGTGGTTCACCACGTTGACCAGGCTAGTCTGGAATCCTGAGCTAAAGTGATACGTCTGCCTGGGCCTCTCAAAGGCTGGAATTACAGGTCTGAGCCACTGGGCCCAGCCCAATTACTTTCTTCAGTCTGGTATGAGCGCGGAAGAAAAGCTCTTACCTGCATCTATTTTTTTAGAGATAGGGTCTCCCTCTGTCACCCAGGCTGGAGAGCAGTGGCGCAATCTTGGTTCACGTAACCTCAACCTCCCAGGCTCGATCGCACATATATATACACATATACGTATATATATATACTATATGTGTATATATGTATATGTGTATATGTATATATATGTATATGTTATATATGTATATGTGTATATGTATATATAGTGTTTGTGGTGTGGTGTGTGTGTGACGGAGTCTCGCTCTGTCGCCAGGCTGGAGTGCAGTGGCACGATCTCAGCTAACTGCAACCTCCACCTCCCGGGTTCAAGCCATTCCCCCTGCTTCAGCCTCCCAAGTACTGGACTACAGGCGCGCACCACAGTGACCGGCTAATTATATATATATATATATTATATACACACACACACACACACACAAAATATACATATAAATATATATACATATAAATATATATAAATGATATATTATATATATAAAATATATATATATTTTGTAGAGACAGGGTTTCACCATGTTGCCAGGACGGTTTCGATCTCCTGACCCGTGATCTGCCCGCCTCGGCCTCCCAAAGTGCTGGGATACAGGCGTGAGCCACTGCACCCAGCCATCGATTGCTTATATTTAAAAAGATGTTTTCTTCGTTTCCTAGCCCCTTCTACCCACCTATAAGTTCCACAGGCTTTAATGCTATGCAACGGCCTCTTCACAAGCTGGCGGGTACAGTTCCCTAACGCAGTTCCCTCAGAGGTAGCCGACTCTGCCCAGGCGAGCAGCGCGGCGCGTGGGGGGACGCTCCCAGGGTCCGCGGGCCCTGGTTGGGGGAGGTGTTGGCGCACGTACCCAGGCTCAGTGAGGCGAGTGCGCAGCCTGGGTTGCAGCTGGCGCTGGCGGCGCTTGCGCTGGCCATTGAGGAGCTTCTGCGCGACCTTGCGCTCGTGCCCGCCAGGCGCAGGCGGTTGGTGCGCAGCGCCTGCTCGCGCCGAGTCCGGCCCTTGCTGCGCCCGGCCCCGCAGGCCGGGAAGTCCGCAGGTAGTAGTAGTCCAGGCAGTCGTAAAGCTCCTCCTCGTAGCTTATGGGTGCGGCGGCCGGCCAGAGCCTGCAGACGTGGAAGCGCCCGCTCTGCGGCCGCTCCATACTGCCCAGGCTTAGTGGCCACCGGCGCCACCTGCCCGCGTCTGGGCGCTCCTGGATGATCCAGCAGCCCCGCCTCGAGTTCCGATGGGCTCCGCGTGAAGGTGGGGGGACCTTCGACGACGTCATAGTGGCTGGTACATTGCCTGGAGCAGGGCTGTCTTCTCCTTGGAGTCCAGCCTAGTAACCGGGATCTCCCCGCCAGGTCCTGTATGTTGCTGGAGAAGGGTAGCTGACAAATCCAACTCAGCACAGTGTTTATGTTGGTCAAAAATAGGGAACTATGTTCAGGCGCGGCGGAGGTGGGAGGATCCCTTCAGGCCAGGCAGTCAAGAGCAGCCTGGGCAACATGGCGTGACCCCATCTCTGAAGTCCCACCTCAGCTTCCCAGCTACTTGAACTCCAAGGTTCATGGCTCCAATGAGTTATGTTCCCACTACAGCACCCCGCCTGCGAGACTGAGGTAAACCCTGTCTAAAAAAGAAAAAGAAAAACTATCCAAGTGTGCAACAGGGAGGGACTGCTTAAAGAAAACATGAGGCTGACTGGGCCCTGTAATCCCAGCATTTTGGGAGGCCGAGGCGGGAGGGTGGATGGCTTGGGCAACATGACGAAACCCCGTCCCTACAAAAGTTACAAAAATTAGCCGGGCGCGGTGCACCCCTGGCCTAATCTTTGTAGTTTTTGTAGAGACGGGGTCTCGCTATGTTGCCCAGGCCGGTTTTGTCCTGGGTTCAAGTGATCTTCACCTTGGCCTTTAGAGTTGTTGGGATTACAGCTGTGAGCCACCGCACTCTTCCTGGGTTAGGCTATTTAATAACATAAGAAAGTGTGGTGGCTCACGCCTCACTTTGGGAGGCCAAGGCGGGTGGATCACCTGAGGTCAGGAGTTCGAGACCATCCTGGCCCATGTGGTGAAACCTGGTCTCTACAAAAAACGCAAAAATTAGCTGTGTGTGGTGGCACAAGCCTGTAATCCCAGCTACTCAGGAAGCTGAGACAGGAGAATTGCTTGAACCTGGGAGGTGGAGGTTGCAGTGAGCTGAGGTCACACCACTGCATCCCAGCCTGGGCGACAGATCGAGACTCTAGAGTTTGAGACCAGCCTGGGCAATGTAGTGAAACCTTGTTTCTACAAAACAGACAAAAAAAGCCAGGTGTACCTGTGTCCACCTGTGGCCCCAGCTACTTAGGAGGCTGAGGCAGGAGGATCACTTGGGGCCAGCAACTCAAGGCTGCAGTGAGCTATGATCATCCCACTGCTCTCCATCCTGAGCAATAAAATGAGACCATGTCTCTAGCTAGCTAGCTAGCTAGATAATTGATACATAGTTTTCTGTCGGAAATTTTTTTCCTAGTTTGAACCTGTTTTTCTAAAGTAGCATTCAACACATCAGCATTTTAGTGTTATTACTTGTTAATATGATTGTTTTTCTGAAATACAGTGTCCTTTACAAAAGCAGTTTTGTCTTCAAAGCACATAGATAGGTCCTCGAGTGAATTTGTCTGATGTTGGTGACCTTGGTACCATTTTCTCCAGTAGATTGGAAAAGTCAGTCAATAATTTCAGGTCACTGTTGGCCTTAAAGAAGGGCCCAAAGGCAGTAAGCAAGAGTGCTGGTGTCCAGTCGCCTTTTTGAAGCATTTTCACCTTCCCTTAATGTTTCTGTTTATGAACATAGAAGTACTGTATGTAGAATTGACCCAGTGCTGCCCTGGTAACTTTGTGTATTAGGCCAGATTTACATTTTTTACCTTTATGAGAGGCACCCTGGTAGGCTAGTGGAGTTACACACGAAGTCTGATCTCAGCTGCACTGTCCAGAGATGCAACACAGTCCAATCAGATAACATTCTCTGAGCCTGTTTCTTTAGCTGTTAAATAAGAATAATAATTATACCCATCTAAAAAGATAGCTTATTGTATTTGAGTGGTCTTTTATTTTCTATGAAACTGACTTTAACACGGTAATTATTTTCATTGCCATACCACATTTGTGTTTTTTTTTGTTTTTTTTGAGATGGAGTCTGTTTTTGTTTTTGTTTTTTGAGTTGGAGTCTTGCTGTTGTTGCCCAGGCTGGAGTGCAGTGGCATGATCTCAGCTCACTGCAACCTCCGCCTCTTAGGTTCAAGTGATTCTCCTGCCTCAGCCTCCCGAGAACCTGGGATTATAGGCGCCCACCACCACCCTGGATAATTATTATTTTTTATTTTTATTTTTTAGTAGAGATGGGGTTTCATCATGTTGCCCATGCTGGTCTCAACTTCTGACCTCAAGTGATCCACCACCCTGACCTCCAAAGTGCAGGATT